>NC_071088.1:116375629-116695295 GCF_027358695.1 Spea bombifrons
TATTATGCTTTTCTCCCAGGGACCTGCTGGTGAGAGAGGTGAACAAGGTGCTCCTGGCCCCTCTGGCTTCCAGGTAAGTGACCACAACCTTGACAAATGGCCAGACATATGTCTGAGAACCTTTCAAATTCTAATAATTTCACATAACTAATTATAAAACACCATTATATTAAAGCAAATTCATGTTTGCCTGAGATTTATGTTAATATTGTGTGATCTTCTCTTTCAGGGTCTTCCTGGTCCTCCAGGTCCCCCAGGTGAGGGTGGCAAGCCAGGTGACCAGGTAAATCGAAAATATATTCTTCAATTATTGTTAATCTCCCCATCTTCTATGTTAATATTGTAGCAAATGCATATTATTTTAGTGGACACCTTAGCTCCCAATGGGCTATTTTCGATCAGTGATTATTATTCCCACATGATGTCCTATATCAAACATGTTACAATATCAAACAATAAAACTATACAAGAGAAAATACTTGACAAGGTCTGAATACCTATATTCATGTAGAACTACCCAAAATGTTTGTTTTAGATATTGACACTGCCCAAAATGTTGGTTATAGATATTGACACTATGACCCCTACAAAATGTCATGCCTCCAACACTGAACACTATGCAGCCACAACCTATTTCAGTTATATGTATTTCAATCTTCTTATTAAGAAAATTTATAACATAATTATTTTATATTTTGTTCATTTTAGGGTGTTCCCGGAGAAGCAGGTGCCCCAGGTCTTGTTGGTCCAAGAGTAAGTTATATCATTTTATATACATTTGCATTATTAATATGGATACTCATTGTACAGCTCTGTGGAATGTGATGGCACTATATTAATCAATAAATAATAAATATCAATAAATAATAACAGCGCAAAAACTAGAAATAATTCGCTATTAACCAAATTATGCGCCAATAACTGATATATTTGTTGCCCTTCAGGGTGAGCGTGGCTTCCCAGGTGAACGTGGTTCTTCAGGTCCCCAAGGTCTCCAAGGTCCACGTGGTCTACCTGGTACTCCTGGAACTGATGGTCCTAAGGTAAATACTTTCAATAATTCAACATACATACAAATCAGACAATCTTATTTATGTTTGTAAACTGAAATATCAGAATATTCAAATGACTTATGTATCTTCTTTAGGGTGCTACTGGCCCATCTGGTCCAAATGGTGCACAAGGTCCACCTGGTCTTCAGGGTATGCCTGGTGAGAGAGGTGCTAGCGGAATTCCTGGAGCTAAAGGTGACAGGGTAAGTGAGCAGTTTGTATACTTGAATGTCCATCATTTAGCAAAAAAAACCAATAGACAAATACACCAAGTGGGATAATAATATATAATATTATGTAATATTATATGTGTAATAGTATACAATTGAATGACATTATGAAATAACCATCTTTTATCATAGCCCCAAAACAAATATGTTTGATAATATTTAAGTGTTGAGATAAATATATAGACATCATTAACAATACATATCAATTAAATGTAACTGTCCTTTTAAGTAAGACAATGAAATCAAGCTGTAATAAACAATTACTGTCCTGCTTCTTCATTTTATTCATTTCTCACTTTATTTCCAAACAGGGTGACACTGGTGAGAAAGGTCCAGAAGGTGCTCCTGGAAAAGATGGTTCAAGAGTAAGTATAAATAAAAAATTAAGCCTAGACAAGGGCTAGTTATAAGTAACTGAGAAGAATAATGATGGCGTCTAATAAAGGGATGGCTTCTATGAACAGTTAAAGTAATATGTTAATACTATCTAGCTAATGGATAGATCCAGTCATATATGTAGAACTAATTTCCACACAATGGATTCAAATATTTTATTGCTGTGAAGTTTAGTAACTGGAGTATGTGCACTAACAAATCTTTAATCTGCAGGTGTATTGATAATGAAATGATATTTGATCTGATTATCTTTTTGTAGGGTTTGACTGGCCCAATCGGTCCTCCTGGCCCAAGTGGTCCCAATGGCGAGAAGGTAAGTAGTCTTTTTAATTTTTTTATTTATTCATTTCATCAAAATGGATCTTTACTTTTGCAATTGTATACTTTTTAATGGTTCAACCAAGGCTTGGTTGAGTACATGAGTGACAAAAAATCTGCATTGTTATGATACAGTGCTTTATGACAGAATGTCTAATAATTTGAGTCAATTCCTTTTTATTAAAACAAAACAATGCTTAATGTTCAAACCGACTTACATCTGTAATACGGTGTTTGTCAAAAGATTCACCAATAATAATAATGGCTATATCATATCAAGACGCTTAGAGTGAAGTGATAAAAAGACTATGTCCATTGATGGATTGTTGATGTTCTTTCTTATTTTCTAGGGAGAATCAGGTCCTCCTGGCCCATCTGGCCTTGTTGGTGCTCGTGGTGCTCCTGTAAGTATATTGAGTTTATCTGAACTGCCATCTCTACTAGCATAGACATATTGACTTCTTCATCTAATTGTCCAAACTTTTTTCAGAACTAATTATCTAAATGCTCTAAGATCATTTATACAACGTTTAATTAGTAACATATTTGGCTAATGGTCATTTGATACACTTTAAATATACCTTACAAGTGTAGAATCTTATCATTTCCCTTGACTACATATTAGTCAACAATGGATTGATTTAACATACATTTTTTATATAACAGTATTAGTATATAATAAGAAACTGCATTATTACATTATTTCCATTATTATTTCAATTATTTTTAACCATTGATTTGTTAAATAATCTGATTAAACATTTTGTTTTACCTTACTCTCGGTATTTTAGACAAGTTTTCATAACTCAGAATACATTTGTAGAGCAATTATTCACACAGCGGATCTAATTCAGTTTGGTACCTTTAATTATTGCGTAATGTTCATCTTTCTAGGGTGATCGTGGTGAGACTGGTCCTCCTGGCCCTGCTGGATTTGCTGGTCCTCCTGTAAGTAAAGCTCTAAATTGTTTAAGAAATATATAAAATAAATTAAATATTGCTTACTAGCCTATATAGAAACATTAAATGTTAAACCCTTTTGGAAAAAATATAAATGAATCCTTCTGTGTTATAGAAGAGAATAATTTAGGAAATCATCAATGAGATTGTTTGGACTTTATCTAAGACTTGTCCAAGGATACTTATGTAGGATTATATCAAGCCTATTTCTCTTAGTCAGAAAACCTTTCTTAGATGATTTACTAGATAATTATTGCTTCACTAAATACCTACTTGTGAAACTGCAAGGTGGATATTTGGGAGAATTAAAACACATACTTAGCTTTATAGTAAGAATGCTTTGTGACACAGGTACCTAGATGATATTGTGGTTAAACATGAAGATACAGACATTCAACACATAATTACTTTACACTTACTGCTTTGCATGACAATAAATTATTATGAGGTTTGTGAGACAATTCCTCTTTTCTGTTCACAGGGTGCTGATGGTCAGCCTGGTATCAAGGGTGAGCAGGGTACAGCCGGTCAGAAGGGTGATGCTGGTGCTCCTGGTCCTCAAGGTCCATCTGGTGCTCCTGGTCCACAGGTATGAGCAACAGTGCTAACAAAACAAGAACGATTTTCAAGCATATTGTGCTGATGGCATCATATTTCAAACAATTATACTCTGAAATGTTCTTAATGCTATAACTTCTAGGATGCATATTGATGGGCATATATCTAAATCATTCTATACTGTTAAAATAACTTGTGTCACACTATATTAGATATTAGTAGTTTTTTATTTCATATAATTAAATTAAAAAAAATGTGTAAATACATATTGTATACTTTACATGTGCGCTAGTTCTGTATCTTTGTTACCTATTTTACATGTCTCTGTTTTGCTTGTTTTTCCCAGGGCCCAACTGGTGTTACTGGTCCTAAAGGAGCCCGTGGTGCCCAAGGTCCACCTGTGAGTATGATCTTACCCCTCCAAACTTACAGGCTCTATGGTATATTACATACTGTCCTCTTAATATATAATCCCTTACGAAATGCATTACAGTGTATAATATGTGGATAACTTCAGAATGTGTTTTTGCTTAGGCCCACCACCTTTTTTAATGATACCAAATTTTTCCCCAAATAATTGTATTTCCCAGTTATAACCTCCATTCTTCATTGTAGGGTGCTACTGGATTCCCTGGTGCTGCAGGAAGAGTTGGTCCACCTGGCTCTAACGTAAGTGACATCAACTGCTAGACATTATTTGTGAAGGGTCCACAAATTACTTTACTTATTAGTTTCTTGTTTTGGTAATGGTCAAGTGTTTTATTCCCATTTGACCTTGACTTAATATGCTGGGTATTGTTTAATAAATTGTGTGCTATTTATTTCTTAAAAAATATGTAATGGACATTTCTCATAGCAGAATACCCCATTATACATATCATATACATTATATCATTGCAAGCAAATACATTAATTGGATCCAACAGAGCTTTTTGTAAATATTGTTATGTTTTTTACTTTATACTCAAAGTGCATTATAATTTTGGTAGAATAGAGTACTCAGTATATCTCTGTAATAAATAGAGTTATAATATAAATGTATTTGCCATAGGGTAACCCTGGACCCCCTGGTCCTCCTGGAGGCTCTGGCAAAGATGGACCTAAGGGTGCTCGTGGTGATGCTGGCCCACCTGGCCGTTCTGGTGATCCTGGTCTCCAAGGCCCTGCTGGTCCCGCAGGCGAAAAGGGAGAACCTGGTGAAGATGGTCCTTCTGTAAGTATTACATGATATTTTGTGGTAGATGGAAGTATGGTAGTCTCATCTGATATTGTATATAGTTTGGAGTTTGCTATTCCACTAATTTTATGAAGTTAGGATTTCTACAGCATCATTTTTCTCATTGTCATATGTTCTTCTTCAGGGTCCCGATGGTCCCCCAGGTCCCCAAGGTTTGGCTGGACAGCGTGGTATTGTTGGTCTGCCTGGTCAGCGTGGTGAGAGAGGTTTCCCTGGACTTCCTGGTCCATCTGTGAGTATACAAGGATAACAATCAAGCATTAATTCAGTCTCAGTAATCAAAATTGGGTGTTCAGCACTATAGCACCTAATTGTACATGTGGGAATTCTTGGGGAAGATTGAAGCTCTATCAACAAGCGTCTTTGATGTTAAGATACTTTATGTAGGGATTCACCAAAAAAGTTGCAGATTTAAATTTTCTGTACCCGTATGTGCAGTGTAACAGTTCTCCAAAGGAAGCAGAATACACCTTAGCAACACAATGCGATGAGATGAGGTAGATTTATGGGGACAGTTTGCAAAACAAAGTAATTCTTAAGAGCTATCCTATGAGAGATATTATAGTAAATTGAAAATTGAGTTATTAGACACTGCAGATGTATCTTGCATTGGTCTAGCCACAAACCTAACAAGAAAAGCTAGAAAGCAAACAAACAGGCCCACTGAGCTGTGCCTCCACAGTTACTAATTCTCCTGAAATTGTCTAATTACTTAGGGTGAGCCTGGCAAACAAGGAAGCCCTGGATCATCTGGCGACCGAGGACCCCCAGGCCCTGTTGGCCCACCTGGTTTAACTGGACCTGCTGGAGAACCTGGCCGTGAAGTAAGGACATGTACCTTTAACATAACTCTTGAATATATGAATATTATCTAACCCTTTGTGTTAAAGCACATTGTACATGGCTAATGGAACTTCTGATTAGTTGAAAATACCAACAGCAAAGTATATCCCAGGACAAATTGATTTTCATGCATGTACAAGAGAAATAATTTGTGCAATCTCCTCTTTTAGGGTAACCCTGGCTCTGATGGTCCTCCTGGTCGTGACGGTTCTACTGGTGCTAAGGTAAGAGCTTCCAACATTGATTCCTTGTGAAGTTCTTGTACTAGCAAATCCATTATCATATTGATAAACTAAAGATAAACCTTACGCTGTATCATCATTGGAAAGTGTCCTCTTTAAAGATCAAACCCAGAACAGTACCTTTAGTTGGGTTCTTAGTTGCAGCTTATGAGAAGAATCAAGACAAGTAGGGCACAGAGAGTATTTCATCTGTCTAACACCATATATAATACAGACAATGGTGAACACCTGTAACTCAATGGATGTTGCTTTTCAATAGCACAAATATCAATGTAAAGAGAAATTTAACAATCATAATTAACAATTTCCCTTGACTTTTTAGGGTGACCGTGGTGAGACTGGCCCTGTTGGTGCTCCTGGTGCCCCAGGTGCCCCTGGTGCTCCTGGTTCTGTAGGTCCAACTGGAAAACAGGGAGACAGAGGTGAATCTGTAAGTATCAACATATAATGTACTAGGCCTAATTTTATACTATATCATACATTCTTTGCTAACCATGTTTTATGTACAAATGAGAATAGAATTAATTGTCACAGCACCCTTATATCATATTTGCTATTGAATGGGTTTACAAACATTGCATGAAAACAGTTCAGATGGTCCTGAAAGTGGGAATATTATACAGAACTATTACCAGCTTAATAGTTCTATAATAAAACTCCCACTTTCATGACCATCTGAACCCATTGTACAATGCAAAAGAATATAAGGGTACTTAAAATACAACTGTTCAATGGACTTGTGTATTCATGTATTAAGTCTAGAATACTGGCCATAGAAAATGCAAACCTTTTGGCACTCAATAAATCTAAGGGTCATATAAAGGATTAACAACAAAAAGTCTCAGGATGGAAGATAATTGTACCTTTCCTAGGTAAAGTTATAAAGTACATAACTGGATACATTCTCTTTTTTAGGGTCCTCAAGGTCCTATTGGTCCATCTGGTCCAGCTGGTGCTCGCGGTCTGGCTGTAAGTAAATCTGTTCTATTTTGCATATCACAATTTTACTTTTCCAGCATATCGTAGGGAACATCAAATGTATTTGTTGTTTCCAGGTGATTGTATTTTGTCTACTTCAATACTAGGCCATCTATATTAGATGTGTTAAACACATAAGAAAAGAAAAGTAGTGAGCATTATAATATATGTATCTGTAAAGAACTTTTATCCAGCGTTAATGAGAGATAGTAAAACATTTTAAAATGCATCACCCTCAAATTTCACCATTTTCATAAAATACTTAGATACTTTTTTTGAAACTACCAAATTAAAGATTTCTATTTCACTCACAGTTTTTTTGTTTATGCCCTAGATATATTTGATGTAAACATAATACCATATTTTTGTAAACTTCTTCCAATTAAATATAGTTCAACATATTTTATGTTATCTGTTAAGGAAGTTAAACCATTATTAATTAAAATAAGTTACCCAAGTTATTATTTTACATTAAGTACATTTGTGTTGGAAACCATGTTAACTATCATTATTCTACTTGACTTATTCTTTTAACATGTTGGTAATCTTTTGCAGGGTCCTCAAGGTCCACGTGGTGATAAGGGTGAAGCAGGTGAAGCTGGTGAGAGAGGACAGAAAGGTCACAGAGGATTCACTGGTCTTCAGGGTCTTCCTGGTCCTCCTGTAAGCATCATACTAGAATGAACATGCTCTGTGCAGTAAAAAAGCCAAACTATTATGTGAGATCATCCAAGGCAAGAGATTTTAATGAAGGCAGTTAGAGGCATAGGACCTACATCCAATTTTGACTAAGGCCAACATTTTTATCAGCATCATGGTACTTAATTTTTCAGATGTTGCATAATGAAGATGTATAAGGTACCATTACAGATTCAAGAAAAATTATGCTTTTGGTTATACCTATATATATATATAACTATATTGAATTCTCAATTTTCCATTAAATGCGGCTTAAAAATATTAATCCATATTCAGATCACTATAACATCACATGCATTTTATTTAAGACTGTACTCAAATTCATCACAAATTCTAAGGGGTAACTCTACTGAGACTATGATATCTTTTTAATAAAGAAGGTATCAGCACACTAATTTAACTAATTGATTTCTATTTTTCCTACAGGGTACTGCTGGTGACCAAGGTGCAACTGGTCCTGCTGGTCCTTCTGGCCCACGTGTAAGTAGTAGAACAGGATCTTCATATGTAATCGTTTTGTAACTTTTGTGTGTTTTTTGTCTAATATGCAACATTTGCCTTTTATATTTTGTAGGGTGCTCCTGGTCCTGTTGGTCCCTCTGGCAAAGATGGTTCTAATGGTCTTCCTGGTCCACTTGGTCCACCTGGTCCCCGTGGTCGTAGTGGTGAAACTGGTCCTGCTGTAAGTATTTTTTTTTCTAGGAGATGCTATAATATTTACACTAATAATAGTTCACAAAGACAATGGACTAGCTGGCTAACACGAATTTTAGTGAACACTTGCACTTACATAATTCACTTATAAGGTTAAGAACACTGTTCATTTTTTATACCTTTTCATATAGGGTCCACCTGGTCAACCTGGTCCACCTGGTCCTCCTGGTCCTCCCGGCCCTGGCATTGACATGTCTGCATTCGCTGGACTCTCTCAACCTGAAAAAGGACCAGATCCTATGCGTTACATGCGTGCTGACCAGGCCTCCAGCTCCCTCCGCCAGCATGATGTTGAGGTTGATGCCACTCTGAAATCCCTGAACAACCAGATTGAGAGCATCCGCAGCCCAGATGGAACCAAGAAGAACCCAGCTCGCACTTGCCGCGATCTGAAATTGTGCCACCCTGACTGGAAGAGCGGTATGTGGCATTTATATGTTACCAAGTGAATAATAATAATGACTCTGTAACATTTATCCTATCTTTTCCTTTCTACCTAATTTTGGAAGATTTTAAGTACACTTCCAGTTTGCTACACAGAGAGTTCTGTAAAAGGTAGCAGTAAGAATATTGTGTTTCTTTGAGGTGGCCAATTGTTAGATTCTTGTATTCTGATAACATAACAAATATATTACCTAGAACAACTGTTTAAAGTCATACATTCCATAAGTACTAGTGTTTGATGGAACTTATAATTTTATTTTTCCATTTTAGGTGAATATTGGATTGACCCCAACCAGGGTTGCACTGTTGATGCTATCAAAGTCTTCTGTAACATGGAAACTGGAGAGACATGCGTCACTCCCAGCCCATCCAAGATTCCCAAGAAGAACTGGTGGACAAGCAAGAGCAAAGACAAGAAACACATCTGGTTTGGAGAGACAATCAATGGTGGCTTCCAAGTAAGTTTTTATTTTCTTAATTAATGAAATAAAGATAAAGATAAATGTCTGAAATTTAAAAATCTTTATAAAAATGATCATGCCTATAGTAAAAACAAATTTTTTTCATATTTGTAATATAATCATTTAGAGTTTGTATAAAGACCTAATCTTTTTCTTTGTACTTGTAGTTCAGCTATGGAGATGACAGCTCAGCACCTAACACTGCTAGCATCCAGATGACCTTCCTGCGTCTGCTGTCCACTGATGCATCCCAGAACATCACCTACCACTGCAAGAACAGCATTGCTTTCATGGATGAAGCATCAGGCAACCTGAAGAAGGCTCTTCTTCTCCAAGGATCCAATGATGTTGAGATTAGAGCTGAGGGCAACAGCAGGTTCACATACAATGCTTTGGAGGATGGCTGCAAGGTAAATTATATTCTAGTTCATTGCCACTGCGTTGACTAATAATTACTTGATGAAATAGAAATGAAATTCAATTGAGTATGAATTAACTGCCAAACTAACTCCTGTATCTCATTTATTTTAGAAACACACTGGCAAATGGGGCAAGACAGTTATTGAATACAGGACACAGAAAACCTCTCGCCTGCCCATCGTGGACATTGCACCTATGGATATTGGTGGAGCTGATCAGGAATTTGGCGTTGACATTGGCCCAGTGTGCTTCTTGTAAAAACCAAAAGTTAAAAAAAATTAAAAATAAATAAAAACCCTAAGGACCTGAGTACTTTCCAATCACTTTTAGGACTTCTGCACTGAATGGCTGAACCGACCCCAAATTTCCATTCATCCACGTGCTTACATTTTGGACTTTTTATTTTGTGTTACAAGGCCAGAACTGGGCAGACTGCGAAATAAAATCATGGTATTATTTATTTATTGTCTTCCTGTAAGACCGATGGGTCAGGTGAAGGTGTGAAACTAACTGGCATGTTTGAAGGCCCCCTAACAGATGTACAAGGTGCAGTTAAAAGCGTCCCTCCCTCCCCTCCCACAGTGTATATCAGCAGGAATACAGTGTGTCATTGAATGAAATGGTGCTATTGTAAAACAATTTTGTATTTTATAACATCAAATAATATAAAAACATTTTGGAAAGTACAAGTTGATCTGGGCTTTGTTCTTTTACTTTTTTCTTTTTTTTTATTATACTGTAGATAGAACAGTTTGGAAAAATCTAAGAATAAAAGTTCTTCTGCCCTTTTATTCCTTTTTAATTCCAGTATGAGATGAAGTTAAGGGAAAAACCTAAAGCTTCCCAGGTTTAAGCTACCTCACACTAATGGAAAACTATAATAACACAAAGCAAAATCTTGAAGCTGAACTCAGCACACATTAGGAGTTCTCTGAAAAATTTATTGAAGGAGTGATCTTGGTACACAATCTCATGTTATTATAAATATAATGGGATCTGCATTCAATAGAAGATGAAAAGACAAAAGGTGAAATATCGAGAATCGTGATAAAGCAGTAGCTGATGGCAGCTTAAATGGTGTGGTTTTGCGGTGAAACATTTTGGACAATGCCAAAGTTTTGCAGCTTGAGTCTCAGTAAAATTGGTATTGTAGTAGGCAAGTGGATGATGTATACATTTCAGGTCAAAGCCATTCAAAGTAATTACTGTAGTTTTCCCAAATTATGTATTCAAACTATGCATCCCCAATGCCAACCCCAACATCTATCTATCTATCTATCTATCTATATATATATATATATATATATATATATAACTCTGACCTTTGCATAGTTTAAAGGGACTTACAGGTAGGCATTGGGGCCAGAGGAGGGAGAGGCGTACAAAGAAAAAAGGATAAGAACCAAGAATATGTACTATTTTGTATATGTAAAATAGATTTTTTTTTATTATTTTGCAATACTGATTTTCAGCATAGTAGGCTAGTAAAGTGCCCAACACCAACACTAATCTTTCTTGTGAAATAATTGTCTTACTGTATCTCTTCTCATTTTCTAATACTGCAATAAAGATAGAAAGCTTTTCTATATAAAAAAAAATAAAACAGGTTTTGTTTGATTTTTAAAAAAATTTGTGTTAAAGTCCATCCTATGATGTAATCTTTGTTGAATGATGTTAATCTTATCTGGGATATTTCATGACAGAACAAACCAACCCAAATAAAAGTTTTAATTAAAAAAATAATAACCACAAGGCTTTTCTTTGTTATTCATTGCCACAATGGAAAAAAAAATAGATGTGCAGAGAGGGAAGAATTTTGAAATTCAGAAACTCAGCAAAGATTTGTGTATTTAATTATATTAATAATGATAATAATTTTTTAAAAAAGGATTTTATCCTTAAAAATATATAAAATTTACAGCTTTTAAAAAACAAAACAAAACAAAAAACAGTTGAAACACATCCGTGTTTGACAGCCATCTTGGATCAATGTTCATCCATGAGGCCCCTCCTCTAATAGATTGGGCTACAATTTTAAAGCTAGAACCCATATACACAGTGGCATAACTACATGGGTTGCAGCTGCGACGGGGCCCATGCCTCTAAGGGAGAGTCCAATGCGACCCCTGCAACCCCTTGTTCCTGTCCTCTCATATCGGTTCAAAATTGTTTAGAAAGGGCCCTTTTGACTTGGACCGCACCTAGGGTGACCACATGTCCCGGGCAGCCTCAGTCCGGGGCAATGTTTTGTCCTGGAATGAGAATTCTGAGTGAAGGAGAGACTTCTCAACTATCCTGATTGCCTGAGAGTTCAGAAGCCTCTCCTGATAGGCTGAGTCCCTCCTTCACACAAACTCAGAGTAAGCTGCAGCCAGTACCAGGTATGTGTGTTTGCCTGTTTGTCACGGTGTTTGTCTGTTTGTGTGATTGTGTGTAATGTCTGGTAATAGAGGAGTTAATTCTCTGAATCTGCTCATGTCTGTAATGATTGTATGTATGTTATAATACAGGTATTATTTAATCTGAAATCACCATGGTTCCCAAGGCTTCCTAATAGTTAATATATAATAGTACACTGCTCAAAATAATAAAGGGAACACATAAACAACACAATGTAATTCGAAGTCAATCACACATCTGTGAAATCACACTGTCCACTCAGGAAGCAACACTGATGGACAATCAATGTCACATGCTGTTGTGCAAATGGAACAGACAACAGGTGGATATTATAGGCAATTAGCAAGACACCCCCAATAAAGGAGTGGTTCTGCAGGTGGTGACCACAGACCACTGCTCAGTTCCTATGCTTCCTGGCTGATGTTTTGGTCACTTTTGAATGCTGGCGGTGCTTTCACTGTAGTGGTAGCATGAGACGGAGTCTACAACCCACACAAGTGGCTCAGGTAGTGCAGCTCATCCAGGATGGCACATCAATACAAGCTATGGCAAGAAGGTTTGCTGTGTCTGTCAGCGTAGTGTTCAGAGCATGGAGGCGCTACCAGGAGACAGACCAGTACATCAGGAGATGTGGAGGAGGCCGTAGGAGGGCAACAACCCAGCAGCAGGACTGCTACCTCCGCCTTTGTGCAAGGAGGAGCAGGAGGAGCACTGCCAGAGCTTTGCAAAATGACCTCCAGCAGGCCACAAACGTGCATGTGTCCACTCAAACGGTCAGAAACAGACTCCATGAGAGTGGTATGAGGGCCCGACGTCCACAGGTGGGGCTTGTGCTTACAGCCCAACACCGTGCAGGACGTTTGGCATTTGCCAGAGAACACCAGGATTGGCATATATTCGCCACTGGTGCCCTGTGCTCTTCACAGATGAAAGCAGGTTCACACTGAGCACGTGACAGACGTGACAGAGCCTGGAGACGCCGTGGAGAGCGTTCTGCAAGAGGAAGGCATTAATGTTATGGACTGGCCCGCCCGTTCCCCAGACCTGAATCCGATTGAGCACATCTGGGACATCATGTTTCGCTCCATCCTTTGGTCCAGGTCTGGGAGGACATCCCTCAGGAGACCATCCGCAGCCTCATCAGGAGCATGCCCAGGCGTTGTAGGGAGGTCATACGGGCACGTGGAAGCCACACACACTTCTGAGCCTCATTGTGACTTGTTTTAAGGACATTACATCAAAGTTGGATCAGCCTGTAGTGTGGTTTTCCATTTTGATTTTGAGTGTGACTCCATATCCAGACCTCCATGGCTTGATGAATTTGATTTCCATTGAGAATTTTTGTGTGATTTTGTTGTCAGCACATTCAACTATGTAAAGACGAAAGTATGTCATACGATTAGTTCATTCATTCAGATCTAGGATGTGTAATCTTAGTGTTCCCTTTAATTTTTGGAGCAGTGTATGTGTGTAAGGGGTTCACCAAGAGAGCTGTAGTAACTCCCAGAGATCACCCAGTATCCTCTTGTTGTCCCCAAAATCACTTCCAGCAGCAGTCAGCATGCATACCTTGGAACCCTGCTATGTGTGCCCAATAAGTAGACACAACTACCTTGAATTGAGTACAGCAAGAATGAACGTTTTATTGTTGTAAAACATTCTCGTATATCCACAGAACTGCATTAACTGAGATAAACAGATACATGTATACAACCCAACCTTTAGTTCCGCTGGCAGCAATCCTATTGATGGGATTAATTAAACAACGGAGTTCCTACCTGCACTATATTTGTTTGACAGCCAGGCTGGAGCCATCTCTGAGTACCTTGGGGGCCCTGCATGACAGGTCATTCTGTGAATCAATGTGTATGTGATATATATTATATAAATATATATATATATATATATATATATATATACATACATTATAGAAAATGCATGTTATGCATATGTGATGGTGGGTATATGTGAATCAGTGTGTATGTGATTATATATATATATATATATATATATATATATATATATATATATATATATATATATATATATATATATATATATATATAAATATAAAATGTAATGGGGCAATTTTCACACCCTAAATGGAGCTGTTTTACAAGAATCATTAAATGAAAAGGACTTGGGAATGATTGTAGACAAAAAAAACAAAAAAAAAAACTTAGCAATAGTGTTAAATGTCAGGCAGCTGCTGCAAGGGCAGGCGAGATATTGCCACGCATAAAAAAAAAAAAGACTGACTCACAGGAAGAAAATATAATTTTGTCATTGTACAAGTGTAAAGTAAGGCTTCAGTGCAAGTTTGGAAACTGTTCTTACAAAAGTACATTATGGAGCTTGAAAAGTGCAGAGGCAGGCTACAAAGTAAATACCTTCATTATAAAGAAGGCTTCAGAAGTTGAATTGGTTTACATCAGACAAAGACAAAGGAAGAGGGGATATGATATAGTAATTGTACAAATACATACAGGGCAATACAGCTGCTCTCGGACAATCTGTTCATTAATAGGACTGAAACAAGAGATGAGCAGATGAGCCATTCATTACACATGAAGTGTTGTGCTATCAAATTTGATAGATGCCTTTAAATATGAGCTAGATTATATTAAATATATCATTGTTTATAATTACCATTTTTGGAGTCAAGAAGGAATGTTCCCCCTGTTTGAGGCACAATTGAAATTTGCTTTAATGTGGGTTTTCTGTGTCTTCTGGATTAACAGAAAGTTTGAACGTGATGGACTTGTCTTTTTTAGCCTAAATTACTGTGTTATACGTTTTAAGGACCTCGCAGACGCCAGGGAGATACTGCTGCTGTTCTCTCCATTATACAAATTAAAAGTGTGCTTTTGGCAGTACATAACACTAGGATTGTCTGTAGGGTTTGTAGCACACCCTGGCACTCTGCACAAAGGATGTGCAGTGAAAAGAGCAAGATGATGCCATATCTCCCCAGCATACCCTCTGCTGTTGCAAGTGTTCAGGGGATCAACCAGACATTTGCTTCATCTTTCCATGTGTTTTATTTTGCTCTATTAAAATAATCTTTTTTTTTCAATTTGAGAAAAAAGTTTGCACCCCAAGTGTATAAAGATGTAAAAATACTATGGTCATTGTATATCCCATGAAGTGATATACTGTGCCTTTCTACAGTTGCACATAACACTCTTTTCTCAAATCACGTTTGGATGCATACTATAAAAATGTGGCATGTGAATGTTGAATGGTGTACATGCATGTTACAAATCGCACATTATGTTGCATCTGTAAAGCCCACGCTTTGACCAAAAAGGCAATATGTTCTATATTGAACACTGATTAAATAAAATATTTTTTTTTTTTTATAAGTATAAAATACATGGCACATCAATTGTTTCTAACTGTATGCCTGGCACATCAATTTCACAAAGGGGTTAAAACATATTGGTCACTACAATCCTACAGTTGACATCAAAGTACACTAAATAACTTCATGTTATAAAGATCTGCACGAGTATGCCCACTTATTTCTTCCTTATTGATATTTGTATATCGGTTCAGTCACGCTCTGTGCGTGTGGGGTGAAGCCATAATTTCATAAGACCAAATGCTTGCTGTGGTTTTAATATAAACATCCCCAAGACAGTTATACATCAATATTAAAAGTACAAGACGAGTGCAGTGAAGGTGACAGTTTCTTTAACCCTTAGAGCACCAACCAGCTATATGATATATAGTTGACCAAAGACCCAGAAAGCCAGCCATGCATCCAGAGGCTGTGAGCTCTCTGCTCCCCTCTTCTCCCACAATCGCCTTCTCCTTAACGTTTTGAAACGTACACATGACCTAAATGTGAAAAGAGAGATGTCTGCTGACCAAAGTCAGCTTCTGACTCACAGCATATATGCAGATGGAAGAAAACGTTTTTGTTTTTTTTTATCCTGAGAGTCAGGGTCACAAGTGAGTGTATGTGTATCTTAATAAGTGGCACTCAAAAGGGTTAAGCATCCTCTGTATGAGTTATTCATCACATAATTACACACTAGAATGGTATGAAAAAAGTAAAAACAAAACAAGTACTTCCAATATTTTATTGCCCTTTCAAATAATTTAAAATAACTTTTTTGACATAAGTTTTTCTGATCTGTTTTTTTGTACCAGCCTGAAAACTGCAAAAGGATAACCAAATTTATGCAACAATATTACCATGAGAAACACAGCAACACATTTTCCATATTTTGTATAACTAGAAAATTGTCGATTTATACCCTGTGTACTTCAGGCCACCATAGCTTATCTGTTCTCACAAATCAGGTCTGAAAACATCTGCTTTCTGGAGTGTTCTGTTATCATCGGATAGGTAACCGCACACGTGCAGTGGTTTAAGAACTTCCATGAGTTTTAATCAATGACAGTTTGTGCTACATGAATGACAGGGGAGGCAAACAGTCAAAAGGTCAGCAATGTTCTAATGGCCATTTATGTCCTATATGGCATAGATTATTACTGCAAAGCACTCCTTCCTTAGCAAATTCTACTCATGGACCTGAGCACCTAAAGGGGAAAATAACCTCAATTTCTGCTTTATGAAAACCACCAGCATGCCTCTAAAATGAAGGTTTTTCTTATCTCACTCTGGCAGTGGTTTTAGCCACAAGCAAGTGTTCCAGAGCACACTCAAATATTTGGATATTAGGGCTTAATATAATTCAAATAGCAATGCAAGCAACTCATACTCTATTGTTGACCATTTTCATTGGCTGTGCCATCATAGAAATTGATTTATTTTCTAAATAATATGCTTTGGCTTGGTGCTTAATGCAGGTAAAAATTGTTGGGTTTATAAAACTTTGTCGGCAATGTGTATAAGCATTAGTAATGCGCACTGTATAAATGTCGCACTGTACAACACAAAAAAATGCTTACATTGAATTTCCAAAATTTTATCTAAACAGCACTGCAAGTTTAATGTTTTTTTATACTCTACTTATGACAGGTGAAAACAAGGCAGTCTTCAATGAACTATATAAGTGGGAATTATTATTCCAGATTCTAGTACCGTTTGTAAACACGCACTACAATAGTGGTATTCTTTCTATGGAGTCATTAAGTATTAATTCTACTGCTATTTGGTGATTCCCTTATTGGTTTATTGAGTGATCCCAAGTTATTGTTGAATTTGCTCCACAATCAATGTACTGGTAGGATTCCAGGGAACTCTGAGACACATGTCCAATGTAGGAGAATTTTAAAGATGTTCTGAAGTAGAGAAAAAAAAAACATGAACAATTAATTTAATGATATAAAGGAGGTTATTTCACTAAAACAGGACTTTTCATGGGAGGTGTAATTTCAATGATTTATTATACATTATAAAAGATCCAATCTCAGTGAGTACTTTAAACAAAATGCCAGCTAAGCCCATCTTGGATGAAAGACTCACTGGGGTTGGTCCTTCCTAATGAAAAATGAGGTCTGCAAGTAGAAATTAAAAAGTCTTCATGCAAGGAACATCCCCAGATTATGAACAGATTAAAGGGGAAATCCATAAAATAAAAATACCAAAATAAAATATGGTGCTGTATACAGTAATGTAGGTTAGCACTGAATGTAGGTTATTCTTTACCTGCAGACCTGGAGGCTGCCATTGTTGACAGTCATGTGATATTTTGGGTGACTTTTCCTGCTTAAGACACCACACTGTTCTCTTTGTTTAAGACAATAATGAAAGCTGTCCCTCCATGGCCTTTCAATGGTCACAGTGTCCAGTTGGGTGATTAAGACCAAACCATTGTATTGTTTGTAGAGTAACAACACATACAAACAGTCTAATATTCAGCAGTCTGAAAGCATTAGGCAGTTAGAGCTGTTTTAAAACTGCATACTATTTTTGAAAATGTTTTTTTTTTTTTTATGTGATACTAGTAATAAAAACACTTGGAGTTGATCTTTAATTATTTTAAATTAAGAGCTGAAATGTCTCCGTAACGCTTGCCTGACTAAAATATAAATTCTAGTGCCCACATAGAGAGGACAAGCTGTATGACCATAAATTAGGGATACAAACCAGGGCATATAATAGAAAGAACACCATAGTGATACAACCGGACCCCCCCCCTAAAATAATAATAAAATGAAAATTTACCGCATAAAAACCACAATGTTGTGCACTTTCACCGAAGGCAATGTGCAAAAGTTACTGAGGAAATGAAAAAGGAAGATCAATCAGAATATGTTTATCACACATCAAAAGCCTAATACAGTTACACAACTACTGTTAAATGTTTACCACAATTTATAAGTGCCCTATATAATTTATTATTAGTATATAACTCAATTTGTGCTGTAATTTTTGATCTTGTGAAAATAAATATATTTTTACAATAGTTCTTCCTCCACATTTTAGTATATGACTTAATGTTATTAGTTGGTCACCAAACACAGAAAATTAAATGAGGACAGTTTAGTTCTCCTTTAATGTGAATTATTGACGGGTTTCCTTAACATTGATTTTGATGGAGAAAAGAAAACAGGTAGCAGGATTTACGTTTGGTAGGTGGAAGGTTAAGAGTAATATATTAAATGACAATTTTAAACAATATCGCAAGGTGAACTTGTAAATTGAAACAGCATACACTGACGAAGAACATGTATGAAGTCTTTAGGAAAAAATGGGACTGGATCATTACTTGCAGTGGTGTCACTCTGCAGTGCACAGCAACCACCCTGGGATTATTCATGCACAAGCTGTCACATGGTGATTATCAGATCCATAAAAGCATGTGATTACAGATGTTACTCATGCTTAGTTATGTATTCCACGAAAGAGCCATCTGGATCAAAACCATGATGCATGAATGTGTGGATTGGCAGGGGCCCAGCCATTCTGCTGTCATAGCATGTATGCTTCAATTAATGGGGAGAGCTGCATTTCTGTACATTCTAGACAGATTTACAGTATGGCTTAGAAAATGAAAAAGTCCCATTGAAGAAGAAAAAATAAATAAATAAAAAAATATATATATATACATATATATACATACATACTTACTACAAATATGAGAGGGTCCCGCCCAGTTCCAACTTTACTGTAAAATCCACCTACAAAATAAAAGAACAAAAAAGCTACTGAAGTCTGTGCAGACCAAAACTCACTTCATAATATTTTCTGTATGCCTCGAGAAGGAAAAGGTGTCTGTAAATTACCGTATGTGCTCGATTATAAGACGACCCTGATTATAAGACGACCCCCCAAAATCTAAATATTAATTTAGGAAAAAAACAAAAAGCCTGAATATAAGACGACCCTATAGGAAAAATAGTAAATATTAATTCATGTAAACAATATTTTCATATTTAATACAAGCTATGATTGAGAAAAAAATAATTTTTTTATTTCCTTTTATTTGCCAACCTGCCCCCCTAGTTATGCACATCTGCCCCCAGGGTTGCCACTCTGCCCCCAGAAATGCCTTATATCCCCCTATTTTCCACTCTGCCCCATGATGTGCCTTTTAACCCTCTATATGCCACTCTGGCTCCAGAAATGTCTTATACCCTCCTATATGCCATATGGCATATAGTGGGTTAAAAGGCATATCATGGGGCAGAGTGGCATATAGGGGGTTAAAAGGCATTTCTGGAGGTGTATATATATATATCTGCTAACAGCAATCACACTCCTATCAAGCCAAGGCAGCCAGTACATGCTGGAACCTGAGGATGATAGGAGTGGGAGTACAGCCTCCCTATGCCATGCTACCACCACCCTTACACATCCATACTAACACACACTCATTCACAAACCTTTAAATACTCATTCATTCCATTAAACACACACACACACACACACACAAACCCCCCACCCCCTTACCTGAACTGCAGATCTCTCACTCGAAGACTTCTGCAGGGGCCCGGCTGTGAGTGCAACTTCTCTTGCCCCGCCCCCAGAGGAAGGAGGCAGAGTTATGTGACACTCTTCTAGCTTCCTATTCTCCTGCTGCTCGCGACCAAAGCCCGGTAAGTAGCATGGCCCCAGCGGACATTTTGAGGTCTGATTAGAAGACGACCTTGATTATAAGACGAGGGGTAATTTTCAGAGCATTTGCTCTGAAAAAAACCTCGTCTTATAATCGAGCAAATACGGTAATTTAATGTATTCTATGGGTCAAGTCCTATCTGTGCAATACAGGTGCAAGGTTTGGCCTTTGGGGTGTATGACCTGTGATCTATGTAGGGTCTTCCATTCATTAACCCCTTAAGGACAATGGGCGGTCCCTAAACCCATTGAAAACAATGCATTTTGAGCCCGTACGGGCTTTGTCATTAAGGGGTTAATTATTTGATCTATATCTTCAATGCTGAGTTTGCATGTTATTTTTCAGTTGATCTATACCTGCAATGCTATGCTTTAATGTGTTATTTATTTACTCTATACCTGCTACAATGTTTGTATGCCTTAGCCAAGGGTTAAGTAACTTAGTCGATTTGGACAGAGGACAATTTCAAATCCTGTTGGCCGAATTTCAAAGTTGTACAGCTAAACTTGTGTGTATACTGAATTAACGATGTAAATAGATTTTTGCCATGTATGCTACTCATAGTCAAATTTACTTCACTTAATGCTGCTAAAATTGGGTGTACAAAGCCAAGCATAAAACATTTTTTAATGAGAAAAACACACACGATAACGGCTTAAGGCGGATTTGGAAGAGCACTTGAAAAAGATCCATTTATTGCAATCAATAAAAACATTAAGAAAGTAGCATTAGTACTTGCGTACCAGTTTGTCGCTGAGTGGCTGAATAAGCGTCACAATGTTCTTCTGTTCAGTCCCAATTACAGTGCTCATATATTGTACTTGACTGATGAGACTGTTCACCGATACTGAATAAAAGTTTGCGTTTTTAATGTGCAGGGCACTCTGTACTAACAGAAAAAGAGAGACAAAAACATTTTTTTGTTTGTTTTTTTAAAGGCATGTTCATATTAATCAGGAGCTTGTTTCCACTTATAGTAGATCTGTCACTTTCCCCCAATCCTACATTATAAAGTTCTACAAATTAATAAACCGGTGAAACGATGTTTAAAAGGTTAAAAGAAGCAATATTTGCAATTAGAATCTTCCGTGTTAATTGAAATTAATAATAAATAATGAGGTACAAACGTCTATCCTCTGCCATCAGAGTTTTCAGAAAAATGTACCTCAGCTGTCTAGCTGATACCTAATTTGTGGCAGAGGCATGCTAATAATGTCAGCGCACATCTCAGCCTAGAAGCTGAGGGTATGATCTTCTCCCAATGTTCTTCCACAAAAAGATTGCTTGTTTCGGCTCATCAATGGTAGAGGGAATCTAGCCAAGATCCTCTCTACCAAAGTAAAAACCCTCATTTTATAAACCGATAAAAATTGATTCAACTAATAGATAACGAAATTCGTTGGCAACGATTTTCATTATCGATTATGATCGATTAGTTTTTGCAGCCCTATATAGTTTACACGCGTACACTATTCACAGGAAAGGGGAATAATCGCTGACCTGGCATACCGCAAAAATTTCATAGAACACTATGCCTCCAGAAATGCCTTATGCCCCACATTTAACACTCCCTCACCCCCCCCAACTTACCGGTGCTTCTGACTCCCCTGTCATGCAGCCGGTGTGACTAGCAGCGAGGGTTGTCTGCGTCCATTGCGCAGACCTCTCCTGGCTGTCAGAGAGAATTCTCCGCACCAGTGCGGGGAACTCTGATCTCGGACAGCCGGGGAAGGTCTGCGCGATGGACGCAGACAACCCCCGCTGCTAGCCACACCTCCTTCCTGGTGCAGCGTAAGTTGTCTACGCGAATCGCAGAAGCACCGGTACGTGGGG
The DNA here is from genome assembly GCF_027358695.1 of Spea bombifrons. Taxonomy (NCBI): domain Eukaryota; kingdom Metazoa; phylum Chordata; class Amphibia; order Anura; family Pelobatidae; genus Spea; species Spea bombifrons. The sequence goes on from NC_071088.1 coordinate 116,397,451, forward strand.
CGGGGGGGAGACAGGAGGATCCAGGTCCCCTGCAGCTGCGGGGGATCTGGATCTTAGTCGTCTCATAGTCAGACCTATTTGAGGTCTGATTATAAGACGACCCCGATTATAAGACGAGGGGTATTTTTCAGAGCATTTGAGGTTTGAAAAAAAACCTCGTCTTATAATCGAGCAAATGCAGTAATATTTATAACTCTTACTCAGTAATGCAAGGAGGCGATCCCACACTACCTTGCTGTTTGTTCCAATTGAATCGGGGCACCCTGAAAGATTTCGATGACAATCTTTCCTCTCGGCAAAAGACAAAATGTACAACCTGTGCTACTCTCGTAAAATTTATAGAATATTATACCGTATTTTGATCTTTTAGACCGTATGTAGTTCTTATTGCTTTAAAAAAGCGATTTGTTTATACATTTCGTTTGGTCTGGCACGCATTTCAGAATTTCATTCTTTTAAGCTTATGAAGTCTGTCATACGAGTGAACTTTTTTTGGAAGACACTGAGAATTGTCATTGAAGTGGAGGAAGCAGAGAAGCAGTTCAAATATCGGGCTGGTCATTATGGCTGGAAAATGTAGGGTGGTAAACATAGAAGCACATACTTGGCTTCTTTATAATACCCATCATCAGCAAGAGTGAAAAAAAAAAAACTTTCCTCTCCAGCAAGTCAGTGGGGTACCTCAAATAATTGATTGGTGAATAGCAGCTGCATAGACTTTGTCATGCTAGGGGTTGGCATTAATGAGGGTGCGGCTGGTTGCACAACATTAGGTTGCATATGACTTATGCATAGACACTATAAACAGAGCCCCCCCCCCCGATCACTGGATGGGTCCCAGAGCGCTGGCTCAGTTGAGAGGCCTGGACTCAGGAAACGCGTCATAAGGTCACAAAAGGGTTAAACTTGCAAGTCTGTATTAAACACAGGACCTGTACATATAATTTTCTTGCAACTTTGTGTAAATTAAAAGAACCCAAAATATTATCAACATCACAGGTCAAAAACAAACGGCCCCAAACATTCTGAAATGTTAGAAAAATCTATATAATGATATGTACAAATTAGAAAAATGAATATATATGTGAATTACAAACTCACATTTCATCATCTAGGACACTGCAAATATGATTTGGTTGGCTCTAAACAGCAAGTGCAACATATTTAATGAGGGACTAGTGCATGAATATAATGGCTATGCATTTCAATCTGTCTCTCTTTGGAATAAAAAAAAAACAACAAAAAAAAAAACATAGGACGTACCTACTGTACCTCACCTAAGGCTTGTTTACAAGGACATAATAGTATGTCCAATGTCGTAGGTGTCAACTTTCATACATTACATTTTTTTAAAAATGGTGCTGCATAAACTGAACTATATTCACCATACTTCACAAACATTAACTATCACTTTTATAAGCAAAATGAGTTAGAACTTACCGTCATGGCAAGGGTGATTACTTTATTTTGTGTATCAAACCAAACTTTGACCATTTTGGTCCCACCATCCTCTACTATCACAGAGCGTGGAAACAGGAAAAACACAACCAGTCCACATATCAGGAGGCACAATAACACTGATAACACAACATACAGCTTCCTGTTACAAAACACAAACAAGACATATGTTTATTTTTTAGAAAAATATAGCAGTTTAATAGTATTTACCGTAATATACAAATTAATGCATTTTAAGATTATAAGTACAATAGATGAGTAACAAACGTCACAAAAAGACTTAAATATACTAAATAAAACAAAATGACAAGACAACACAAGCTTTTTATCTATACTATATTAAAATTATAATAAATGAAAAAAAGCAAGTAACTGCAGTATTGCAGCCGTAGTGCTCAAGGGAAGCAACTCAGAAGTACAGAAACGGCAGACAAGAAACCATGCGATATAAATATACTTACGTTCTCTGAGGCTGCAGCCTCTGATCGCTATATGGTATTAATGCCACCAACTCATTAACTTGCTCTGGAAATTAAGCACAGTAGATAATAAAGAGCTATCTATGCTATCAGGTGATCTCATTAGTAATGCTATACACTGTATATGTGCAGAATGTAATAAGCAAAAACTAGCCAGATACATTCTGTACAAGGTTTTAACTGAACAGGCATAAGTAATGCAGCAGTTATACAATGTTCAAAGAAAATATAAAGATGATTTTCAAACTACAAGCATTATGATTAATGGCATGGCTGGAAATTCCTCCTCACCCTGCATTTTCCATATGTTACATTTCTTAGTCCCATACTAGTACCATTCAGTGATTCTGGACAGTGCTTTATTCGACACAATAACCCCAGAATTCAACAGAAGGTTCCTGTTTATTATTATTATTTTTTAAACTAAACATGGCTTGCATAAAGAAGGATCTTTACAAGTCCTTGTAAAACAACATGACTGTTAATGACTAAGTTTATATAGAGCTTTACAAATCTGTCTGGCCACACTGTCTAATACAAGCAGCTCCTCAGTGTGTCTTTTAAAAATGTAAAAATTACTTTTTGTATGAAATTTCATTCCGACTACAGTTTGCTTACATTTTAAAATAGGTATAGCCAAACTTGTAAATGCGCTGTTATGTTGAGTTTAAATCATGATATTAGCGTTTATTATTTAAAGAATCCCTCCTACAGAGATTAAACCTCAGAGTTAAAAGCTACATTTCCTCTTTAGAAATTCTCTTTAGAATGAGAATACAATGCATTTTTGTAGTTTATGAACTATAATGAAAAAGACGCATACAAATTCAGTATTGAGTCAATATCTCTCCGGAGCTCTATCTGATATCTGCCTACAATGGCTGCAGACAATACCATTAGTAACATCATTCTGCTGCTCAGAACAGCATATTCATTAGATCTCTACATGACGCATGATCACATGCCAATCTGAAGCAGATACTAATTGCTGTACTTTCAGAATAAATAGTGGGTGTCTTTTTATAGCAGCAAAAAGGGTACAGTTTATATAGGCATGTCAATAAAAAAAACAAAACCTGCTTATTTGTGCTTCTGACTAAAGCAACACATTTTTTTCCTTTTTGGTTTAGAACGTAAGCAGCGATAATTTTGTTATGGCATCTTTAATAAACATTTACATTATATTTAAATAAATAATAATTTAACCCTATAAATCGGAAATTTGGGAAATTATTATTATTCAATCACGAGACATGGTATGAAGGTTTAAAATAAAACATGTGCAATCCATAAGGTATTGCCAGCTTGTAACCCTACGATGTTTATTCATCTTACCTGTAGGGATACACCCAGTCCCCTGGCAGGACGGACAGGTGATGCTATCCCTTCCCGTAAACTCAACATAGGGAAATTGTGCAATATCTTCCTCTCTGTCTCTTCCACTCAGCAAATCATCATCTTCTTCCACGCCTGTTTGGTTAGCCTGCTTCAAAGCTTTTGAGCAACCAAGGGGTGATGAGGCAGACGATCCCATTGTTTGTGTTCAGCATCTATTTTTTTAAGGTTACAAAAGGCATGAACGGTAGAGTACAAAGTATATGAAATATTTTAAAAAGCTCAATCATTCGTATTTTTACATTTTTAATGGAGCTTCACATTTTGAAAGTGCTCAGTAAATGATCTCAGTCAGCGATTTTGAATTATGGTGTAAATCTATCCAATAACCCTTAAGAAACACAGCCTAATTATTATAAAATAGTATGCATGTACGTGTATGTGAATATATATACTATCAACAAAATGTAGACTTTTAGTTTAACCCCTTAACATCCATTGACGGGTCAGGCACGTCACGCAAAAACGGTCACTTAACAACCAATGACGTGCCTGACACGTAATTTCATTAAGCTTCGCTTAAACAGTGTTGCTGTAATACCTCAAAGACGAGGCATTCGGCATCAGGGACCATGTCTGGCACTGCAGGGCGGCGGACGCCCATTTTAAAATCAACGATCGCCTCCAAAACTTCAATGGTGTCACTGAAATGCCTTGATCACGAGGCTTTCAGTGACACCGAACACTCACTCCAGGACAACTGCCACTGCAAGTGATTTTTACTGCATTCAACCATGCAAAAACACAAAATAAATTACTACCACAAAGTTTGACCAATACCTGCATCTGAAATACCTTGAGGTGTCTAGTTTTCAAAAGTATATGGTTTGAGGGGGTAAATTGCATTGGCCAGCTTCAAGGATACCCGAAAGAGCACATGGGGCAGAATGACCAGCTTTGGGAAAAACAATGGTTTTAACCCCTTAAGGACAATGGGCGGTCCCTAAACCTATTGAAACCAATGCATTTTGAGCCCGTACATGTACGGGCTTTGTCATTAAGGGGTTAAAATAGCAAAATGCTACTTGTACTTATTGCCTAATAACTTGCAGAAAAAAAGCAAAAAACATGAAAACATTGTTTATTTCTAAACTCAGGACAAATAGTAGAATCTATTTAGCAGGTTTTTTCATTAGCTTTTTTGGATGAGTAAAACATTTTTTGGGTAAAAATAAAAAATGTGGGGTTTTTTCTTCAATTTTTCATCATATGTTATTATTTTTTTATGGGAAGTTAGATAATATGATCAAAAACAATATATAACTTGTGTGGGTACACTAAATGAGTGAGGAGAAAATTACATCTAAACACGAGCACCGCAAAAAAGTGTTACAACAGCCTGGTCCTTAAGGGGTTAAAAGTGTGCATTTTTTAAAGGCTGTCTTATCACCCTACCAAACAATGGTCCAATCAGCATGTGATGAGACCACTTTTCACATTTTGCACCACAATTGCTTGTGGTTTATAATTCCACTGATCCAAGGGCAAACGAGCTGCTGCTACTGTATTTTGATTATTTTTGTTCACTCATCCAGGATAAAGCACAAAACATAATACTTTGTGAGTCATCCACTTTTAAGAGGACGATACGACCCTGCATTTTAAATTACAAAAGGTATGTCATTTATAATGTGATTTAAATGAAATCACCCCTTGGGGAAATAAAAGAAAAATGCATCATTAGCATGCAAAACTGTATGTTTGAAGTTGCACTATTGTGTTGTAGAAAACAATTAAAATAAAAAAAACTAAATACTTGATTGAGAAGAAAAAAAAATGTTTACAGCTTAAGCATTATAACTGCAGCGATATTACAAACATTCACAACCCTATTGTTGTGCCTAAGGGGAGGGCATGTATCATTTGGGCCTTGGGCGAGATCATCAAAGTGGCCCAGTAATATAATGATGCTTGAAACAATGCGACCAATGTTTGGATTACAAAGGATTTCTGGTTTTATGAAACAGCAATAAGAGTGTTAAGTGTTATTGTACTATTGTGTTATTTTCCAGATTTGGAAAAAGAAAGGTTTTGAAATAGCAAAACGCTACTTGTACTTATTGCTTAACCCCGTCAGCAAGACCGCAGTTTAATTTAAATATTTTAATTCCGTGCTCGTGATTCGCTTCAAATCGATCACGTGCACGGAATCGAGGGGGAGTGGCTGTTACGGATAGCTGGGGACACCCAGCGGTCAGTAGCAGCCGCCTCGCGATCCCAGCATCCATAGCGACGCTGGACCGCGCGTCATCGATGACGTACCTGGTATGTCCCGGTCTGTGGGTGACACCCAACCAGGAAGTACCAGGAACGTCACCGGTATGGAAGGGGATAATAACTTGCAGAAAAAAGCAAAAAAAAAAACCATAAAAACATTGGGTATTTCTAAACTCAGGACAAATAGTAGAATCTATTTAGCATGTTTTTTTATTATATTTTATGAGTAAAATATTTCTCAAATAAAAGTGAGTTTTTTAAATTTTGTCATCATATTTTATTATTTTTATTATAGGAAATTAGATATGATCCAAAAGGCTCTCTCCACCAAATCTATCGGTTTGTCTTAGTCTGTCAATTCTCATCTAGTCATACCCCTTGAATTTATGTATTGTATTAAGCGCTGTGTAAACTGTTGGCGCTATATAAATAAAAGATAATAATAATAATAAAAAATATATAACTTGTGTGGGTACACTAAATGGGAGAGGAGAAAATTACAGGTAAACACAAGCACCGCAAAAGTGTTAAAACAGCCGTTGTCACAAAGGGTATTAGGAGGATAGATTGAATGCTTCCCTCAACAGTATTTAGTGGACATTTAAAATTAAGTAATTTCAGCAGCTTATCCATAAAGTTATGGAGAGTTTGGTGTGTGTTATCACCCTTTCTTGTCTGTTTTTTGCCTCCTCAATAACACATCCAGATCTATAACCGCTCACAAGAGGACTCTTTTGGTTGACCTAATCTCAGCTGCTAAATTTGAATAGCATTTTGAGACAATGAGTGAACAGAGTAGAAAAAAAATAGAAAAACTAAGGTACAGATAAACTCCTCAATGGACTGCCGAGAACAGGATATGAACGCTTTATTTCCTTCTTCAGTATTAAATATTATGTACAAACTGCAGCTATGCTTTCGTACCATTTAAACGAAACGTGAATTAACTAAACAATAAAAGTTAGAATAACTAGGGGAAAGTCTGAAAGGATGATGTAGAGAACTGCAGAGAGTAGATACAGCACAGGCAAAAATCCTTGAGAAGCAAACAGGAGGAAGAGATGACAATTGAGAGAGGCAAGTTGTGGTCAAAACAAGGAGGAGCAGTTAGGGTATTGGGAAAAAAGCAGAAATATAGGGTGACACAGGCCAGGCTCTGCCACACCAACACCCAAACACACACACGCCAGGCCAGGCTCTGCTACACCGACACCCAAACACCAGGACAGGCTCTGCCACACCAACACCCAAACACACACACACCAGGACAGGCTCTGTCACACTGACACCCAAGCACACACACACACCAGGACAGGCTCTGTCACACTGACACCCAAGCACACACACACACCAGGACAGGCTCTGTCACACTGACACCCAAGCACACACACACACCAGGACAGGCTCTGTCACACTGACACCCAAGCACACACACACCGACAACCAAGCACACACACACACACACATCAGGACAGGCCAAACCGGGAAGTCTGGTCACCCTACCTTAAGGGTTAAACATTTTAAGCCTTATGTATTGGTTCGTCTTAGTCTGGTAGTACTTGTTTTGCCATGCAATACATCCGTACCATTTGAATGTATGCTGCATATATCACTGGAGCTAAATAAAGATAATTAAAATTTTAATGTGAAAAAAAAGGGACAATAGAAGCTATGTAAAGATTCTGTACATCGCTTGAAATGTACAGCCGGAAGTGAGAGGGAATATTTTCAGTAATCAAAATGCATGTGGCCATAACATCATTGTTTACAACTGCTACTCGGTGTTACGCAACTGCAACTTCTTCGCTTATTACTTAAAACATACTCCAGCATATACTATAATAACATCATTGTTATTACTAATACTACAAATTACATAGGTGACTGCAGTGAGCAGCAACTCGCGCATCTCCCACCACTTTGAAAGACCTTTAATAGCTTTTACTCACCTGACAGTGCGAGCTCACCAGAAGCCCCCACAGAAGCTGTCACCCAGCTGAGAGCACGAGCTGACCGGAAGACCCACAGAACCCGTCACCCAGCTGAGAGCAGACGCTGACCGGAAGCCCCACAGAACCTGTCACCCGGCTGACAGCGCGAGCTCACCGGAAGCACCCCCACATAAACTGTATCAGAGAGTGTCGGGGACATTAACAGCATTACGTTCCGCCCACATCGGCTTCAAACCCGGATGCGGAAGTGCTGATTTCCGTATCTGTGATGTTACGTGCACAGCCTTTTGTTTTACTGCCATGCATGGGTTGTGTACAATTAATTGGGTTTTGTGGTCCGGTGTCTCTGTGCTGTGGTCCGGTGTAGTTGTTTAGTAGTACGTAAAGGGAACGGTCATTGGGAGTACATCTGAAAACTCATTGTATTATGTTTTATCTCTCCTTTTTTGTATGTAATGCGTGGCGTTGGTACTCTGTAATTAGTGCCCTAATTAGTAATGCGTCCGTATATCGTTACGAGCCCCGCGTCGAAGCTTTAATGGCAATAAGAATAATTTATGATGGTAAAATACACATTTATTGCTGAATTACCCATTGCCTGATTTGTGGCCCTAGCAGCCGGGTTGTCAGATCTGCTCTGTTGGCTACCAGCCTCCGATGAAGGTTGTCCCGTCCAGATACCCCAACACAGCTGCCCCAAATGAGACACCTGAAATGTTGGGGAGTGTGTGCAGCTGCATGAAATAAGTTTGTATTTTGCAAAATCCCTTGTGTTCTGCAATCATGTGTATACGTAACTACATGATGTTGTTGGAAAATGGTTACAGGTATATTGGTCCAAAAGATTAGTCATTAGGCCAATTTATGTGTGGGAAGCGCTAATTCTTATAATTGCACCTAACTTGACATACCAAAATATCGGATGCTTTAGTAATAATTTTGCATATTTTTAGTATACAAATGTATATCAAATATAGCAAAATCCTAAATGTAGGATTGCAAAACCAACTTAAGGCTTTTTTTTTTTTTTAAGTTTTTTTTTTTACTTAGCCTCAGAGATAGAAACAAAAGCGGGCAAATTTAAAGTAAATAGATGGACAATTTTTTTTTTTTTGTTGATTTACTTTTGTATTGTGTTATTTGAAACTACACTCCAGAGCCCACGCTGGGAGGGGCATTCAGAACAGTAGAAAACATAAGAATCACCAGTTGCTTTCTGCATTAAGTAAATTGCTGCCCTTTTGTACCAGGGTTTGTACTTTCTCAGGCTTAGACGTGACTGTAACGGGTTCACCAAGAGAGCTGTAGTAACTCCCAGAGATCACCCAGATGTATCCTCCTGTTGTCCCCAAGATCACTTCCAGCACCAGGCAGCATGCACACCTTGAAACCCTGCTATTGGTACCCAATAAGTAGACACAACTACCTTGAATTGAGTACAGCAAGAATGAACGTTTTATTGTTATAAAACATAGCCTCATATATCCACAAAACTGCATTAACTGAGATAAACAGATACATGCATACAACCCAAACTTCAATTCCCCTGGCACCAATCATATTAATAGGATTAGTTAAACAATGGAGTTCCTACCTGTGCTACCATGCGAGTTAATGGAGCCCAGCTTTCTAATCACAATTAGTAAAATTAAAAAAAAAAAAAGTTAATTAACATGTAAAAATAATTTTACACTGATCAGGGGACCCTTCCAGTTCCAAATGTAAAAAAAAAACCAAAAAAAAACCAAACCAATTGTCGCATGGAAAGAGTTAAAATACTGGCATGTTAAATGCCCATGGGGTTTCTGCTGTTAAACGATTTATGATTTTATGGGGTAAATCGAATTGGCCAGGTTCAACAATGTCCCAATTAACACAGGGGGAAGGATGACCACATGTTAAATTCTCAATTTGAAAAATGCACATGTCCCACATGTGGCCTTTTAGCCCCCAAACATATGGGGTATCACTGTATTCAGGAGATGCTTATGAACATATGAATGTAAATTCATACCTGAAATGTGTGTGAAAAAAAAACTGCAAAAAAATGACTACCACAAAGTTTGACAAAGACTGGTAGTAGTATTAGTGCATGGAATGAGTTAAAATAATAGCGTTTAAAATACCCTGGGGTGTCCAGTCCGGAGATTGTCCAAAAGCAACACTGCTTAAGTTGAATAATTTTCGGGTACTTCTCAACGCGTTTCGCCTCGCGGCTTCCTCAGGAGAAAATCGGTAAATTCGGCTGCAGTGAAAAGTTTTGACAAACTTTTTCGAGAAGTACCCGAAAATTATTCAACTTAAGCAGTGTTGCTTTTGGACAATCTCCGGACTTTTATTAACTGAAGTGCCTGGCAAAATCTACTATCCTGTAAGTGTATTCCAAATTCCCTATATCACAACAGGAGGATTCTGCACCATTGGCTTTTTTCTCTTTTTATACCTATTTTAGAAATAGAAGAAATAAAGAATATTTTACCCTGAAGAGCCAGTATACCATCTGTATTTTGTGAGTGCATTCACTACACATCCACACTTTATTATTATTGATTTGATATATTGCACTATTATTTTTTACTTTCTTCCCTACATGTACATGCGCCCCTATACCCGTGTCTTTTTCTGTTGAACACTGAGAGGAGTGTTGTCTGGGCTGCTGCAATACCGCGGAAGTAACTTTATCTTAATTTTCACTTACTTTTGACTCACTACCTGGTGTTTATTTTTTACCTTTTGGTTTTGATATAAAATCAAGCACCTAAGCACGTCCTCTCCATAGACAAATATTAGCAGAAGAATGGGTCATACAAAAGAGCTCAGTGACTTTAAACATGCCACTGTCATAGGATGCCACCTGTGCTACAAATCAATGGTAAGTGCTATTATTGTGAAGTGGAAACATCTAGGAGTAACAAGAGCTCAGTCATGAAGCGGTAGACATGCAGAGCGGGACTGCCGAGTGCTGAAGCAGTTGAAAATTGCTGGTCAGCTGTAGCATCACTCACTACAGAGAGTTTTAAATTGCCTCTAGAAGAAACATCTGTACAAGTACTGTACGTTAGGAGCTTCATGACATGGTTTTTCATGGGAGAGCAGCTACACACAAATCAAAGATCTCTGAGCAATGCCAAGAGTCAGCTGGAGTGGCTTAAAGCACATCATCGCTGGCATATGGAGTAGTGGAAATGTATTTTGTGGAGTGATAGATAATTACATATATAGTTACATAGGCTGAAAAAAGACATGCGTCCATCAAGTTCAGCCTTTCCCACATCTGTTAATTACTGTTGCTGTTAATCCAAAGGAAGGCAAAAAAATCCAGTTTGCAGCTCTTTCCAATTTTGCAATGAACTAGGGAAAAAATCCTTCTTGACCCCAGAATGCCAGTCCGATATCTCCTTGGATCAAGAAGCTATTTCCCCATAATTTCAAAATTATATCACAGAATTTTATGATTTTGCAAGTATTCAATTTTGCCATTTTTGCGCTGTATCAGTTCAGCAATTATTCTCTTTTCCTGCGAATAGTGTACCCATGTAGACTAGATATTGTTTTTTTCAAGAAGAGATAGGGCTTTCTTTTGATACCATAGTTGGATGATTAGCTGAAAATGTAGAATGAGAATGAGAAATCCTCATAAAATTAGGTAAAGTGATGGAAAATCCCCTCCAAGTTTATCAATTCAGGTGTCCTGATTTCAGAAATACCTAATATATATAGATTTTCCATACTTTCCCAGCACTTATAGGGAATATACTATAAGGTATACATTTTTTGTAGAATTTTTATGATTATGGCTTAACGGGTTTGGGGGTTGTGAACGGGGGCAGGAGGGTTATACTGGGTAGATGTTGTGTTAGGGCAATGGGATGTAAGGTGTTATATATATTATATATATTTTTTTTATTTTATTTTTTATATATATATTTTTTTAAATGGTTAGAGGTCCTCTTAGGGACCTCTTGATGCCAGTAATGTCACAATGAGATACCTTAGCTCACTTTATTGTTTTTTTTTTAAATTATTTATTGTATTTTAATGATTTTTTTTTCTTCTCTCTGTTTCGTTTTTCAGCGATCCCCCTGCACCGATCACACTGTGATCTCTATGCAAGTCCCCACAGACTTGCATAGAGATCGCAGCGTCTGTGCTTGATTTATAAAGAAGCAAAATTATATTTTTATCCTGCAAATTTATGCCCCTTTTTATACATGACAGTACTTTACTGGCCTTTGCCACTGCTGACTGACATTGCACATTGTTGCCTAGTTTGTTGGCTATAGCAATTCCCAAATCCTTCTGATTTGTTGTTATCCCTAATTCACTACCGTTTAGGGTGTAAGTTGCCTGTGCACTCCTTATCCCAAAGTGCATAACTTTGCATTTATCTACATTCAATTGTATCTGTCATTTCTGTGTCCAGTCCCCCACTCTATCTAAATCCCTCTGCACATTGTATTACTTTACAGAGTTTAGTGTCATCTGCAAACACGGAAACATGACTTTCAACATCTATTTCAAGATCATTTAGAAATATGTTGAAAAAAATGGTCCCAGAACAGAACCCTGAGGGACACCACTTACCATTTTCCAGCTTGAAAAATTACCATTTATAACCCAATGCTCTACCCAAGAACAAGAATTTTCATCTAGCTCTTCCAGTTTGAATACTAACCTATTGTGTGGAACCATTTGAAATGCCTTGGCAAAATCCAAGTAGATTACATCCACTACAACACCTTGATCTACACTTCTACTTACTTCTTTGTAGAATGCAATTAAGTTAGTTTGACATGACCTATGTTTCATAAAACATGCTGATTTTTGCTAAAAAAACCCCACTGTTCTTCCCAATGAATTCCTTGTTCCCCAAGTACCAGAGACTCTAAAGGCTGTGGAGCTCGGAAACAGATTTGGGGTGCCTGCATTTTGGGAGGGGGTATGTGTGGTTTTTACTTTCCATCGGGTCAGGATTTATAGGATAGAGAGCTCCATGGCCAGTATTTGCACCTGGATCTGATATCCAGCAGGTTTCAGCCAGAAGTCACAGACTACAATAGCGAACCCCTACTTGGCTAAGGTGGGCTGAGTGCATATACTGAGCTGTCTGCAAAGAGGACCTGATGGAGAACTTTGTGTGGTTTTTGCTGTGTCTATTGTATGTAAATTTACCCCCTTGTACTGTTTAAATACCGGTGTGAGTCCTGTTTCCACCTCAACATGAGTGCTGCCTGATGCTTGGGGTGGGCTGCTATGATACTTTATTGCCCTTTTTAGGACAATAGTCACACCGTGTAGCTAAGCTTCGGCTAGTCACAGTGCCAACACAGATCCGGTGCAGCAGTGTCTTCCCTTCTCTCTGCAACTCTGGTTCTGTCTAGCGCTGAAGGGGTTAATTACTGGTGTCCCGGCAGGAGGAAGCAAGCTTTGGCGGGAGTACCCAGTCGGGGTACAGGGCTTCCCGTCACAATTAAAAACAGAGGTTCGTTTATTTCCCCACTTAGCTCCTTAAGTACTCGTGGGTGAATACTGTCAGGCCCTGGAGCTTTGTTTACGTTAACTTCCTTTAGTTGCTGCAGCAAATAAATGAATAATGGGAAAAACTAAATTTTACTTCCAATCATGTTTAGAGAGGGGTTATTAAATTGTGTTGATTTCCAGCATTATACCTAGGAAATGTTATTGATAAGACAATAAAGTCCAATGAAATTAAGCTGTAATAAGCCATATTTCCTCAAGGGGGAAGCAAAGTAGAACATAGAATATGAAAACACTCTTGAATTACCTGTGCAATTTTGGTTATAACTAAAAAGAAGGCTACCAGTGAGTAGTTTGACAAGTGGTTTTACCACTGTGGCAACTGATTTGATAATCCACATGTAATCCAGTGGTTTGCTATGTTGAAACAGTGAGTTATTTGGATTCAAAGTACTAATTTTTGGTTTCTAATAGTAAAAGGTATAACATGTATAAACAAATATATATATATATATATTTTTTTTTTGAAAGTACAGCACCGTTTTGGGCACCACTTCACACAAAAGACATTTAATTGGAAGCATCAAAATGATTCTGATTGAAAACTTTTAATTGCAAATGTTTATATGCTATCAAAAAAAATCTTCACTTTTTTAAGTTAGTAAACATTAAGTAATCCTGCATCCCATATTTCTGAATACATTTTTATTTTAATTGGCTTAAATACAAGGATACAGTAAATTTGAAGGCTGTGTCATTGGATACACAGAAACAGGCCTGGACTGGCCGTCTGGCACCACATGAGCTTCTTTTAGAAACTCTTTCTTACTGAGATATAACACTTACCCCTATGTCACACAAGGATTGTACTGTGTAGAAAATGAAGGTGGTTGTATTGGTTGAAAATTGTAAAATGTCACGGTAAAAACCTCACTAATAGCATGCGGTTAAGTTTTGAACACCAATTCACAAAATAAAAAGTTAAATAGATAAAAATAAAACAGGCTGCTAAATTAAAATATAGCTTGTGGAATATCGCAGTTATGGGGAGTTCCATTTTAATGTTGAGAACCCCCATTCCTCAGCCAAGATTAAATGTCTATTGAAATATAGCTTTTATTATAAACATTCAAATACCTTCTACCTATAGCCCTCTGTTTATATTAACTAAGTATAATAATAATAAAGCATTTACTTTTGCTGTCGGTGTCTTAATTAATGCAAAAGTTGCAGTTTTTATTTTTTTCACTTTTAGTACCGTTTAGCTCATCCTTTCTGGTATTCCATTAGGTGCCATTTTTTTGATCCTTAAGGGACACCATCGTCCAGTATTTGGAATCATAAGCAACGGGGAGAAAAGGCAGAAAGGGTATTTTCCAAAGAAACATAAGGGGGTAGCAGAAGCATCATTAAACATTAATCTACGTCCACCAGACTAGCCAGGAGGCTTGTTTTTCCCTCGGAAATCTTGTAGTGCTGCCACAACTACAAGGGAATCAGAGTAGGCGTATGCATATAAAGTTAACAAGAAGCATTATTAACCCCTTCACAGCAATTGATGCTGTGTCATGAAGAAAGAGATCTATGTAATCTACGATCACTTTCTTCACTGAAACAGTTTTGCTGTAATCCCTTGATGTGGACTCATTCTGCAACACAGAGATCGGCAGCAGGGGCATGGGCATAGGAACCCCTAAAAATCTGGGGGGGACATGGGTTCTCCCCATCTCTCACACTATCTACCCCCTCCCCCCCTCACACTTTCTTACTATCTACCCCCTCCCTACCCTCCCTTCTCACACTATCTACCCTCTCCCTACCCCCTTCTCACTAGCTACCCTCTCCCTATTGCCCCCTTCTCACTAGCTACCCTCTCCCTACCCCCCCTTCTCACTAGCTACCCTCTCCCTACCCCCCCTTCTCACTAGCTACCCTCTCCCTACCCCCCTTCTCACTGTCTACCCCAGGGGTGTCCAAGTTTTTTCTGCAGTGGGCCACTTCATCAGAATTGTATACGTGCGCGGGCCACACTCATTTTTCACTGTGAGAAAATATGGCCTTTAATAAAATATGCAGATTAAAATAAAGTAAATGACACAAAACCTTTACTTTTCCTCTCACTGATTTCTGGGCCTAGAAAGTTTTGTGACTACAAATTCAGGACTTATGATAATTAAAAATGAAATAGTTCTATTTATTCTAGGGATGCACCAAAATGAAAATTCTGGACCAAAACATTCACGGTTCAAAACTCATTCTGCAACATTCTGCTAACAGCAATCACACTCCTATCATACCCAGGCAGCCAGTACATGCTGGTACAGGGTGGCTGTAAGTGATGTACAGACCCCATATTGCTGGCAGCATCAATACACAAGGGGGGCAGCTAGCTATTTTTCAGCATGTACTGGCTGACTTGGCATGATGGGAGTGTGATTGCTAACAGCAATCACAGTCCCATCATGCCTAGGTTCCAGCACTTACAAATCCATGCTATCACACACACACTCATTCATTCATATACTAATTCATTCACAGATTCATTCCCTCAATCACGCATACTGATTCAAAGACCCTCCCCACCCCCTTACCTGCACTGCAGCTCCTCGATGCCGCTCACAGACTTCAGCAGGGGGCGCGGCCTCCCTCTGTGTTCTCTGGTACTGCACAGAGGAAGCAGGATGTGATGTGATGTCACGTGAACTCTGCTGGGTTCCGCTTCCTCTGTGCAGTACAGAAGACCCTCCCACAGGTAAGTAGCAAGGCTTTTGTTGTAGCAGGGCTCGAGGTGCGGACCGCGTAAGATCGGTTGCCCTGGCTGCGGCCCTGGGGGGGGATTTCTTCATTATCAGTCCCCCCCGCATGAGTTACTGGGGGGGGATCTGTCCCC
Organism: Spea bombifrons; assembly: GCF_027358695.1. Lineage (NCBI taxonomy): Eukaryota > Metazoa > Chordata > Amphibia > Anura > Pelobatidae > Spea > Spea bombifrons. The sequence goes on from NC_071088.1 coordinate 116,413,320, forward strand.
TCCGGTTCCTACGCCTATGTGCAGGGGCCCTGTGTGGCCCCTCCCCCAGAGGTCAACAATCGCCTCGTAAGCTTAAACATTCTCATTCTGCAACTCCGAAAACCTGGAGAGCGGTCACAAGCACCACTGCAAGAGATTTTGCCTCTCGCAAGATGGCAGCGTCGTTTAACACTGGTGCAAGTCAATGGAGCCCAGCTTTCTAATCACAATGTGATTAGTAAAATCAATTTTAAAAAAATTAAATCAAAATAGTTAAAAAATAAAAAAACTGGTAACATATATAAATAATTTCCCACTGATGTCACCATTAGGGGAACCTTTCAGTTCCAACAAAATATAAAAAAAGGTCCAAAAAGATATATATAAATAGAAGAAAAAGTGCTATATAGTTGTGCTCAAAAGTTTGCATTGCCTTGCAGAAATTGTAAAATTATGGCATTAATTTTGAAAATATGACTGCTCATGCAAAAAAGCTGTCTTTTATTTAAGGCTAGTGATCACATTTATTCTCACATAGTTGTTTGGCTCCTTTTGAAATCATAATGATTACAGATATCACCCAAATGGCCCTGATCAAAAGTTTACATCCCCTTAAATGTTTGGCTTTGTTACAGACACACAAGGTGACACACACACAGGTTAAAATGGCAGTTAAAGGTTAATTACCCACACCTGTGGCTTTTTAAATTGCAATTAGTATCTGTGTATAAATAGTCAATAGCTCTCATGATGCACTGAGCAGGCTAGATACTGAGCCATTGGGAGCAGAAAAGAACTATGAAAAGACCTGCGTAACAAGGTAATGGAACTTTATAAAGCCTTGAAAATGCCAGTCAGTACTGTTCTTAGAAGTGGAATATTCACGTATCTCTTGATACCATTTCAAGAAAGATTTCAGCTACAACTGCCAAAAAAAGAAAAATCCACAGTTAGCTGCTCTGGAAAAAGATGGTGTTGTTGTTTTAAGGAGCACAATAGGATGATAATTGAACATAGATGAGCTGTGTTGTCAAGTTGCCAGAAAGAAGCCTTTACTGCACCAATGTCACAAAAAATTCCGGTTACAATATGCCCGACAACACCTTGACATGCCTCTGGCACACTATAGTTTGGAGTGACGAGACCAAAATAGAGCTTTATTGTCACAACCATAAGCGCTATGTTTGGAAAGGGGTCAACAAGGCCTATAATGAAAAGAATACCATCACCACTGTAAAGCATGGTGTTAGCTCACTGATGTTTTGGGGGGGGGGTGTGAGCAATAAAGGCACAGGGAATCTTGTGAATATTGATGGTAAGATGAATGCAACATGTTATCAGAAAGTACTGGCAGACAATTTGCATTCTTCCATGTGAAAGCTGTGCATGGGACACTCTTGGACTTTCCAGCACAAGTCCAAGTTGACCCTCCTGTGGCTACAGCAGAAAAACATGTAGGTTCTGGAGTGGCCATCGCAGTCTCCTGACCTTAATATCATCAAGCCACTCTGGCATTTTGCCATGCTGAATGGGCAGCTATACCACCTGCAATAATTCAGGGCCTCATAGACAACTATTACAAAAAACTGCACGCTATCATTGATGCTAAAGGGGGCAATATACAGTCTTAAGAACTAAAGGAAATGCAGAATTTTGAACAGTGGTAATTTCACTGTTTTCTTTGTTGTTTTGTTTTATGCCATTCTGTTATAACCTACAGTTGAATATGAATCCCATTAGAAATAAAAAAAAATCTGTTTTGCCCGCTCACTCATGTTTTCTTTAAACATGGTATATATATCACCAATTCTTCAAGGGTATGCAAACTTTTGAGCACAACTGTATCTTCACAAACATTCTCAACATGAAAAGAGTTAAAATACTGGCATGCTAAACCATGGGATGTCAAGTTTTAAAAAATGTATGATTTGATGGGGTAAATTGAATTGGCGGGGTTGAAAGATGTCCCAAAAATAGGACATGGGCACAGACTGACCAGATGTCCACATTTCCAAAAAATGCACACCTCACAAAGGTGGCCTTTTACATCAGAAATAACCTGACAAACCCATGCATGGTGTATCACTGTACTCAGGAGATGTTGCTTAACACATATTGGGATGTTGTTTGACAGTGACATATTCCAGGAGTGGAAAATTCACACCTGAAGCACACAAAAAAAATACCACCATAAATTTTCAGAAAGGCTGGTGGTAAAATGAGTGCATGGAAACGGTTAAAATACCAGCATTTGAAATACCCTGGGGGTGTCTAATTTTCAAACATATATGGTTTAATGGGGTAAATTGAAATGGCCAGCCTCAAAGATGTTCCAAACACATGGTGGCACGATGACCACATGTCAAAAAAAAACATAAAAAGAAAATAAGACTGCAAACTTTGATAAAGGCTGGTAGTAAGATGTGTGCATAGAAAGGGATGAAATTCCAGCATCTGAAACACCCTGGGATTTTTAGTTTTCAATAACAATAACTATCCCTAAAATTAACCCTAAAGCCCCCATCGATGTTAATGGGGTGTTTAGGGTTAATTGAGGAGCAGTTATGGTTAATGGGGTGTTTAGGACTGAGGGTTAATTTAATTAATTTTAATAAAGTTAACTTAAGGTGCAGTTAGAGGTAAAGGTGGGCATACTAAGGGGAATCTAAATCCTGGGGGCAGTGAAGATTATTAATGTATTTATTTATAAAAGTATGGTGTCAGTGATATTCTCTGTAAGATTCGAATCTTTGAATGATTCTCTGCCTTCAGTGACATCACTAGTGTAGGTAGGCAGGAGGGTTCATTGACTAATGAAAGGGGCCGGGCCAGTCGGTAGTGTGACTGCAGGGAGGCACTGGGAAACAGTAACTCCTGTGAGTCACACTGAATGATCCGAAGATTCAGATCATGAATCGGATCATTTCAATGAACGACTCGAAATTATCCGATTCACTTTTGTGATCCGAACTTCCCATCACTAGTATAAAGTGGATATAGAGGCGAAAGGTGAGCATTGTTAACCTTATCTGCATATGCCTACCCAGAATCCTTTACAGTTGTGGCAGCACTAAAAAAGTTCTGAGAGAAAAACAAGCCTTCTGGCTTGTCTAGTGGTTGTAGAGTTGTGTTTAATCATGCTTCTGCTACCCACTTTACCCCTTAGTGGAAGGGTTTTCCATCACCTTTACCCTGCAGTAACTTTTGCTATGTGTATTTTTAAAGAAACATACAAATTAACAAATCCAGCTGTATAAAAACAGGTTAGACTAAGATGGGAAACCACTCCTATTCACTCAATGAACTCCAAAACAACAATGAAACTTTTATAAAATGTTCTGGCAAAGGAGGTAGTATAGTAATTATGAGTTTGAGAATATTAGCAGACATGTAAAGTATACAATGAAATCCAAATCAGAATTTAAATAAATGTTCCCGAGAAATTCAACAATATCAAACTCCAACAAGAACTTTTTAAAACCTATGTGGAGGCCAATTGTCTCAAGGAACAATAATCTTCCAGATGAAACAGGTCTCTTCCATCCTCATGCCATTTATCTATGATCATGTGTTCGAGAAGAACATCTTGATGGTAGCAGTATTTCTTTGGGCATGAAATCACTATATACTGCATTCCTCATTACCTGGGCATTTTCTTTGTGCATTTCCTCTTGACAGAGGAGTGGGAAATGCCAACCATGCACATTTAGTGTTGACACTATTGGAATTTATATTAACACCCATTTTTTTCAGGTTTGCGGTAAATTTTACTTGGCAATTCATAGTATGGCCATGGTTTTATGGCCATATTTTGGTCTATTCACTAAAGAGAATTTAAGTGAGAGTTGTAGCATCAGCTCTTTCATTTAACGATACATTATGAAGGTCCAACACCAGGGAGCTTCTTTTGCAGGAACAGCTGGGAAGTCTCTGTATAACATATATAGCTAAATCAGTGAGATTTCACTGTCTCATTGTACAAGGACAGCTTACTCCTTCTTTCTGAAGACCTTTGCCAGTGTTGGCCTTTTATAATTAATAGTGAATTTAAAACCACAACTCTTCCTTTTATGAATATACCCCATATGTCTTTATTATACCATTTACTGAAAAAACTTTCAGAAATATTGATTAAAGCAACAATATCTCAGTTATACAATGAGTTGCTACAAATACTGTTTCTGTCCATTATGGTGTATTGGCTTAAACAGTAGCTCTCCAGAGCTCTGCCAAGGTTATCAATCATCACTCCCCTACGGCTTTCACATATATTTTGACAGCTGTGTGCCTTCACCATTGTATGGCAGGCTTTACTATATTTAATGTATATCAGAACAAGAGAGACAAATACACAATCTAGAGTAGTTTCCAAGTATTATATATCATAATAGCCTTCCAGCAGAAGTGGTAGATGTTAGTACAGTAAAGGCATTTAAGCAAGCATGGTATAGGCATAAGGCCAAGCTATATATAGGATAAGGGCAGGTACTAAACGAAAGTACTCTGTGGTTGGGCAGACTGGATGGGCCTACTGGTTCTTATCTGATGTGACTTTCTATGTTTCTATAATAATTGTTCTAGTTTCATTTGCCATATGATTTATCCCTCCAGGAACATTAACCCTCTGTCTGGAGAAACTGACCTGCAGATGTGGCAAAGTAGGGCTTCACCCTGGGTAAATTGCATTCTCCGGCTTCAAAGATGTCCAAATAGCACATACGCAGAATGACCAGATTTGGAAAAAAATGGTTTTGAAATACCTAGAACTTTTTTAAAAAAAAAAACATAAAAACATTCAGTATTTCTAAACTCGGGACAAATAGTAGAATCTATTTATCAGGTTTATTCAATAGCTTTTGTAGCTGAGTAAAAGATTTTTCAAATAAAAGTGAGAAAAGTGCTTTTTTCAATTTTTCATCATACTTATTATTTTTTATCGTAAATTATATCGTATGATGAAAAAAAAGCTATCTGAAAAAAAGCCCTTCTTGTCCTGGAAAAAAACAATATATAACTTGTATGGGTAAACTAACTAGGAGAGGAAAAAAAATACAGCTAAACAAGAACACAGTGAAAGTGTTAAAACAGCCATTAAAACACCCTGGTCCTTAAGGGGTTAATATCCATCTAGGTTATTATATTTCCTAAAAAATTAAGATGTGCTAGATAATGGAACTAAAGAACATATAAATACTGGTATAGGTTACGGTTAGATGAAAAGTTTGTACAGACCCAGGAAACAAATAAGGGTCTTATTCTGTTATGCCATTTTGGCAATGTCATTATTTTAAAGTTCAAATTGTAATTCAATATCTAGCACTAAGCAGCACACAAACATCTACTGCTTAAATAAAAAAATACAAATTATTTATCTATTCAGTTTCTAATCTTGTTCAAAATTGACAAAATGGCTGAATTGGATTTCCTAAATAAGAGGACAGGCAAAATATACTCCCCTCTTTATCCCTGAGCAACAAGCTCAGACTGGCCAGCTGGCACACAATGCAATTAACAATGACAATGGAAAGATTTGTTGATTGCTTATAAATGATAATACGATCACTTTACAATGGATAGCTCGTCGTTAGTCCTTGTCCTCCTGTTTTTTTGTTTATATACATATATATCAGTCTTTAGTTTGATTAAGTTCATGAGATAAAATATAATATTTATCTAATATATTAACTATTTATTTGTTTAAAAAGCTTAATGTATAATGTATTTATCTTTGAAACAGAAATTAACTTTGCTGTTGAGATTTATGTAAAAATTTAAAATAATAAAATTAAAAAAATAATAAAAAAATCTTGAGAACCTGGCAACATCATTTACTGCTTTTTAGTCTTTGTAACTATTTGTTTTGCCAAAATTAGGAAATTAATAAAAAATAATGATATTTTGCTTTTTGTGCATTTGTACCATTATCTCATGTAATGTGATACATGGTTTTCCATAAAGCTTTTATTGTAGTTTAACTCGTATAAAGATACTAGGTAAAGTGTGGGCTGCTTGTAATATAACTAGGCGTGTTACATATTTATAATATACCTATGAAATAAAGATTACATTTGTAGGATCAGTAGACTTAATACATATTTATAAAACATCAGTGCAATAGGGATTACATTTATAAATTCAATAGACTAATACATATAATACATCTATGCAATCGATTGTATTTTAAACCCTGACATACATATTAAAACATCTAAGATGCATATGAAGGGAGAAGTGACCTTAATGTTCACTCCAACTGTATTCCTCCATCATGAGGCTTTGGGCATCCATAGTTGCAATCATTCTGTTATGCGGAACACGGAACCAATAAGCTTGAAAAAAAAAATAGTCCCTAATATGGTCCTTGTGTCTACTGACAGAAGGTGCTAGGATTTTGACCTATTGTCCTAGGTTTTAATTAAGAATACTGTGCAAATCCAAACATTGTGGACGATTGAGTCTCCGAAACGTGCAACTTTATCATGAGAACCGTGAGGAATCAGCCCAGAACTACACGGGAGGATCTTTAAGAGAGTGCTCCTAATCTCAGCTCGTTACCTGTATAAAAGACACCAGAGAGCCAGACATCTTGCTGATTGATAGGGGATCAAATACTTATTTCACTGAGAAAAATGCAAATCAATTTAAAACTTGTTCTGCCTCTCACTGTTCAAATAAACCTAACATTAAAATTATATATATATGTACTTTGGGCACATAATATTCTCAAAGTCCTGAACAGTGTCGAATACAGCAAATCATCACCAGCTAAGGCAATGCAAACACAACACTATGACGAACATGAGAAAGTATTGTACAGATATTGATTAGTTTCCAAGACAACCTTTACATCATCTACCCCAGTTTGTTAATTCCCGGACAGAATAGTATTTGAACCTCGCTGATTATTATTGTATACATAAGGTTACTTAATGTAAAAGTAAATAAAAACACAGCCTAGCCCCCAAAACTTTAATGCATTCCAAAATCTGAAGGATACACATTACAAAATCCTACAGTCCTTAATACAGACAACAGGCAACAAAACATTGGCATTAAATAAGAGATTATTCCTTCAAATGCAACTATAGCAAAGCACAAATGCTATGACGAACATGAGGAAAGACTACACAGAAATCCATTTGTTTCCAAGACAACCCTGATGTTTTTTCATTTCTAGCCCTTTTGTGCTGTAAACAAGCAACTAGGGAAAGAATAATAAGCTGGATTCCACTCGCAGTCCAAAATACGCAACTTTGTCTATGCAGACCTTCTGAGTGTTCCAGAGTGGAAAACATATTATATATTGCCGTCAATTAGTTCTCAAGAGCGAATGCAGTTTGTTGTCAAGGACACTTTTCAGTTAGCTCCTTTGGACTTTTTGTGATGATTCTACGCCATGGGATAGTAGTAGTAGCAGCAGTGAAAACTGAACTAGTTAAAGAAGTCCTTCATACTTAACACAAAACACATTTGTAAAGGGAGGTTAAAAAATATACTTGACCAACTCCCTCTAAAGTACCATATATGAGTTTAGATATTTTGTTAACAAAAATATTAATAGTCAATTAACCAATAAAACAGAAGAAAAGCACTGTTACTTGTCCAGAATATGCTATTTACTGCCTCCAAAGTGTGTGTGCATCCATATGTGTGTCTGTATGTTTGTAATTGTCAGTGTTTGTTTGAGGTCTATTTACTAAAGGTTATCAGTCGAGTTAAGCCTTTGTAACCTGAGGATATAACATACTTAAGAAAATAGTTTGTGCCACTGAAAATACTCCTTGCATCCATACCAATGCAGTCTTGAAGTTACAGGTTAAAGGAGATATCCAGTAAAGTGATTACTGTGATCACCAATCACATGCTGTTTTTAAACAACGTGTTATATAGCAGTAGCTTTTCACTGTGAATAGTTTGATCAGTAATTTTGATTGCTATTTTTTCTATACATTTTTAAGTTTCTTTTCTATATATTTTTATTAGGGTATTTATGAGGGTTTAAGTGTTAGGTTAATTTAGTGGGTGAAAAGAAAGAAATTAGTTTATTGTAGTTTATATTAATGTTTTTTTTTTAATTACATAATGGTCCATAATTGTACATGCAAGCATGCAAGAGAAGTACAATTTTTTCTCTTTCTGTAGACCCCTACGACAGGTCATTTCAAATTTGGAAACAAAATTCATTGTCCAATGCCCACATTTACTCACTCTCTCAGACTCTCATTCACTCTCTCACACTCTGATTTTTCTTCCCTCTCTCTGAATGTCTCACTACCTTCTCTGCCGACCGCTTCCATGTCTTGCAGCTCCGCTTCCGTGTTTCGCAATTCCTTTTCCTGCATCCTCTTGTTTTTCTCAGTTTTCTTTTCCTTCTTTGTTTTTATTTTATTTTTTGAGATGAGGTGTTGAGGCACCTATGACATAACAGACACTGAACCCTGCATGGCAGCAGGGATAAAGCTTTTTTTTTTTTTTTTTTTTTATGCTGGCCAACTGATCTCACAAGTGATCAACTGACAGCATGCTGTCACTTTTACTTTTCTGTAATTCTTGTCATGGTAGCAAGCAGCTACATTAGGCTGTCTGCTCTATGGACTTATCCTTGAATAGGTATATACTTTTCTTTTTCTGTTGTTTTGCCTGCAGTGTTCTCTTATATTTCATATTGTGTATAGTAAACGTTGAACTATACATGTAAAATGGTATCAAAGAAAGCCAATTCTATTTAAGCATGAAAATGAGAATTACAGAACAGAAATCTGGTAAAAAAAAAGTTGTGATTTCTGCTCCCTAACATATTAAGGACATAGTATACATTATGAGAAGCCAAAACCAGTGTAGCTTCTCTTACAGGAAGAGCTTGACTAGTCCTGTATAATGTGCAAATGCTAATCAGCAATTGTTCTCTATAAGTCAGGTTTATTCACTAAAAAAGACTTGCCAGGAAAGCTCTTGAAATTTGCATACGATTAAGAAAGTCTGACGGAACTGGGTAGAGAATTCCAGAAAAGGGGTACAGCATGTGTAAAATCATGAATATAGGATTGGGAAGAGATAATGATGGTCATGAGTCATGAGAGGAATGAAGAGGGTGATTAGGTGTGTATTTGGAGAAGGGGGTAGAGATGTACAGTGTTACAGAGTTGTTAAGGGCTCTGTAAGTCAGGGTCAGAAGTATGAATTTGATTCTGGAGGGTATGGGGAGCCAATAGAGTGATTGGCACAGTGGAGTGGAGTGGTTGGATATTGGAGTTAATGGGACTCCATCCATGATGCAATTTGAGAAATGCAGTCAGTGAGGCAAGTTAGAAGAGAGGGTGAAAAGTCAGGAGTGGAAATGTAGTTTAGGGTGTCATATGTGTATAGGTGATATTGGAAGTCAAAGGGAGATAACAGTTGTCTAAGGAAAGATGGATAAGAGTAGAGGTCCAAGAACTAAGCCCTGAGGAACACCAACAGATAGTGTTAGGGGAGAATAATGCAGACCCTAAGGTCAGAGAGGTATGATATGAGCCAGGCAAGAGCTATATCATGGCTTTCAAGTTCATTGTTTAAGCAGTTTCGATGCCAAGGAGACAAGGAAAACTGGGTGATACTTTGATGGGGATGTGGGATAAAGGGAAGGTTTCTTTAGAATGGGAGAGATGATGGCATATTTAAATGAGGATGTTAATACACAGGAGGAAAGAGTGAGATTAAAGATATTGGTTAGGGTTAGGATAAGGATACCAGAAAAGAGATGGTAGGAGATGTGAGTGTACAGGGTAAAAGGGGCAGGTGGTGAGATGGTAGGGCCAGAGGACCTCAGAACCTTCAGTAAGGGTAACTGGACTATATAATGCATAATTCAAGGGTGAAGAGACTTTGAAGACATTTCTCTCTGGTGCAGAAGCACACTGGGGTTGGCCCTCCATACTGTATAGAGAAGTGAAGGAGTTGAAAACACAACTCAACTGCAGAATTTCATGTCAATCCTCCCTTTAGTGGATAAATCCCACAAAATTATGCAACATACTGGTCCAGCTCAGCCCCTCTCTCTGAAGAAACTTGGTCACAATGGGAGTGCTTTCACACACTGAGCTACTGAGGTGGGAGGCATTATTAATTATAAAGGATCAAGAAAACTCCTCCTGCAGTAAGTGCTGAGTTAATGTGAGAGCATTCTTGAATGACATTTCATATACATAACAATACATTATGTAGGGCCCGGTTCTTCTTGTATATATCCAGAGTTGGGGCGCGATGACATAAAAAGGGGAAGAAATAACCAAAAATAGTGTAATAAAGTAAATAATAAAATTAAATGTGTAAATGTGCCCCTCACACATTGAATGGACGTATCAAGCCCATCTGATGATTCTTTAAAAATCACAAAACAGACCGCAATTGTGATAGTACCTCTGGTCATAGAGTTACAGGTAATCTAATTGCACTTACAATTGGCAATAACCATGTAAAACAATAATAATGTACCAACACCTTTGTTTGTCTATTGGATTGCCTTCATTTCTCATTAACTATTCAAATCATTAGACAATCATTATCTCACTTTATCAAAAATTGAAAAAAAGTCAGCTACAAGAATAACAGAATTGCAGGCAGCAAACCTAGGGACCAGGGCTGGCCGGTCTGTGGGCTGGGCGGCCGGCAGACCAACATTCAAAGTGGCTGTCGTGCGGCAGTCAGTGGAGGAAAAACAATTAAAACAAACAGAAAAAACTATTTACAGGATTTGCTACCAATTACACCAAACACTGGAAAATACCCTCAAGCAAATGCGACGGAAGTAAACAAAGGAACTAATTCTTGGTAGGTTTCACTTTGCCTTGATCCTCCACCCCTTTTAAGACATGGGACGAAGAGCTGAAGCACAGCCATTGGGTGGTGCGTTGCATGCATGCCGGCTGCTTTACTTTAATTAGGCGACTGGCAGAGGCTGCCTGATTGCCGCACAACGGCCGCTTTCAATCCCGCTCGCAGCCGCTGTGTGGTAGAGCCTGTCCTGGTGGGTGTGTGTTTGGATGTGTCGGTGTGGCAGAGCTTGTCATGGTGTGTGTTTGGGTGTATCAGTGTGGTACAGCCTGTCCTGGTGTGTGTGTTTGGGTGTCTGTGTCGCAGAGCCTTTCCTGGTGTGTATTTGGGTGTCTGTGTGGCAGAGCCTGTCCTGGTGTGTGTTTGGGTGTCGGTGTGGCAGAGTCTGTCCTGGTGTGTGTGTGTTTGGGTGTGCCGGTGTGGTAGAGCCTGTCCTGGTGGGTGCGTGTTTGGATGTGTCGGTGTGGCAGAGCCTGTCCTGGTGGGTGTGTTGGTGTGGTAGAGCCTGACCTGGTTTGTGTGTTTGGGTGTGTTGGTGTGGTAGAGCCTGTCCTGGTGTGTGTGTTTGGGTGTGTTGGTGTGGTAGAGCCTGTCCTGGTGTGTGTGTTTGGGTGTGTTGGTGTGGTAAAGCCTGTCCTGGTGGGTGTGTTTGGGTGTCGGTGTGGCAGTGCCTTTCCTGGTGTGTATTTGGTTGTCTGTGTGGCAGAGCCTGTCCTGGTGTGTGTGTTTTGGTGTCAGTGTGGTAGAGCCTGTCCTTGTGTGTGTCTGGGTGTTGGTGTGGCAGAGCCTGTCCTGGTGTGTGTTTGGGTATATCGGTGTGGTAGAGCCTGTCCTGGTGTGTGTATTTGGATGTCATATGGCAGAACCTGTCTTGATGTGTGTGTGTTTTGGGTGTGTCGGTGTGGCAGAGCCTATCCTGGTATGTGTGTTTGGGTGTGTCGGTGTGGCAGAGCCTGTCCTGGTGTGTGCTTTGGGTGCCTGTGTGGCAGAGCCTGTCCTGGAGTATGTGTTTGGGTGTGCCGGTGTGGCAGAGCCTTTCCTGGTGTGTATTTGGGTGTCTGTGTGGCAGAGCCTGTCCTGGTGTGTGGTTGGGTGTCTGTATGGCAGAGTCTGTCCTGGTGTGTGTGTTTGGGTGTGCCGGTGTGGTAGAGCCTGTCCTGGTGGGTGGGTGTTTGGATGTGTCGGTGTGGCAGAGCCTGTTCTGGTGGGTGTGTTGGTATGGTAGAGCCTGTCCTGGTGTGTGTGTTTGGGTGTGCCGGTGTGGTAGAGCCTGTCTTGGTGTGTGTGTTTAGGTGTGTCGGTGTGGTAGAGCCTGTCCTGGTGTGTGTGTTTGGGTGTCGGTGTGGCAGTGCCTTTCCTGGTGTGTATTTGGGTGTCTGTGTGGCAGAGCCTGTCCTGGTGGGTGTATTTGGGTGTCATATGGCAGAGCCTGTCCTGGTGTGGGTGTGTCGGTGTGGCAGAGCCTGTCCTGGTATGTGTGTGTCTGGGTGTCGGTGTGCACTGTACTTACCGTAGTAATAAATTGATTTATTTAATGTTTACTTAACCAGAGAAAGAACGACCTCCTGAATTTGTAGTCAGGACAAAACTTTCTAGGACCAAAAATCAGTGTGAGGAAAAGTAAATGTACTGTGTTATTTACTCTGCATATTTTATCACAAAGGATTAATCGCAGAAACTAGAATGGTGGTTGGGATCTTCAGAGTGAAACCCAATTTAGTTGTAAGAACTGATTTCATTATTCCCTTTGGTTTCACAGTCCTTCCCCCTTAAGAGAGTAATGTATCTGGGATGGGGTATTCATTGGATGATGCAGTGCTAGAACAGTTGTGGTGGTATTAATAGCCAAAACATTTGCAGTAGTAAATGTTCTGATTCCATTATGTCTAATGTATTTAATTTATTAGGGCCTTTTAACATGTTTGTTTTCTGGCATTTTAATACAAATAATGTGATAATGGTTATTTGTATGGCAAATAGTGTGACTTGGGTATGTATAAGGGGTGCGTGTGGGCACAAGAGCTAGACCACGAGATACAATATATGGGGCTGGTCTCCAAATGTTTCTAGGGCTGCTTTTCATCCCCAGTCCGGCCCTGCTAGGGACTGGGAGATATTCACCCTGGCTGGTACTAAAAGAGAGGATGATGATACCCTAACTACAGTCTCCTTTTTTTCTGCCTTGTCCAGTGTTCTATTTGCTCTGTCTGATCATCCGTCCGACTTTGCCATGTCCTTATTCGGATAGGGGCAGAGGTTTTCACTCAGCAATAGTTAGCAAGCAAACCTTCAATATATCTTTTCAGCCTGTGGCCTGAAACAACCCAGAACAAAACCTTGATTTGCATTTAAATAACCCACCCACTTTTCAAACTCCCTATTTTCGGCATATACAATACTTTATTTGGCATGTACGATACTTTTTCATTTTAGTAGGTAGCAATAGCATCTACAATGTTGTAAATTGCTATAAGAAATAAGCAGTTCATTGGGTCCTCAATGTTGTTATATAGCATGCACCTATATTAGTTTTAATATATAACTGTCAAGGTTGCATAAAAACAGTAAATCTAATTTAGAATTATTCCTATAAAAATGTTATGCGTTGCCACTGGGGTTGGGACTTCCTAGGCTTTAAAAAGATACTATATATTATCAAGATGGTAATTACCGGCATGGGTTTTTAGTAGGAGTATTTTTATATAGATCTATCTAAATAAATTTGTCAGCAGACACCAAAATTATAGGCTGTAAAAAGACTATAATCTTCTGTTGAATACACTATGTACCACAGAGTAGCTGAAATGGAAATTATTTGTTTATTTAACATTGTAGGCACTCCTTTTAGATTGATTTAAAAAATAATAATTAAATATATAGCTGGTTAAAAGATAACCGCTATAAAGACAGAGTAAAAATCAAATCATGGTTTTTACCATAATTTAATATATTTATCACATTTTTGATGCAGCAGTTGTTACAGAGATATTTGATTAAGAATTAAGAAATCATATTTGCCCCGGTCCAGAATCAATCCGTAAAGTAAATTTAAACCTTAATGGATGAATAACCATGAAAATCACTTCAGTTCTAAAGTACATAGTCAAGGACATTAAACTGGCCTCCTGTGTTGAATAAACCAGGAGGTACATCATCCTGCTAGTTCTTCTGCTTCAATTTAGTAGTTTTTTGCCATCCACATCATAATGCAATTTCAAGCTTAAAGTCAAGGAAGTCAATTTAACCTGGTTATAAGAGCTTCCAAAGCACACACACAACAGAAAATAGCCCAGTTAAAAAGGGAGATAAAATGTTTTTTAGATACATAAATGAGGAAAGAACAGTCAAAAGGGGGATTAGTTAGATTAAAAACAAAAGAAAGAAAGTATGTAGAAGAGGATAAAGGTTTAGCTGACTGCCTCAATTAATATTTTTGTTCAGATTTTGCAGAAAAAAATTAAGAAAATGGCACATCTACGGAGTGACGTGCGCGTCGGCGTCTCCCGCCCACGGCGGTTGCACGAACCCGTGCAAGCCGCCGTGGCACACCAGCGGCGCTCCTTCTCATCTGTGCGTGCCACGATCATGTCACGATGACATTCTAATGTGCTCCTTGGTTGGTTGCCATTAACTTCCCGCCCCTGGCCCTATTTAAACCTGCCTTTTGCATGACCTTTGGCTATTGTTATTTCGACTTGGATCACGTTCTGCCTGCCCTGACTTATCCTGACTACGATTTCCTGCCTCTGGCCCTGAACTGTTTTGTTTGCCTTGGACTGTTCTAACTGCACTTGCTACCTTGTGAGTCCGCTACCATCTCTGCATCGTGGGTTCATCCACTGGTGCTATCCTGGGCCACGCATAACAGAGATCATGCTAGACTAATAAGTAAGGCCTTTGACACTGTCCCACAAGACTTATAAATAAGATGCAATCTTTGAGTTTGGATTCCAGTATTGTTAAGTGGATTAGGCAATGGCTATGACAGATAACAAAGACAACAAAGGGTTGTAGTGAATGGAGTATATTCGGAGCAAGGTCTTGTTACCACTGGGTTCCTCAGGGATCTGTACTTGAGCCCATTTTCTTTAATATGGTGGTAAGGTATGTATTCTTGCTGATGACACAAAGATTTGCAACAGGGTTGGTGTTCCTGAAGGGAATTAGCTATTAAATGAGCTGTAGCAACCGATATTTAATGTGGATAAGTACAAAATAAAGCACCTAGTGGATGAAAACCCATGGGCAGAGTATAGGATATCTGATACTGTCCTAACCTCAACATCTAAAGAAAGGGATTTAGGGGTAATTATTTCAGTAGGTAGACAATGAAACAGAGCAGCAGGAAATGTTAGCAGAATGCTTGGTTGTATAGGGAGAGGTATTAGCAGGAGAAAGAGAGGGAAATGCTCATGCCATTGTACAGAGCATTTGTGAGAGCTCACTTTTAGCATCGTACACAATAGACATGTGCTAATGGAACAAAAATTATTCAGATACATTATTTAGTTTGTTTTCTGCCCATTCGTTATCTGACAAATAATTCATTTTCCTGCCCATTTGATTTGGACGAGCATCCGGGGGAATTTTAAATTTGGAATCTAAATTTGTTGTCCAGCCTGCATTCTCTCACTCACTCACCTACACTCTCATTTTCTTTCACTCTATCTTCGAATGTCTTTCGCCAAAATGGTGGAGCTTTTGGTAACATGCTCTCCCAATCCCCTAGTCTGGGGAGAGCAAGTCACTGGAAGCTTTGCCATTTTGGTTCACACAGGGTTGTTTTAGGGCAAAATGGCAGAGGTTCTGGTGACATCTTTTATCCCGATCCTCCAATCAGGGAAAAGGACATCACCAGAGGCTGTTTTGGCAGAGGTTTCCCAGGAGGTCATGTCTGCAGAAAGAAGAAGAGGCAAGACATGTAAAATGGAAGTGGTTGGCACAGAAGGTAGGGAGACATTCAGAGATAGAGAGAGTAAATGTGGAAACTGGGAGTGAAAAAAGCTGTGGATTCATGGGGTGTGTGGTGGTCTCATTTTTAGAGTGTGACAAAGTGTGTGGGAGAGTAGTTAGGACCCAGAATTCTACATAGCCTCTCACCCGCTCCTAACCTGCTGGTGCAAATTGCTTAACATCCCATGCTCCATCTGGGGTTGTTTCCCTGAGGACAGCACAGAGCAGCAGAGCTAAGAGTGTGCTAAAGGTTGGTGAAACCTCTGTTTACTTCATTAGTTGTGTTAGTTTACAACCTTGTAATTAGAAAGGGACATTATTGATGTTTAGCAAGTGCTCAAATTGAGCTAGGCTTTGGTTTGTAGATTTTCTGTATTGCTTGGTGCGTGAAGGAACTGATTGCTGTTTGGAACCTGTGCACAATTCAAATAAACTGTACCTTTTATTGTAAGAGACCATTGTTATATATATATATATATATATATATATATATATATATATAATGCCCTAGAAGAGATTTGTACACAGTACACAGTGCTTACAGGAGACCGTATCTCCAGAAGGCTATAGATGCTATAGGAGACAGTTCCGAAATGGGCTACTAAACTGGTTCATGGATTGCAAGATAAAACTCACCAGGAAAGGTTAAAGGATCTTAACATGTATAGCTTGGAAGAAAGATGTGACAGGGGGGATATGACAGAAACATTTCAATACATAAAGGGAATCAACACAAAAAAGGAGGAGAGTAATATTTAAAAGAAGAATAACTACCACATTTTAGACATAGTCTACAATAGTCTACAAAGGTTTAAAAGTAATATCAGGATGTATTACTTTACTGAGAGGGTAGTTAAAGCATGGCATAGCTTTCCAGTAGAGGTGGTAGATGTTAATACAGTGAAGGCATTTAATACCGGTAACACACACAATAACATCAGACCTGATCAGATTCAGGAGGAATTTTAGACCATTCTAAATTTGAACTATTCAAATTCAGCCATATTCCTAGGATGATTGGTGTGATTGTATCTCTTGAAGTAATTCCACAGGATCTCTAATGAGTTAAGGTCTGGTCTCTGACTGGGCCACTCCAAAAGGCAGATTTTCTTATTTGAAACCATGCTGCAGTTGTTTTATTTGTTCTTTAGGGTCATTGCCCTGCTGCATTACACAACTTCTACTTTTGCAGCTTGTGGGCAGCAACATAATCCTGTATGATACCTTGATAATATTGGAAATTCATTGCCCCCAATGATGGCATGCTTTCTAGGCCTTAAACTATGATGGATAACCAGAATGAGGAATCTGCACACTCCAAGGGGACCCAGGTGCTTAACTGCGCCAGGAAGGGCCAGTTCCCCAGTAAATCCAGTAGGTATATAAAGGCTCCAGGCACTCAAGAGTTCCAGCGTCAGGCAGATTTATTGAGACAAAAAACAACGTTTCGACCTCACAATGAGGTCTTTTTTTTAAATTATGATGGAGCAGAAACAAGAGGAAATACACATGGAATAAATTATATCACGTGAGGAAAGAAAAAATAATTGCTTGATGTGATTCGCACTCCACCATACTTTACCATTGAGATGATGTTTTCATGTGGGCATGTGGTGCTCTTTTCTTGCCATACATAGTGCTGCATGTTGTTTGCAAACAATTCAACTTTTTCCTAGTAGCATTGTGGAGTGTCAAGGTGCTTTTTGGCAAACTTCAGGAGAACATGAATGTGAAATTGGAAAGCAGTGGGTTCCTCCGAGGTGTCCTGCCATGGGCTCCATGCCTGTTTTGCATATGGTAGACTCATGAACAGAGATGTTGACTAGTTTGATTCCTTCAAGCCTTTAGGTGTTATTCAAGGGCTCATTGAGCATTCTGTGTTGTGCCCTTGGGGTCATCTTGGCTTGGTGTCCACTTCTAGGGAGCATACCCACAGTACTAAATTGTCTCCATTTATAAATCACTTTGTCTAACTCTGGATTGATGAATACTCTTTGAGATTACTTTGTAACTTTTTCCAGTCTTATGCAAATAAACAATTATTAATTGTCGGTCTTCCGAGGTTTATTTTTCTGTTAGGCATGGTTCACATCAGCAGATGCTTCTTGAAAACAATAATCTCAAAATGTGTGTTGAGTGTTTTGTTTATGTAAAAGTAGCTATAAAACACACTTTCAATCCTGTTTCATTGATTGGACTCCAGGTTTGCCGATTCAAAGTAGGTTTTGTTAAATTGATTAGCCCAGGGGTCCACATACTTTGTCTAACTCACACTGTGAATATTTCAATGTATTCAATATGGGCAAGAACAATACAATAATATGTGTTCTATTAATTAAAACTGATTATGTTTGTTCATTTTTTGAAGATATCATATTTTAAGACAAATTTATACATAAATGCTGATAATTTGCCCAGTATGCCAGATGGCCAGTCTGACCCTGGCATTGAGAATATGACACTAGAGGTTTGGATTCACAATGTTTTTCACAACATACGATGCGGTGGGTTAAAGGTGAAAACCCCTCCACTTAAAATTAAGGGCATAGCAGATGCATTATTAAACAGAGAAATCTTGCAGCAAGTCTCTGGTGGTTGTAGATAAGTGTTTAAAAATGCCTCAGCTACCCCCTTAATTTTAGATGGAGGGGTTTTCTATCACCTTTACCCCTCTACAACTTATGTTCACATATTGTTCTAAGCCTCAAGCAATAAGCCAGTATCAAACCTAATGCTGATAAGTCCCATTAAGGATGAAACAGCTGTCCATGGGCGCTTCTCTGCCTTTTGGCTAAGATCAAGTTTCTTATGCTGAGGTCCGTGACGGTTGGACGACATTAGTACTCCACCCTTCTACTCATGTAGACTGCTACTATTGGGATTCGGACCAGAATGAGATTCGATCTCTTGGCTGCACCTGCTCCTCTGCCTTTGAGCCTTTTGACCCTCGGAATTCTGTTGTGACTCCTCAACATCGAGTGGATGCATGCTGAAGCAATCCTACCACTTGTGAGGGTAAAGAGCACAGAGGACTGATTGGGTGGGAACTGATTGCTGGGAAAGACTCACCCTTTTTCTCGAGGATGTCTTCTTCCCAAGTTTTTCTACCTTTCTTTTTGTGTTCTCAATCCAGAGAGTGAGTGTACCAGCAATCTTGTTTAACGAGGAACGACACCACGAGCCCGGCAAAAAACAATGGCCTCAAAGAGCATTGATGTCCCAGGCCCCAGCTTTGAAAGCCAAGCCCAGAACTCTGGGCCCTGCTGCCCTCCTGCACACAGTAACAGATGTGGGGGAAGCTGCAGGACCCCGGAGGCTCTACCTCCCCTAGAGTGCTGGATGAGGCAGGTGGTCCTTAAACTGAAGGAGGTGGAAGGCCGCACCCCAGACCTGGACGTCAACACCTACAGCAAGAAGGTAGTCCAGGACGGAGCAGGCTTTTTCATGGCAGTGACCCTGAGCGTCCAGTCCTACATCAGAGGAGTGTTCCATGTTACATTCATCTCGACAATGGTCTGCAAGAGGTTCTGGGAGGCCTTCAAAGTGTCCTCTCTCGCTTCACTGTGGACTGTCCCATCCACAGAGAGGAGAGGCTTGTGACGGTCTCAATGAGGAACCCCCATACCCCACTTTCCTGGGGAGATTCTGTCATATCATCAGAGCCCACGAAAATACTAAACCAGTACAGCTTCTGGAGAGGCAAATTGGTCTCTAATGGTCCATCTGAGGCCAGGCTCCACCTCCTCTGATGGACTACAGCACCTCCCACCAAGCTTTGCCCTGGGGAACGCCACTGAAACCTGCACTACTCCTATCAGCCCGTGATCTGCAGATGATGTAGCCAACCAGGCCACAAGGTCGACAGGTGCAAGGTACTGCAAGGTGACCGCGCATTAGACCAAAGACTGCCCCAGAAAGATGGCATGTAACCTGTGCGGTGAAGCAGACCATATATACAAGGCCTGCTCCCAGAGGTCAAGACTACCCAGAGAGACTGTCACAGAGGCATCCTTAAGGGACGTTATGGGCTCCATCGGGGCCTGCTTTGTGAACTATTGCTGGAGCCATCCCAATGGCTCTGTGTGTTTCCGGATAGACTTTGCGTTCACCTCTCCAGCAGTAGAGCATCAGCAGTGTTCCATGGTGTCCTGCTATTTCTCAAACCACAAGGCTGCTCGGCTTCAGTGTGTCCTGGGCAAAGGGTTCACCCTGGTCCAGGCTCCTGGAAGCTGAACTGTGCCCTGTTAGAGAAGCAGGATATTGTGGACAAGCTGCGATCTGTATATGTGAACTGTGTCAGTACTAAGTGCCTATTCCCCACTGTAGCCCAGAGGTGGGAGTTCAACAAAGTAAAACTGCACTCTTTCTTTCAGGCCAAAGGCAGAATGCAAGCATTGGAGAGGGTAAACTTTGCTCTGCCCACACGCCTCTAACACAAATGACAGACAGCCAAGGTGTAGTACAACAGGGGAAAGAGGAGGTCAAGAAGGTGTTTGCCAACAACTATCAAGATCTCTACTCTCCCAAAGACACAGACCCAGCCACTTACACCATTGATCCCACAGGCCAAGCAGCTATGGACACCCCCTTGACGCTAGAGGAGCTGTACTCTGCCGCCAGATCCTTCAGGTGGTGCATGACACCGTACAGTGTCCAAGCTGAGTTATACACAACACTGTGGGACGTCATCGGCCCAGACCTCCTTGACCTGTACAAGAAGATGGTGGTGGAGGGCAGGATGCCCCCCACACTGACAAAGGAAATTATAACGATCCTGTATAATCAAAAGCGGTAGAGATGCTGTGACAGAACCCTGCATCACTGGGGCCTGACAGCCAGCCTCCTCCCTATTGACTATGGGCCCTGGGTTTGTAAAGACTTCCGTGTCTATCCCCAGAAGTATATCATGTCATCATTTCCTGATGAGATTATCTCTGGCAGACAGCCAGAATATGAAACCAGGGAGTGACCGCCATTGTTTTAGTTTAAAATCAGCCCCCCCCACCCCATGGTGCATTACGATGTTGTATAAGTCAGCCCCCCCCCCCAGTTCCACCACTACAGACATTTACCCCGGCCAAACCCTGGAACTGATTTGGACCAGTAATAGTAATAGATAGTGGAGGTTGGGACCCCATTGTATTGTTAATCCCTTTACTGACCCTATTGTCTCTGGGAGGCAGATTAAGGGGACTGTTTGTATCCTAATGTCTTGGTTTATGTTAATGTGTGCTTTGCTGGCTATATCCAGCCATGTGTGGAAAAAATAAAGCAGTATTAGTTTTGTTTATACCCTACACTGAGCCTCGGCTAGTGACTGGAAACCGGGGAAAGAGTGTGGTGTCCCAGGCTAAGGCAGCACAAGTCAGCGGAGGTAGTCGGTCAGACTATCCAGCTCTGTGACAGATGTGATGTAATTAATTGGCATCCCATTTATCTCCTGAATGTGGACTTCAAGATCCCTGCCAAGGTACTAGCAACCAAGTTAAAGAAAGTCATCAGGGAGATTGTCCATCCTGACCAGACCTGCCGCATCCCAGTGCGCCAAATTGCAGACAGCCTGGCTCTCATCACGCACATGATCCACTACATCAAGGACACCCTGGATCAAGAGAAGGCATTGGATCAATTGTCTCATGGTTTTATGGGTCAGGTACTGCGGAGGTCTGGGCTGGGGAGATGTTAATCTACTAGTTGAGAAAATAGCTTAGGGGGAAATTATAATCATGGGTGTCTTTAATCTCCCTGATGTGAACTGGAAAACCAAATTAGCTGGATGTGCCCGGAGTAAAGATATTCTGAACTCCCTACTGGGATTATCTTCAAAATAAGTAGTTGAAGAGCCAACTCATAAGGAGGCCATATTGGATTTAGTGTTCACAAATGGAGATTTGTTAACAGATATTTCTGTAGGTGAAAGTTTGGGATCTAGTGACCATCAGTCTGTGTGGTTTAATATGCAAACAGTGACTGAGTCACACCACACAAAAACAAAAGTTATAGATTTTAGAAAAGCTGACTTTTCTGAAATGAGAATATGTGTAAAGGAGTTATTATCAGTCAGGGCAATTTAAATGGAGTGCAGGAGAAATGGGATTATTTAAAAGTTATATTATGGAAGATAACAGAAAATTGTATTAGGCTGGTCAGTAAGAGTAAAAAATTAAAGAAACCACTGTGGTACTCTGCAGAAGTGGCCAAAATTGTAAAAAAAAAAGAAGTTAGCCTTTAGTAAATACAAAAATGAGGAAGATAGACAGATCTATAAGATTAGACAGAAAGAAGCAAAGAAAGTTACAAGAGCTGCCAAATCACAAGCAGAAGAGAGAATTGCTCTGTCAGTAAAAAAAGGGAGATAAAACATCTTTTTAGATATAGAAATGAGAAAAGGAAAATAAAAAATGGCATTAGTTTGATTAAAACCAAAAGAAGGAATGTATGTAGAAGAGGATAAAGGTCTAGCTGTCTGCCTCAATTAATATTTCGGTTGTTTTTACAAATGAAAATGAGGGAAAGGGGAGTTATCGAGGCGGAGGTTCTACTTCAGTTGTCTAAGGTAAAGACAAATACGTCAATGGGGCCTGATGGGATACACCCCGATTATTCATAGAGCTTGGTGGTGTACTAGCAAAACTGATTTATTTAACGAATCATTGGTAACGGGAGTTGTCCCATGGGATTGGAAATTAGCGAATATTGTGCGCATTCGCAAAAAGGCAGTAGGGAGGAGTCGGGCAACTACAGGCCAGTAAGTCTTACATCTGTAGCGGGGAAATTAATTGAAACCATGTTAAAGGACAGGATTGTTGAAAATCTGAAGTCACATGGGTTTCAAGATCAAAAACAACATGGATTTACCTCAGGAAGATCATGCCAAATGAATCATATTGATTTTTTTGATTGGGCGACTAAAGTAATTGATAAGTGGTGCAGTAGACATTTTGCATATATGGATTTCAGTAAGGCCTTTGACACTGTCCCACATAGAAGACTTATAAATAAACTGCAATCTCTCAGTATAGATCCCAATGTTATTGAATGGGAGTTATTGATTAGGGAGTGGCCGAGTGACAGAAAACAGAGGGTTGTAGTCTGGTGTAAATTCAGAGCAAGGTTTTGTTACCAGTGGGGTACCTCAGGGATCTGTACATGGACCCATTCTCTTTAATATTTTTATTAGTGGTATTGCCGAAGGTCTTGACGGAAAGGTATGTCTTTTTGCTGATGACACAAAAATTTGCAACCGGGTTGATGTTCCTGGAGGGATAAGCCAAATGGCAAATGATTTAGGTAAACTGGAAAAATGGTCAGAGCTGTGGCAACTGGCATTTAATGTGGATAAATCCAAAGTAATGCATCTAGGGCATAAAAACCCAAGGGCAGAGCGTAGAATATTTGATTCCGTATCTCAAGAAGGATATAGATATGTTGGAGAAAGTTCAGAAAGGAGCTACTAAAATGGTTCATTGATTACAGGATAAAACTTACCAGGACAGGTTAAAGGATCTTAACATATGTAGCCTGGAAGAAAGACATGACAGGGGGGATATGATAGAAACATTTAAATACTTTAAGGGAATCAACAAGATAAAGGAAGAGAGTTTATTTAAAAGGAGAAATGCTACCACAACAAGAGGACATAGTCATAAGCTGGAGGGGCAAAGGTTTAAAGGTAACATCAGGAAATATTACTTTATGGAAAGGGTGGTGGACGCATGAAATAGCCTTCCAGCAGAAGTGGTAGATGTTAATACAATAAAGACATTTAAGCAAGCATAGGATAGGCATAAGTCCAAGATAGATATAGGATAAGGCCAGGTACTAAGGAAAGTACTCAGAGGTTGGGAAGACTGGATGGGCCTAATGGTTCTTATCTGCCGTCACTTTCTATGCTTCTGTTCCTATGCTAACCTGATGTACCTTGAAATTTGCAGCTTGGTGCTGGTGAATGGCTGGAAGACTGACCCCTTCCCGGTCTTCTCTGGGGTCAGGCAAGGCTGCCCTCTTTCACCTCTTTTTGTCTGTTGAATAGAGCTTTTTGCCGAATGCATCAGACGGAATCCAGAGATCAGAAGGATCACCGCACCAGGCAGAGATAAAGTGATAAAGTGCTCGCTCTACTTTGAAGACGTGGCCATCTTCTGCGCAGACCACCAGTCTGTGACAACGCTCATCCAGACGTATGAGGACTTCAGCAGAGCTTCAGATGCAAAGGTCGGAGACATGCTGTACGGCCAGCGGACCTGACTTCTGACCCGCTCCTCTTTACCATCAAGACCGACTTTCTAAAAATCCTGGGAGTCTGATTCGGCAGAGACGGCGCGTCTCTGAAAAGCTGGGAGGAGAGACTCACTAAAGTAAAGCAGAAATTTGGATGGTGGAGCCTCAGAGACAGTACCGTCGAAGGGAAAGTGCTGGTACTGCGCAAGGAGATTCTTCCCATTCTGCATTAAGTGGCTCAGGCCTGGGCCTCGCTGGTCACCATACACCGAGCCATCAACACAGCAGTTTTCCACTTCATCTGGGGCTCTAAAATGTACGAGTAAACCTCGCAAGGGAGGCAAAGGAGTGCCTGACATCCCTACCATGCTGAGGACTTTGTGTGCAACTGCATGTCCAGGACTCCTAGAGACATAGTGAAAGGCTCGCTTCTTCCTACTGGTTCTACTCCGACTTGGGCAAATTTGTAATTGAGCACCAATTGGAGGGAGTTAAGCCAAACCTTTGGTCACCTCGTGTGATCCACAAGCTCATCAGAGCCAAAGATACTATCAAGAAGATCCCAGGCATAAGGACATTGCATTGATGGCCATTTAGGGAGGCTTCCCGCTAAGTACATTTATGCATGCCAGGGGGCTGTGCAGATATTTCCCATGTTTCCCATGTTCCCAAGTTTGCCTTTAGACAACAAAGTCTGACTGGCAACATCTGTAGAACCATCTATCCCTGTTCTACACTTACCTTATACATTCTGTTTTCAATTTTCCTGCAACACGTCTGCTTTCATTTTGAGTTTATGAGACATCCAGTTCTTTGTGATGTTGTTTTCCATTATTTGTGATTGAATGGATGTCTTCCTATAATATATTTTTGTATACTGTACTAATTATGTTAGGGATGAGGACATACAGAGTCTACTTATTACAGTGCAAAGGGGAACAGATGTCTCGAAACTTAGTTTCCAACCATATGTATTCGAGCAAAGATTGTGGTTAGATTCTAAATCATCACTTCTTGATACACACATAACATTTTCCTTTTAGTTTAATTGTATGGTAAGTAAACCCAGTTGCTAAAATTGACAAGCAGCGGTACATTGAAGCTTGAAACCAGAACACGATTTTCCAAATGTTATAGCTAGAGTTTATCTCTATATTGTTGCACTAAGCCTTTAAATTAGTAAATTATACTGATAGTGGCCAAAATATATTACAAGATTTGGAAAGAGGTTGACATTTTCCATCTCTAGGTTTTGTGTAATTTGATTATTTTATTGTTACTGACCCAATCAATGACAAATATCCTCATGATACATATAACGACCAATTAGAAACATATTAAAGGGTTACGAAACTCAACACCAAAAGATGCACATCAGCAGCTACAAAGATCAGTGTGTATACAAGCAAAGAAACAAAAAAATAATTATAACCTGAGAGGTTGTTGGATGATCCTCATAAAGGGTTAATAATTCCTACCATGTAAAAAGAAATACAAATAATAAACCATAGTGTATACAATGTGACAAAACTATTTCAGTATATAGTGTATAGTGTATAGTGTATAGTATTGCACTCGCAAGTGGAGCAGATTTCATCAAAACTATCCCAAAAATTGTAGAACGATCAGCAGCTTTCACCTCAGAACATGTAGAAGATTCAGAAGATGTGTAAAATAAGCAAACTTTAACAGAAATGTAGTACCTTACATTATAGTTCTTAATTCATCAAAAAAAGTTGTCATTTAAAATATGTCCCAAAAAGTGTTTGTTTTGCGTGAAGACAGTGGTTAGTCATCATTTCGCATATGCGGCTTCCTCAAAACGGAGATTTCTCCATGTACTTATGTAAGCAGTCCTTATGTAAAACGTCCGAAATGTCTTCTGTTCTTGGAGAACTCTTATTTGACCTCACTGGACATGGATTGAAAAGAGTTACCGTATTTGCTCGATTATAAGACGACCCTGATTATAAGAGGACCCCCCAAAATCTAAATATTAATTTAGGAAAAAAACAAAAAGCCTGAATATAAGACTACCCTATAGGAAAAAAAGTTTTACCAGTAAATGTTAATTCATGTAAACTAATTTTCATATTTAATAAAAGCTATGATTGAGAAAAATATATATTTTTTTTATTTCCTTTTATTTGCCAACCTGCCCCACCCCAGTTATGCACATCTGCCCCCAGGGTTGCCACTCTGCCCCAGAAATGCCTTATACCCCCTATTTGCCACTCTGCCCCATGATGTGCCTTTTAACCCTCTATATGCCACTCTGCCTCCAGAAATGTCTTATACCCTCCTATATGCCACTCTGCCCCATGATATGCCTTTTAATCCCCTATATGCCAGAGTGGCATATAGGTGGTTAAAAGGCATATCATGGGGCAGAGTGGCATATAGGGGGTTAAAAGGCATTTCTGGAGGTATATATATATATATATATATATATATATATAACTGCTAACAGCAATCACACTCCTATCAAGCCAAGGCAGCCAGTACATGCTGGAACCTGGGGATGATAGGAGTCTGAGTACAGCCTCCCTATGCCATGCTACCACCACCACCCCCCTTACACATCCATGCTATCACACACACACTCATTCACAAACATTTAAATACTCATTCATTCCATTAATCACACATACTTCACACATTAATCACAAAAACCCTCCCCCGCCCCCTTATCTGAACTGCAGATCTCTCACTCGAAGACTTCTGCAGCGAACTTCTGTGCGAGCAACTTCTCTGGCCCTGCCCCCAGAGGAAGGAGGGGGAGGCAGAGTTATGTGACACTCTTCTAGCTTCCTGTTCTCCTGCTGCTTGCGACCAAAGCCCGGTAAGCAGCATGGCCCCAGCGGACATTTTGAGGTCTGATTAGAAGACGACCTTGATTATAAGACGAGGGGTATTTTTCAGAGCATTTGCTCTGAAAAAAACCTCGTCTTATAATCGAGCAAATACCGTATATTATGTATCAACAAGTGTGTAACAATCAATGTATCTGGCTAGTTGCAAGATATTGATTACAACAATTAAGCATATTAAAAAAAAACAATAAATGAAGTAAAATCAAACGGATCATCAACAAACAAAATTTTGAAAAAAGATGATGACCCTAAGGAGTTTCTACCAGATAGACCAAGAATTCTATTTAGAGGAGCCCGTAACTTAAAGCAGAAAATTACAAGAAATAACACAAACATATTATACACGAACACAAAATATGAATTTTTTAAAACCAGAAACCTGGTTTCTTTCATTGCAAGAATTGCACAGCCTGCACGATCAGTAAAAGGCAAAAAAAAAAATACTTACAGATTTTAAATCCACCATTACTGGGGAAACTTGCAAAATTTAAGAATTCCTAACTTGCACTACAAACAATGCAAGCTATTGTATAGAATGCCCATGCAGCCTCCAATATATAACTAGAACTTAATGTTCATTGAAAATACCCATTATTCTGTTCTATTATTGTAGTCCCACCATTGAATCCCATGCCCCCAAGTACTAAATTCAAATTCATGCGTGATTTACAGAGACTTTTATAATGCTGCACCCCACTGCTATTTCTTCTTTCCCATTAGAGCCATACTTACGCAGGGCCCTGCAGTCCTACTGCTTACCTCTCTCCCTCATGGTCATGGTCTCTCCAGGTTTGAGTGAAGCTTCTGAGATATGATGTGCTCCACTTCTGTAAGACCAGTAGAGTCCTCTTTTTTGGATTGCGGGAGCCCATCTTTATCCTTTTCTTATGGTCCTGAAAATTCTGAGGGAAGCCTTGGTTCCTCTAAGAAATTTTCTTCCAACCATTATCTTTACTGTTTCTCAAGTATCCTGTTTTTATCTTTAATTTAAGCCCTTGGCTCTCAATGTTTGACCTCTTGTATTTTTCTTGCCTGTTGAAAGTTTTGTTTAATTTCTTTATCTAATTAGTTACTACTATTTCTTTTTATTATTGCTACTTGGAGAGTGATACTTGGTGTTTAAAGCTCTTTTTACTTTAGACAACCCTGCAGTAAACGCTTGCTGAGTTTGAGTTCCATATCACCACTGTGGCAGAACTCTAGCTGCCTAAAACTCCCAAACCAAGCTAGGTGCTTCATTTTCTACACCTGTGGCAATGGGTCTGATTGAAGCACCTAAATTCAATAATTAAGAGATGTGTCCCAATACTTTTGTCCATGTAGGATGGGCCCCACACTCTGCTGTGTTCTCTGATTAGCCCTATCTACCCAGATCACCACCGGCAATCAATGAGACCTCAGAGCCCATTACATAATAAGGGATACCAGAGAGAACCCTGAAGTCTATAAATACTATAAGGAATTGCTAGTAAAAAAGAATTAAATAGTAATAATGTGAAAAAATAAAAAAGCAAAAAATGGTACCCAAATATTTCATGCCCCCTTCCACTAGAAATTGAAAACAAAGAAACTCTTCATTGCCCCATGACATCCGTGCAGCTGCTAGCTGCATACATGTGGCTGCACATCATGCTTTTATATTCATGCAGCATGCAGTCATGTGTCTCCAGCTCACGACCAGACACTGCAGAGGCAGTTTGGGTATGTAAGGTGTTCTATCAGCAAGCAGTCCATAGTGTCCCAACCTTAATGTCTGGGTTAAAAACAAACAAAAACAAAACCTGGCATTCTATTAGTAGATCCTGTACTAGGGGATGTTGCTGAGCATATTTAGTTTTTTAGCTGTGGCACATAAGCTCTGGTGAATATACTAAATGGTGGTCTGTACATATAAAAATGGTATCAAAAGAAACTTTTGTCCATGAAATAATAATATACAATTTATGTGTATGCACTTAACATGGGGTGATCATGATTGAGAAAAAATCGGATATCCCCTCTATTCTTTCCTCCATGCTATAATGTACGTGTTAAGATCCCTTAGTCTTTCCTGGTAATTTCTATTGCAAACCACTTACCATTTTTGTAGTTCTTACCATTTTTGTAGTTATATTGCGTTCCTGTCAATACCGCTTTTACTAATGATTTCTGCACCAGGGAAATTAGAACAATTGTTTTTCTACATAAAAATTTCAATTTATTGTCTTTATTTCACATACAGCCTATCTGGTAATTGGTCCCCTTCAGTTGGCCCGTTTCCCTAGGAGAAGATAAATACTGCTAAATTACTGGAAGCCTCCAGTTAAATTCCAATCAACACTTAATGAACATACCGTATTTGCTCGATTATAAGACGAAAAAAGTTTTACCAGTAAATGTTAATTCGTGTAAACTATTTTTTTTAATAAAAGCTATGATTGAGAAAAATATTTTTTTTGTTTTTTGTTTTTATTTCCTTGTATTTTCCAACCTGTCCCCCAGTTACGCACATCTGCCCCCAGGCTTGCCACACCAATATGGCACTGTGGCCCATGATATGCCTTTTAACCCTCTATATGCCACTGTGCCCCATGGTATGCCTTTTGACCCCCTATTTGCCACTCTGCCTCCAGAAATGCCTTATACCCCTATATCCCATTCTGGCATTTAGGGGTTTAAAATGCATATTATGGGGCAGAGTGGCATATAGGGAGGTATAAGGCATTCCAGGAGGCAGAGTGCCATTAAGGGAGTTAAAGGGCATTGTATAGAGCACTCTGCCTCCAGAAATGCCTTATACCCCTATATGCCACTCTGGCATTTAGGGGGTTAAAAGGCATATTATGGGGCAGAGTGGCATATAGGGAGATATAAGGCATTCCAGGAGGCAGAGTGGCATTAAGGGAGTTAAAAGGCATTGTATAGAGCACTCTGCCTCCAGAAATGCCTTATACCCCTATATGCCACTCTGACATTTAGGGGGTTAAAAGGCATATTATGGGGCAGAGTGGCATATAGGGAGGTATAAGGCATTTCAGGAGGCAGCCGCGGCTGCAGCGGACGTTGTCTACGCGCATCGCGAAGACGTCAACCTGCTGCCCCGGCAATACAGCAGGAAGCACCGGTAAGTGTGTGGGGGGTGTTAAATGGGGGGCGGGGGGGACAGGAGGATCCAGGTCCCCTGCAGCGGTGCGGGGGATCTGGATCTTAGTCTCATAATCAGACCTCTATTTGAGGTCTGATTAGAAGACGACCCCGATTAGAAGACGAGGGGTATTTTTCAGAGCATTTGCTCTGAAAAAAACCTCGTCTTATAATCGAGCAAATATGGTACTTTTGTAATTTTAGACAAACTAGGCTATGTAAAGACTATAAGCATTAATAATTTATACTGTATCTCATTATAAAAATGGAACAATATCCTATTAGATTTTCACAATGTTTAACATTGATCAAGGATATTTGATGGGTAACAGCCCTCACTTTAATGCCCATGTCATTGATGACAATAGTCAATTGTAGTATAGCCACAATCTTTGGGCTTATATAGTTACATAGTATTTACTAGACTTGTGCATTCGTCTTCGGGCGAACATGAAAACGAGCACGAAGAGGCCGTTTTTTTGTTCGTTCCGAAGGAACGTAGAACAGAATACAGTGCCGGCAAACCGTAGGCGAAGACGAAGACTCACAATCACGAAGAATCGAAGATTCTTCGTGATCGTCTTCGTTTTTGCCGCGCAACCGCCAAAATTTCAAACAGGAGTGAGCTGATCCTCGTCTGTCCAATCAGCTCACTCTTGTGACGTAACGCTAAGGGTCTCGTCCAATGCCTGTGCTGCTGTTTTTTGAATTCTGAAGGCGCCTTTATAAGACCAGAGCTTGCCTGAGAGATCCATTCATTTTTCGCTGTGACTGCTTTGGCAACACTGCTGTGCTGCATCCGAGCGTTACAGAGAGAGATTGTTCTGTTCTGTGTGAGACTGGTAAGCCTTTCTCACAGTGTACTTCATCCTCACTTCAGTGCTACTTAATATAATTAATTTAATAATAATAATTTGATTAATTTAATTTTTTTAAAATTAATTTGTCATCAACTTTAGTGTAAGTGCTGTTGAGTTGACAGTGCACCCAGTGCCTCAGTGGCACTGGGGTGCCCTTGCCCTGGGCTGGCACTAGTGCCTATTGCCTGTCCTGCTTAAATAAATTAAATAGAATTTATAAATTACAATTTAATAGAATCTATAATTTAATAGTTCATTATAATATATATATATATATATTTGTCAGTCATATATATATATATACTATAGTATACTAGTGTAGAGTGTACTGTAGACATTCATCTACTAGTGTCTAATTTAAAATCAGTAATATTAATTAATATAATTAATAATTGAATTCATTATAAAATATATATATTTGTCAGTTATAGTTAGTAATAGTATACTAGTGTAGAGTGTACTGTAGACATTCAGAACATCTACTAGTGTCTAATCTAAAATCAGTAATATCAATAATTCTCTAATTCTTTCTTATCTTAATAGTTAATTAAATTAGCTATAAATAAAAGTAATAATATTAATTAATTACTACTAGCGTATAGTTCAGCTAATCTTATTAGTACTGGTGCTGCAGCTCTATAGTTTGTGCTTTGTTTTAGCAACAGTAAGAGACCAAGTCAATTTTTCTTAATTAATCTTTCATTTTATTTCATTTGTTTTGCTCACCTCAGTCCATCAGTGAAGTGAACTTGTTGGGCTAGTGAGTGCAGCCGCATAAGTGCTGTGTTTTTTTTTGATCAGCAAGCAGTGACGTTAACTGTTTTGCAAAGATTTTCTCATTTATTTTACATTTTATTTCAATTTTATTAAAAGTACCCTTAGTGTTTTGCTCACCTCAGTCCATCAGTGAAGTGAACTTGTTGGGCTAGTGAGTGCAGCAAGCAGTGAAGATAACTGTTTTGCTGTGACATTTTATTTTATTTCTAATTCTTTTCAAGAAAAATTGACTGTGACGAGCTGTACTAAGCAAAGCTTCAAGCTACTAGCTGTAGTACTAAAATAATTCTAATCTTCTTTAATCTTAATCTATAATATATTATAAATAATAATATTCTAATTCATAATCTATAATATAAGTAATTCTAATTCTAAATTCTAATTCATAATCTATATTCTTCTATCTATAATACATAATATATAAGTAAATTAGTTCTAATCTATTAATATTATATAACTTAATATTAATTAATAAATCATATACTGAATCTGATTTAACCTCACTTTAGCTTAGTGGGTTTGAGAGCGTCTGCCTAGAGGTAGACTTATAGTAAGGAAATATAGCTTTAGGCTAGCATAGTAGTAGGCTAAGCTCTTAGGCCCGTGTAAATTCAAATTAAAAATAAAATACTGCTAGTTATTAAATAGTTAATCTTGAGTTAATAATTTAAATAACTTTAGGATTTTGGCAGATTGCACACAGCACAGTGCAGTAGTGCATAGTTTTACTTTTTAAGCAGTAGCACTGAAGAGAACTTCCTCTAATTTTTTTGTCTTTAATTCGTTTTTCCTTTTTTTTATTTTTATTTTTTTATTTTTTTTTTATAGTTTTTTAAACACTACACTACACTACACTACACTACACTACACACACAACACAAAATTTGAAATGGATCCTCCTTTTGGGACTAAGGAGGGACAAGCTCCATCTACCACCACCACCACCAGCACCACCACCAGCACCACCACCAGTTCTAAGATGCAGCCTTTGCGTCAGTCTAGTCGGCCAAGTAGGCCAAGCTCTCGCTTATCATTTGGGGAAGCATTGCTTGAAGGATCATCAAGTAAAGGAAAGGCACCAAAAGCAGGCAGTAGTAGTGCGGCTAGGCCCACAAGCTCTATGGTTTTTTACGGAAAGCCTAAAGCACCAGAAGCACGTTCAAAGTTAAAGGGTAGCACAAGTAGTACCAGCCCAGTGACTAAAAAGAAGTGCCTTTTGCCCCAAGCAGCATCTTCCCCATCCACCAGCAGCATGCAAGGTACCAAGCAGAGCCAAATTAGCAGCAAGACTCAGAGGGGTCCCAAACCAAAGCGATCTCATTCCTTTGTAGGGAAAACCACCACCACCACCCCCACCTCTACCGCCTCTACCACCACTAGTGCTGCGCCTACTGTTCCCACTGGTACCGCCACG
Organism: Spea bombifrons; assembly: GCF_027358695.1. Lineage (NCBI taxonomy): Eukaryota > Metazoa > Chordata > Amphibia > Anura > Pelobatidae > Spea > Spea bombifrons. The sequence continues at coordinate 116,446,331 of NC_071088.1, forward strand.
CCATGTCCTCCTAGTACCTCTAGCAAGCCACCAAGTCCTTACAAAATTTTTGTAAAGACAGTTAGAGAGAGGGCTACACATAGTGGAACTCCACCTAGCGAGGTAGCAGAGGAGCCTGAGACTGAGAGGCCAAGTGCAGAGTCTATTCTTCCTGCTCGCACTACTACTAGTCACGAGTCTCACGACGATATCAGTCTTAGCTCCAGCCTAGCAGGAATTCCATTCGATCTGGCTAATGAAGAGCTAGACTATGAGCCAGAGGAAGTAGAGGAGATGAGTGGTCAGGAATCAGATTCCTCAGGGAGCAGTGTCCAAATGACTAGTGCACAATTTTCCCCTGAGCCTCCACCTTCTCCGCTACGATCATCACCATCACCACCACCAGCAGCAGCAGCAAAACCTAGCAAATCTAAAGCAATTAGCAGTCCCACTATGGCCAGTACTGTTACCACCAGTCCCACCACCACTAGTTCTGCCTCTGTTCATCCACCCCGAGCAGTAAGAGCAGCACCCAAGGCACACTCCAAGGCTATGCGCGCCCCAATTTGGGAGCACTTTGAAAATGTTGAAGAAGGGCGCTATGGAAAGTGCAAACATTGTGGGAAGCTAATAAGCAGAGGGAAAGTGTCTGGCCATTTTACCAGTGCTAGCATGAAGCATCACCTCAGCACTCAACACAACGCTGTGCTATTGGGGAAAGATGCAGAGGTAAAACTTAGTGCAGGCAGCATAGCTGGTGGCCGTGGAAAAACCCCAACAGCTTCTTCTTCTGAGCCAATAGCAGCAGCAGCAGCAGCAGCAGCAACTAGTGCTGGCAGCCAGAGACCAAGGCAGGTTGGAGCACTGCATGCCCAGCCCACCCTGGAAGAATTTGGGGCATTCCACTCCAAGAGAACGATGCCCAAACAGCAGGCCAATAAAGTAACGCGACTTATTGGTCAGTTCATTGCTGTTGGAGGGGCATCCTTCTCCATGATTGAAGGGGAGCCTTTCAAACAATTGATGGCGGCTGTGGCTCCACAATACACAGTTCCGTCACGTTCCACTTTCAGCAGGAACATTGTCCCCTCGCTGTATCGGTCCTGTGTTGCAGCAGTGAAAGAGGAGCTTTCCAAGGCTGCTGGTCAGTGTGTTCATTTCACTACAGATTTGTGGAGTGCACCTAGCGCCCAGCATGCCTTTCTTTCTTTGACAGCACACTGGTGGCAGCCCGGTGTGTCTAAGGAAGTTGCTGCAGCAGGCTACCGATCATTCCTTCTCCATGCAGAAGTGATGGATGAAAAGCACACTTCCCAAAATATTCTGCATGCGATTAGGAAAATGTTTAGCCTTTGGGTGGGAGCAGAGGCGGGCACCAATGTTGAAGTTGGTTTTGTGGTAACTGACGGAGGTGCCAATATGGTGAAAGCGCTGCGAGATGGTCATATTGTTGGTGTGCGCTGTGCAGCCCACATCATCCATCTTGTAGTGAAGGCAGCAATGTCAGAAGGAACTAATGTGGCAGCAGTAGTTCTGTCCCGCTGCAGAAAGATCGCTGGGCACTTTCACCATAGTGTTAAGGCTAGCCAACTTTTGAGGGAAGAGCAAGAGAGGTCAGGTCTTCCCGTACACTGCCTACGTCAGGATGTCAGTACACGGTGGAACTCCACGTTAGACATGCTAGAGAGGATTTTGGAGCAGCAGAGGGCAATCCATAATCTTGCCTCAGAGCACAATATAGGGATTACCTCTCCATTGAATAGGGAGGATTGGACAGTGATCGCCCAGCTAGTGGCAGTCCTTAAACCATTCAGGGATGCCACAGAAAATTTAAGCTCAAACACTGCCAGTCTGGCCCAGGTAATCCCAGTGTTCTCCCATCTAGGCAGCAAGATGGATGTGTTCCTTGGAAACCGTGAGGCTGTTCAAGGTGGCACTCTACATCCTGACGTAGCAGCCATAGTCAGGAAGCTGAAGGATCTGCTAAAAGTACACCTTCGCAAGCGAATGGAAGAGAGTCCCGAAATGATGCTAGCGTGCCTTTGTGATCCAAGAATTAAGGGAAAGCTAGCTTTGAAATTCAATGTTCTCAGTAGCTACCGGGAGCAATTGGTCAACAAGGTGCGTGACTGGCAGCGTAAAATGGGAATGCTGTCCGAGGAGGGTGAGGTGCAGGAGGAGGAAGAGATGATGTGGTCTGCTACCCCTAGCAGCAGCATCAGCAGCAGTGCCACAAGCAGCACAACACAGCTGAGTGGAGCAGCTGCGTTTTGGGAAGAGGCACTTGGCAGTATAGTTGGACCATCTGACAGAGCTAGCAGCAGAAAGGAGAGTAGTGCTGCTGAAATGGTCAAACTTTACCTCTGTGAAGTTCCTTCTGCTCCTAATGTTGATCCTCTTAGCTACTGGGATGAAAAGAAGAGTGTGTGGCCTGCACTCTCATGGGTTGCGCAGCAGCTTCTATCATGTCCGCCAACCACTGTTCAAAGTGAGCGCGTGTTTTCTATGACTGGAAACATACTGAGTCCACAGCGCTCACGCATGGCACCTCATCTGATGGAGCAGATTGCCTTTCTTAAATTCAATCTGCCCAAATTGGGTTACCCAGCTCTTAGCTTGGAAAGTTAAATTTTTTCTCTCTAATGTTTAAGGTAGTTTCTCCCCCTGGTTGCACTTGCTGCGGTGTGGCAATGCCTGCTACCTCCGCTGGTGTAGCCAATTTACGCTAGGGCCTAGTGTCTGAGCTCTGTAAGTCCGCTCCCAAACGCCTAGGACTGACAGTCTTTGGATGCTTTGCCCTGGGGTGAAACAGGTGAGTGGGTCGTCAATTGCCCACTCATTCACCTTTTTCCGTTTCCAACGCTGCTGCTGGTGGTGGTGCCAGTATCTTTTGCCAGTTCGCTTCCTGGCTGAAATCATGCCTCAGATGTCCCTAATGGAAAGGGTAGTTTCTCCCCCCTGGTTGCACTTGCTGCGGTGTGGCAACGCCTGCTACCTCCGCCGGTGTAGCTAGCTTATGCTAGGGCCTTGTGTCTGAGTTCTGTAGGTCTGCTCCCAAACGCCAAGGACTGACAGTGCTTGGATGCTTTGCCCTGGGGTGAAACAGGTGAGCGGGTCGTCAATTGCCCACTCATTCGCCTTTCCCAATTCTGCTGCTGCTGGTGGTGGTGCCAGTGTCTCTCTTCAATGCCAGTTCGCTTCCTGGCTAGTGTCATGCCTCGAATGTCCCTGATGGTAAGGGTAGTTTCTCCCCCCTGGTTGCACTTGCTGCGGTGTGGCAACGCCTGCTACCTCCGCCGGTGTAGCCAGCTTACGCTAGGGCCTTGTGTCTGAGTTCTGTAGGTCTGCTCCCAAACGCCAAGGACTGACAGTGCTTGGATGCTTTGCCCTGGGGTGAAACAGGTGAGCGGGTCGTCAATTGCCCACTCATTTGCCTTTCCCAATTCTGCTGCTGCTGGTGGTGGTGCCAGTGTCTCTCTTCAATGCCAGTTCGCTTCCTGGCTAGTGTCATGCCTCGAATGTCCCTGATGGTAAGGGTAGTTTCTCCCCCCTGGTTGCACTTGCTGTGGTGTGGCAACGCCTGCTACCTCCGCCGGTGTAGCCAGCTTACGCTAGGGCCTTGTGTCTGAGCTCTGGAAGTCCGCTCCCAAACGCCAAGGACTGACAGTTTTTGGATGCTTTGCCCTGGGGTGAAACAGGTGAGCGGGTCGTCAATTGCCCACTCATTCGCCTTTCCCAATTCTGCTGCTGCTGGTGGTGGTGCCAGTGTCTCTCTTCAATGCCAGTTCGCTTCCTGGCTAGTGTCATGCCTCGAATGTCCCTGATGGTGAGGGTAGTTTCTCCCCCCTGGTTGCACTTGCTGCGGTGTGGCAACGCCTGCTACCTCCGCCGGTGTAGCCAGCTTACGCTAGGGCCTTGTGTCTGAGCTCTGGAAGTCCGCTCCCAAACGCCAAGGACTGACAGTTTTTGGATGCTTTGCCCTGGGGTGAAACAGGTGAGCGGGTCGTCAATTGCCCACTCATTCGCCTTTCCCAATTCTGCTGCTGCTGGTGGTGGTGCCAGTGTCTCTCTTCAATGCCAGTTCGCTTCCTGGCTAGTGTCATGCCTCGAATGTCCCTGATGGTGAGGGTAGTTTCTCCCCCCTGGTTGCACTTGCTGCGGTGTGGCAACGCCTGCTACCTCCGCCGGTGTAGCCAGCTTACGCTAGGGCCTTGTGTCTGAGTTCTGGAAGTCCGCTCCCAAACGCCAAGGACTGACAGTTTTTGGATGCTTTGCCCTGGGGTGAAACAGGTGAGCGGGTCGTCAATTGCCCACTCATTCGCCTTTCCCAATTCTGCTGCTGCTGGTGGTGGTGCCAGTGTCTCTCTTCAATGCCAGTTCGCTTCCTGGCTAGTGTCATGCCTCGAATGTCCCTGATGGTGAGGGTAGTTTCTCCCCCCTGGTTGCACTTGCTGCGGTGTGGCAACGCCTGCTACCTCCGCCGGTGTAGCCAGCTTACGCTAGGGCCTTGTGTCTGAGTTCTGGAAGTCCGCTCCCAAACGCCAAGGACTGACAGTTTTTGGATGCTTTGCCCTGGGGTGAAACAGGTGAGCGGGTCGTCAATTGCCCACTCATTCGCCTTTCCCAATTCTGCTGCTGCTGGTGGTGGTGCCAGTGTCTCTCTTCAATGCCAGTTCGCTTCCTGGCTAGTGTCATGCCTCGAATGTCCCTGATGGTGAGGGTAGTTTCTCCCCCCTGGTTGCACTTGCTGCGGTGTGGCAACGCCTGCTACCTCCGCCAATGTAGCCAGCTTACGCTAGGGCCTTGTGTCTGAGCTCTGGAAGTCCGCTCCCAAACGCCAAGGACTGACAGTGTTTGGATGCTTTGCCCTGGGGTGAAACAGGTGAGCGGGTCGTCAATTGCCCACTCATTTGCCTTTTCCAATGCTGCTGCTGCTGCTGCTGCTGCTGGTGGTGCCAGCATCTCTTCTCTGCCAGTTCGCTTCCTGGCTAGTGTCATGCCTTAATTGTCCCTTATGGTAAGGGCAGTTTCTCCCCCCTGGTTGCACTTGCTGCGGTGTGGCAACGCCTGCTACCTCCGCCAATGTAGCCAGCTTACGCTAGGGCCTTGTGTCTGAGCTCTGGAAGTCCGCTCCCAAACGCCAAGGACTGACAGTGTTTGGATGCTTTGCCCTGGGGTGAAACAGGTGAGCGGGTCGTCAATTGCCCACTCATTTGCCTTTTCCAATGCTGCTGCTGCTGCTGCTGCTGCTGCTGGTGGTGCCAGCATCTCTTCTCTGCCAGTTCGCTTCCTGGCTAGTGTCATGCCTTAATTGTCCCTTATGGTAAGGGCAGTTTCTCCCCCCTGGTTGCACTTGCTGCGGTGTGGCAACGCCTGCTACCTCCGCCAATGTAGCCAGCTTACGCTAGGGCCTTGTGTCTGAGCTCTGGAAGTCCGCTCCCAAACGCCAAGGACTGACAGTGTTTGGATGCTTTGCCCTGGGGTGAAACAGGTGAGCGGGTCGTCAATTGCCCACTCATTTGCCTTTTCCAATGCTGCTGCTGCTGCTGCTGCTGCTGCTGGTGGTGCCAGCATCTCTTCTCTGCCAGTTCGCTTCCTGGCTAGTGTCATGCCTTAATTGTCCCTTATGGTAAGGGCAGTTTCTCCCCCCTGGTTGCACTTGCTGCGGTGTGGCAACGCCTGCTACCTCCGCCAATGTAGCCAGCTTACGCTAGGGCCTTGTGTCTGAGCTCTGGAAGTCCGCTCCCAAACGCCAAGGACTGACAGTGTTTGGATGCTTTGCCCTGGGGTGAAACAGGTGAGCGGGTCGTCAATTGCCCACTCATTTGCCTTTTCCAATGCTGCTGCTGCTGCTGCTGCTGCTGCTGCTGCTGGTGGTGCCAGCATCTCTTCTCTGCCAGTTCGCTTCCTGGCTAGTGTCATGCCTTAATTGTCCCTTATGGTAAGGGCAGTTTCTCCCCCCTGGTTGCACTTGCTGCGGTGTGGCAACGCCTGCTACCTCCGCCAATGTAGCCAGCTTACGCTAGGGCCTTGTGTCTGAGCTCTGGAAGTCCGCTCCCAAACGCCAAGGACTGACAGTGTTTGGATGCTTTGCCCTGGGGTGAAACAGGTGAGCGGGTCGTCAATTGCCCACTCATTTGCCTTTCCCAATTCTGCTGCTGCTGGTGGTGGTGCCAGTGTCTCTCTTCAATGCCAGTTCGCTTCCTGGCTAGTGTCATGCCTCGAATGTCCCTGATGGTGAGGGCAGTTTCTCCCCCCTGGTTGCACTTGCTGCGGTGTGGCAACGCCTGCTACCTCCGCCAATGTAGCCAGCTTACGCTAGGGCCTTGTGTCTGAGCTCTGGAAGTCCGCTCCCAAACGCCAAGGACTGACAGTGTTTGGATGCTTTGCCCTGGGGTGAAACAGGTGAGTGGGTCGCCAATTGCCCACTCATTCGCCTTTTCAATGCTGCTGCTGGTGGTGGTGCCAGCATCTCTTCTCTGCCAGTTCGCTTCCTGGCTAGAGTCATGCCCAAAATGTCCCTAATTGTAAGGGCAGTTTCTCCCCCCTGGCTGCCTCTGTCTGCGGTGTGGCAACGCCTGCTACCTCCGCCGGAGTGGCCAGCTTACGCTAGGGCCTTGTGTCTGAGCTCTGGAAGTCTGCTGCCAAACGTCTAAGACTGACAGTGTTTGGGTGCTTTGCCCTGGGGTGAAACAGGTGAGTGGGTCGCCAATTGCCCACTCATTCGCCTTTCCCATTTTTCAATGCTGCTGCTGGTGGTGGTGGTGGTGCCAGCATCTCTTCTCTGCCAGTTCGCTTCCTGGCTAGAGTCATGCCCAAAATGTCCCTAGTGGTAAGGGCAGTTTCTCCCCTCTGGCTGCGTCTGTTTGCGGTGTGGCAACGCCTGCTACCTCCGCCGGAGTGGCCAGCTTACGCTAGGGCCTTGTGTCTGAGCTCTGGAAGTCTGCTGCCAAACGTCTAAGACTGACAGTGTTTGGGTGCTTTGCCCTGGGGTGAAACAGGTGAGTGGGTCGCCAATTGCCCACTCATTCGCCTTTTCAATGCTGCTGCTGGTGGTGGTGCCAGCATCTCTTCTCTGCCAGTTCGCTTCCTGGCTAGAGTCATGCCCAAAATGTCCCTAATTGTAAGGGCAGTTTCTCCCCCCTGGCTGCCTCTGTCTGCGGTGTGGCAACGCCTGCTACCTCCGCCGGAGTGGCCAGCTTACGCTAGGGCCTTGTGTCTGAGCTCTGGAAGTCTGCTGCCAAACGTCTAAGACTGACAGTGTTTGGGTGCTTTGCCCTGGGGTGAAACAGGTGAGTGGGTCGCCAATTGCCCACTCATTCGCCTTTCCCATTTTTCAATGCTGCTGCTGGTGGTGGTGGTGGTGCCAGCATCTCTTCTCTGCCAGTTCGCTTCCTGGCTAGAGTCATGCCCAAAATGTCCCTAGTGGTAAGGGCAGTTTCTCCCCTCTGGCTGCGTCTGTTTGCGGTGTGGCAACGCCTGCTACCTCCGCCGGAGTGGCCAGCTTACGCTAGGGCCTTGTGTCTGAGCTCTGGAAGTCTGCTGCCAAACGTCTAAGACTGACAGTGTTTGGGTGCTTTGCCCTGGGGTGAAACAGGTGAGTGGGTCGCCAATTGCCCACTCATTTGCCTTTCCCAATTCTGCTGCTGCTGCTGCTGCTGGTGGTGCCAGTGTCTCTTCGATGCCAGTTCGCTTCCTGGCTAGTGTCATGAATCAAATGTCCCTAATGGTAAGGGCAGTTTCTCCCCCCTGGCTGCCTCTGTCTGCGGTGTGGCAACGCCTGCTACCTCCGCCGGAGTGGCCAGCTTACGCTAGGGCCTAGTGTCTGAGCTCTGGAAGTCTGCTGCCAAACGTCTAAGACTGACAGTGTTTGGGTGCTTTGCCCTGGGGTGAAACAGGTGAGTGGGTCGCCAATTGCCCACTCATTCGCCTTTCCCAATTCTGCTGCTGCTGCTGCTGCTGGTGGTGCCAGTGTCTCTTCGATGCCAGTTCGCTTCCTGGCTAGTGTCATGAATCAAATGTCCCTAATGGTAAGGGCAGTTTCTCCCCCCTGGCTGCCTCTGTCTGCGGTGTGGCAACGCCTGCTACCTCCGCCGGAGTGGCCAGCTTACGCTAGGGCCTAGTGTCTGAGCTCTGGAAGTCTGCTGCCAAACGTCTAAGACTGACAGTGTTTGGGTGCTTTGCCCTGGGGTGAAACAGGTGAGTGGGTCGCCAATTGCCCACTCATTCGCCTTTCCAATTTTTCAATGCTGCTGGTGGTGGTGGTGGTGGTGGTGGTGGTGCCAGCATCTCTTCTCTGCCAGTTCGCTTCCTGGCTAGAGTCATGCCCAAAATGTCCCTAATTGTAAGGGCAGTTTCTCCCCCCTGGCTGCCTCTGTCTGCGGTGTGGCAACGCCTGCTACCTCCGCCGGAGTGGCCAGCTTACGCTAGGGCCTTGTGTCTGAGCTCTGGAAGTCTGCTGCCAAACGTCTAAGACTGACAGTGTTTGGGTGCTTTGCCCTGGGGTGAAACAGGTGAGTGGGTCGCCAATTGCCCACTCATTCGCCTTTCCCAATTCTGCTGCTGCTGCTGCTGCTGGTGGTGCCAGTGTCTCTTCGATGCCAGTTCGCTTCCTGGCTAGTGTCATGAATCAAATGTCCCTAATGGTAAGGGCAGTTTCTCCCCCCTGGCTGCCTCTGTCTGCGGTGTGGCAACGCCTGCTACCTCCGCCGGAGTGGCCAGCTTACGCTAGGGCCTAGTGTCTGAGCTCTGGAAGTCTGCTGCCAAACGTCTAAGACTGACAGTGTTTGGGTGCTTTGCCCTGGGGTGAAACAGGTGAGTGGGTCGCCAATTGCCCACTCATTCGCCTTTCCAATTTTTCAATGCTGCTGGTGGTGGTGGTGGTGGTGGTGGTGGTGCCAGCATCTCTTCTCTGCCAGTTCGCTTCCTGGCTAGAGTCATGCCCAAAATGTCCCTAATTGTAAGGGCAGTTTCTCCCCCCTGGCTGCCTCTGTCTGCGGTGTGGCAACGCCTGCTACCTCCGCCGGAGTGGCCAGCTTACGCTAGGGCCTTGTGTCTGAGCTCTGGAAGTCTGCTGCCAAACGTCTAAGACTGACAGTGTTTGGGTGCTTTGCCCTGGGGTGAAACAGGTGAGTGGGTCGCCAATTGCCCACTCATTCGCCTTTCCCAATTCTGCTGCTGGTGGTGGTGCCAGTGTCTCTTCTCTGCCAGTTCGCTTCCTGGCTAGTGTCATGAATCAAATGTCCCTAATGGTAAGGGCAGTTTCTCCCCCCTGGCTGCCTCTGTCTGCGGTGTGGCAACGCCTGCTACCTCCGCCGGAGTGGCCAGCTTACGCTAGGGCCTTGTGTCTGAGCTCTGGAAGTCTGCTGCCAAACGTTTAAGACTGACAGTGTTTGGGTGCTTTGCCCTGGGGTGAAACAGGTGAGTGGGTCGCCAATTGCCCACTCATTCGCCTTTCCCAATTCTGCTGCTGCTGCTGCTGCTGGTGGTGCCAGTGTCTCTTCGATGCCAGTTCGCTTCCTGGCTAGTGTCATGAATCAAATGTCCCTAATGGTAAGGGCAGTTTCTCCCCCCTGGCTGCCTCTGTCTGCGGTGTGGCAACGCCTGCTACCTCCGCCGGAGTGGCCAGCTTACGCTAGGGCCTTGTGTCTGAGCTCTGGAAGTCTGCTGCCAAACGTCTAAGACTGACAGTGTTTGGGTGCTTTGCCCTGGGGTGAAACAGGTGAGTGGGTCGCCAATTGCCCACTCATTCGCCTTTTCAATGCTGCTGCTGGTGGTGGTGCCAGCATCTCTTCTCTGCCAGTTCGCTTCCTGGCTAGAGTCATGCCCAAAATGTCCCTAATGGTAAGGGCAGTTTCTCCCCCCTGGCTGCCTCTGTTTGCGGTGTGGCAACGCCTGCTACCTCCGCCGGAGTGGCCAGCTTACGCTAGGGCCTTGTGTCTGAGCTCTGGAAGTCTGCTGCCAAACGTCTAAGACTGACAGTGTTTGGGTGCTTTGCCCTGGGGTGAAACAGGTGAGCGGGTCGCCAATTGCCCACTCATTTGCCTTTCCCATTTCCTTTTCCATTTCATTATTTTCCTTCTGATACACAACCAACCAAACATAACACACACAATAACACATATAACACATATAACACACAGTGACATCACACATAACACACATACACACACACTTACAATGCACAAAACACAAGGACGTTTTCCTTGTTATTTGCCCTGGCCTTCACTCACTAATAGCATTACATTAACACTATAACTCACACTTCACCCTATAACATTTTTCCATCCACATACCTGCCAACAGACCCAACTTTTTCAGGGACAGTCCTGCTTTTTTCCAGTCCTGTCCCATCTAATTTAGCTAAACTAGGTATGCAAAATGCAAATACACATAGGTAGTTATAGCTTGGTAGGTAACGCTACTATAAACATTTAATAAATATAATCAAGTACTAAATAATAAATCTAACTTTAAAATACATTTAAATAAACCCCTATTTTTTTTTAAAAAAAAAACATTAAAATTAAATTATTATTATTTAGACATAATCCATCTTTAACCAAACCAGTGCACTGCTACTAATCTTAAACATAACCGTACATTAACCCTAAGCTATTTTTTAGTTCTTGTCCAACATTTTTCCATCAGCATACCTGCCAACACACCCAAGATTTTGGTGGACAGTCCTGCTATTTTCCAGTCCTGTCCAATAAGTAAGTTGGGTTGTTGCAAAGTATGCCATTGTAAATAGGTAGCAAATGTTAGGCATGTAAAGTGGTCCAAAATCAATTTAAAAATGTAAAATATTCCCTATTCTTTTATTAAACATCTATGGACAGTACACCTCGGTATGTGTGTGCAACTCTATTGGTCGTTTCGGCAGGGGGCTCGCCTGCCATCAACGAATGAAGTGCATTCTGCAGTTCTGCAATTCACTCGTTGATGCCAGACCAGCCCCCTGCCGAAACGACCAATAGAGCTGCACACACGTACCTTCACGGCAGCTGCTGCTGCTGTGATGTGTTATTAACCCCGTATTAACCCCTGCTAGGCAACCAGGAGGAAAACGAAGATTAAACGAGCACGAAGAATGTCCGCGAATATTCGCCCGAAGAGAAGACAGGAACGGGCGAATATTCGCGGAATACGAAGATTTTTTTTTCCCCGAAGACGAGCACGAAGACGAACACGAAGAGCCCCCTGGTGCCCAAGTCTAGTATTTACATAGTATATAAAGTTAAAAAAAAGACTTAAGTCCATCAAGTTCAACCCTTCTACCTACGAAAGAATCATGTAAAATGCTATATTATGTCTGGAGAAAGCTGTTTTGTATCCTGAAATACGGCCATTTTGTGTTTTGCTTATGTTATCTATACCACTTGGTATTGATGTATTCTGTCTGTAAGGAACATGAAGTAAAACATATCATCATACTCACTTAACTATCCGCCCAGGCAATATTTTTCAAAACAAAAAGGATATGCATTACAATATTCAACCTATCAATATACTGTTTCATGGTATGCCATAAGGAGTGTATTGGCAACCATCCATAATCCAGTTATACAGTGGGAAAGTTCCTTCTTGAGATTCCAAGTAGGGTGAGATTCTCAAAAAGGGCACCTTTTTGAGACTGACCAACTGTCATGCTTTCTGGTTCTAGCTGAACTCCAGACCCTCAAGGTCTGAACCCTTCTGACTCACAAAATAGTTTTGTTTTTCATTTGTCAGATAAGATGCTTTTTGCTGTATTCTGTGGAGGTTGGATTATTAGCTCCGGCACCTCGTTTTTAGGCCTTTTTTAATAGCAGCACATAGTCAGCCTTTGGCCTTGGATGGTCCTGTTTGTGTCCCGTGCATTCTCTAGTTGTTTCTCTAGTTCCTGTGACTCTGCTTATTTCCCACAACTCGTGATTTTTTTTGGTAAACATCAATCTCCGGTCAAGGGTTCTGCTTTGAAGCTCCATGGCACATGATAAGCCACATTAATACAAACTCAAACTGACCATTATTTTAAAAAAAAAATCATCTGCCAGTGCCCGCTTGCCCAGGCCCACTGCCCTACTGCTGCTGCTCCTCTCGCACCTTCCTTAATCAATTCTTTTTTTTTTTGGGAGAGGGTCAGTCTTGTGGCTGGGTGTGTCTGTCTGCCAGTGCCTGGTCTGGCTGTGCCCTCCCCTGTGCCTCAATGTCCCTACTTACTCTGGTGGATCAATTCTTGTTCTTGTTTCCAATATGAAGGGGGAATCTTCCATTGCCTGCCCTGTGTCCTACTCTGCTTCTGCAGCTTGGTTTCCTTCTTTACTCTGAGGGATAAAAGTTTTTCTAATTTTGTGGAGAATTCCCGATCTTGGTTTACAATGGGGCTGGATATGTGCAAGTGTCAACTTACTCTAAGTGCCTTGCTACTACTGCTGCCAGGGCCGGCCCAAGACATAATGCCGCCTGGGGCGAAGTTTAAAATGCCGACACCAGGGGGGGGCGGCATTTTAAACTTCGCCGACGCCATTATCTACCCTCCCTCCCTATTATCTACCCTATCCCCCCCTTTGTACTTACCTTTAAACAGTCCTCCGGCGAGTCTCCCTGCTCTGCCACGGTGCCAGCTTGTAATGCTGAGCACCGGAAATTGACGTCGCTTCCGGCTCTCAGCATTACAAGCTGGCCTCGCAGAGGAGAGAGAGAGGGGCACCGAGCAGGTACTGACAAATTGGTAAGCGAAAACCACTCGGCGCCCCTCTCTCTCCTCCGCTTAAAAAAATTGCTCTGCTCCATTGTAGGGCCGGCCCGGACTGCTGCCATACCATGCTGCTGGATGTGTATATGCAGTGCTACTGTTGCTGGTGGTGTAGGTGAAAGGGGAGTCCGGAAGGTGTCAGGGACCTTCCCCTTGGGGAATGCGCCATGAATATTGTTTCACAAACAAACTCCTGACCTAATTATGTTGATTCTACATAGTTCCCCCTTCATTGTATATCAGTTTCTTTAAAGCTATAGCCACTGCACTGTGAGATATGTTCATTCAGCCTGGCTCAGATACTCTGTATTTGGTAAAGATACAGGCTTAAGAAATGCTGGCTGCTCTGTTTAATTGATTATTGAGATTTTCCACCTTTTTGCATTTTATAATTCCCTTGTTTGTCCTCCCCTCTCTCCATGTGTCTGTGTTTTTATTGCGTAGATAATTCATCAATTGGTAAATAGCTAACAAGCAGACTTCCCTACACCTGAACTGACTTTGGAGGCACAGGTCACTTTCCATCTGTCTACCACTTTCCATCTGTGTGCCAGTTTTCTAATTGCCAATTTAAGTTTACCAAGGGAGTTCACGAAGGAGAAAAACAAGGAAGTACAAAGAGGAACTTGGAGGCTCACTTCAATCAATACTCCACTGAACTGACATCAAGTGATGCCTACTGTTTGCTCCACCATCCAGGGGCATACCTAGAGTATTTGGCACCTGGGGCGGATCCGTTATGTTGCACCCCCCCACACACACGCACTTTAAAACTGCATCGTTTCTATCGTTAGGTAAACATTGACAGGGGTGCAGCATAACTGTTAACATTATATACTGAGGCACACATTGACAGGGGTACAGCATAACACCTATCACTATATACTGGGCAAACATTGACTGTGGTAGAGCATAACTGCTACCATTATATACTTAGGCAAACATTGACCGTGGTACAGCATAACTGTAATTGTTATATACTGAGGCACGCACTGACGGTGGTACAGCATAACACCTATCACTATATACTGAGGCACGCACTGACGGTGGTACAGCATAACACCTATCACTAAATACTGAGGCATACATTGACAGTGGTACTGCATAACTGTTAGTATATAATGATAACAGTTATGCTGTACCAAAATCAATGTTTGCCTCAGTATATAATTATGAGGCAAACATTGATGGTAGTACAGCATAACTGTTATCATTATATACTGAGGCAAACATTGATGGTGGTACAGCATAACTGTTATTGTTATATACTGAGGGACGCACTGATGGTGGTAGGGCATAACACCTATCACTATATACTGAGGCAAACATTGACGGGGGTACGGCATAACACCTATCACTAGATACTGAGGCACACATTGACGGAGGTACAGCATAACACCTATCATTATATACTGAGGCAGACATTGACGGGGGTACAGCATAACTGCTATCATTATATACCGAAGCAAACAGTGACAGTGGTACAGCATAACGTTATCATTATATACTGAGGCAAACATTGACGGTGGTACAGCATAACACCTATAACTAAATACTGAGGCACGCACTGACGGTGGTACAGCATAACACCTATCACTAAATACTGAGGCATACATTGACAGTGGTACTGCTTAACTGTTATAATTATATACTGAGGCAAACATTGATGGTGGTACAGCATAACTGTTATCATTATATACTGAGGCAAACATTGATGGTGGTATAGCATAACTGTTATCGTTATATACTGAGGGACGCACTGATGATGGTACAGCATAACACCTATCACTACATACTGAGGCACACATTGACGGAGGTACAGCATAACACCTATCACTATGTACTGAGACAAACATTGACGGGGGTACAGCATAACACCCATCACTATATACAGGGGCACACATTGATGGTGGAACAGCATAATCCCTATCACTTTACATTGAGCCAGACATTGGCAATAATGCTGCATAACCCCTATCATTAGGCCAAACATTGATGTGGTGTAGGCCTAACACTTCAGTGTCTGGCTTAGTATATATGGAAGCACCGAAATGAAAATTCTGGACCGAAACCGAAAATTCAGCATTCACTTGGCCGAAAAAAATCAACAAAAATATTATATATAATTTTGTTGTTGATTTTTTGCCAATAAATATATGATTGTTAACAGCAATCACAATCCTATTATGCCCAGGCATATCCAAATTCCAGCATGTACTGACTGACTTAGCATGATAGGAGTGTGATTGCCAACAGCAATCACGCTTTCATGCCCAGGTTCTAGCATGTACAGGTTGCCTGGGCATGATAGGAGTGTGATTGCTGTTAGCAATTATATATATTAATTATATATATATATATATATATATATATATATATATGTTAATAATGCTATTGAATTTTTCTGTCCAATTTTGGTGTGTTACTTACTTTTAATAAAATTGTGGTTAACACACCAAAATTGGACAAAACAAATCAACAACTATATATATATATATATATATATATATATATATATATATATATATTGCTAACAGCAATCACACTCCTATCATGCCCAGGCGACCAGTACAGCCTCCTGGAAGGTAAGGGGGTGGGGGGTATAGGTGAGAGTGAAAGGAGGTGAGAGAGAACAGGTAAGAGAGCATGTTAGTGAGGGAGGAAGGGAGGGAATGGAGGGAGAGAATGAGAGAGTTGATAATGGAATTAGAGAGGGAGTATGCATGTATGTAACAGTGAATGTGCATGTGTTAACATGAGTGTTTACATGTGAGAGAGAGTGTGAGCATAACTGTATGTGTCTACAGGAATATTTTTGTGTAACTGTGTGTGTTAGCATGAGTCTGTTATGGGTACATTTTAGTGTATTAGCATGAGTATGTATGTGTAAGTGTGTGGTAGCAAGAGTGTGTATGTATACGTATGTATGTTGGCATAAGTGTATATGTATAAGTGCATGTAAGTATGAGTGTGTATGTGTAAATATGTGTTTACCCAATATTTATAGAATGGGTGTGCATGTATGTGAATGTTTAAAAAGGTGTGCCAGTGTGTGTTACCCAGAAGGGTTGCATGCTGGATCACTTTCCGCACACCACACAGGAAGAGAGTTAGGTAATATGGGCAGGGTATAGGCTGTTTGGGGGCACTGACAAACTGGTGACAAAGATTCAACAGACAAGCTGTTTTGGGTTTAAGATGGCACTGCTAAGTTATTTATTGGCAAAGATGGCACTCACAAGCCGTTTGGGGCAAAGGTGGAACTCACAAGCTGTTTGTGGGACATTTGGGGCAATTTTTGCACCGAGGCTGTGTGGTTTCTAGTTATGCCCTTGATTTCAACAGTTTCAATACAACATAGTTACCTTTTAACCCAAGATCATAACTCAATTGCAAGAAGCATTTTTAAATAACAGCATTTTTAAAAGAACAGTGTTGACTCGTGATCTCTGCTTGCAGATGGTGGTTTAATTATTTAAGTCATTAAGTCATTAGAAGAGAAATGCATTAAGTTGGTGAATTACATTTTATAAAAAAAAGTTGATCAATATGACCGAAGTTCAAATAGCTTCATTTATTCAATTCCCTTTTAATGATGTTTTCTGAAAAAAGCCAATTATATCAGAGTTATAGGAAGGGGGTTCATATCTGTACATCTAAAAAAACAATTTGTTCTACCAGGTTCTGTGTTTGTTTTACCCATCTCTAAAATATACTGCTGATCATTTATAACTTGATTTATTAACAAAACTTTACTTAACTTTATCTTCTCTCCTAGTCCTTCAAGTGCCAGTCTGCTATGTTAGAAGTATTTTATTTTCATGCAAGATACACTATGGATAAATTGCAATCATTTTACTATCACAAAAAGAGCTGCACCAATATAATATTTTCTCCACACCAGCAAGCCTCTTGATCGGCCTTGCACAAAATACCCTTTTCTCCAAACTGCACCCTTTCTTTGTGTAGCTATAGATACCTAATACCTAATGGGAATACAATAATGTAATACAATAGTGCATTTTCTCCACCCTGCTTAAATCTGCATACAGATTGCCTAAAATATTAACAATCTTGCTTACTAGAATGAACTTTTGTTTTCTTACTTTTTGTAATAAACTGCTGTATCTATGTAATATTTCAGACTAGAGATGATCCTATTCGTCTTCTTCTTATTATCTATTGTTTTATATAGCACCATCAAATTCCGTAGCGCTGTACAATGGGTAGACAGGACATAACAAGTAGTATGAAACATAACATTGACTTACAGAGACAACAGGTGGGGAGGGTCCTGCTCAAACAAGCTAGAGGGATTTAGGGTGTATTACATAATAGGTTAAAAGTAAAAATGCCGTTGTAAGGGATGGACCAGCCACACTAGGGAGATGGATAGACCGGGGAAGGGCATTCCAGAGGCTAGGGGCAGCCCTGGAGAAATTTTGTAACCGTGCATGAGAGCTAGAAATCAGATGAGAGGATAGAAGGAGATGTTTGGATGAGCGGAGAGACCAGTTAGGAGTGTATTTAGAGATGAATGGACAAGAGCTTTAGTGGCATGCTGTGTTAAGAAGGGACAATGTTTATAAGATGGAGACGACAGTTTTTAGAGACAGACTAAATGTGGGGGTGAACGAAAGGTCGGAGTCAAGGGTGACACCGAGACAGTGTTCATGAGTAGACAAGGAGATGATGGCACCATTAACAATGAGGGAAATTGAAGGGGGAATCAGCATTGGATGGAGGGAAGATGAGAAGTTCTGTTTTGGAGAGGTTAAGTTTCAAGAAATGTGCAGAAACCCAGGTAGAGACAGATGCAAGGCAGCTAGTTACACAATCTAACACAGAGGGAGAGAGATCAGAGGAGGATAGATAGATCTGGGTATCATCAGCATACAGGTGGTACTGAAAGCCAAAGGATGAGATCAATTTGCCAAGCGAGGAAGTGTAAAGTGAGAAGAGAAGGGGTCCTAGAACAGAGCCTTGGGGAACCCCAACTGAGAGAGGGAGGGGAAGTGTTACTGGAGACGGAGACGCTGAAGGTACGATCCGAGAGGCTGGAAGTGAACAGGAGAGAGCAGTGTCACGGAGGCCAAGATCATGAGGGTGGTCCACAGTGTCTATTCTCTCTCTGTAAAGAGGAAATCTTATGTCTGTTTTGCTAACATGGTAGCCCAATTATTTATATGACAAAAAGCATAGGATATACTTAATATAAATGTAGAAACAAGGGCAACTCAGTATTCCAGGTGAAATATCATATATATTTAGAATATCATTTTTTTTGTCCTTGAAATTGAGGATAAGTAAATAAATGAATGCCAAACTACAAACGTTGTTATAACAGCACAAAATTAGTCACCACTTTTTCCACTGCATTAAACACACGTCTATATACTGTATAAGTGCAGAAGCAATTTACATGACAACATAATAATGTTTTAAGGAAGGTAAATTGCAAGCCTTTAAAGAGCTACAAATGTTCAAGAGAAACTTCTGCCTTGGGGATGCATAACAAAATAAGTGTTAGGACAAAGACAGATCTTCCCTGGAAGATGGGGTTCGTGTACAACTAATTAAAAATCGAGCAGGCAGAACAATTAAATCAGAGGCTATAGGCTAAGACATGTGTCAATCAAGAGTAGGGTCATACATGGCAGATATAGCAACAAGGCATACATGAGTACACAGTACAGAAACCTTGGATGGGCAACTGCTAAAGTCAGGAAGCAACTTTAAGTACTGGAGGCAGCGACATCCAGTAATCTCAGTGGAGGCAACATAAAGAAACTATGATTTCTGTTGATACCTGTTGATTGGAAGTGAATACTGAATGTGTTTTACAAGATGTTTGTTGCAGAATGCCATACAGCCTTGCTCCAACATCACTGAAGAGCATATCACTTGTGGGGTTTTTTTTATGTTAACTATTTGTTTCCCCCAGCTGTGGTCCTTACACCATGATTATTGTTCTGCCTGCTGCCTGGGTCTCTTAGACCCTTTACAGGTCCCGGTGAGAGACCGCGCCAAATAACCACTGAATAAAGGTTGAGCCCAGCTGGTTGACTGTTCTCCCTGTACTAGACAGCTGCAGGTTGGCACATCGCCTATTGGTCGCTCACAGGTCATCAGAGATGAGCCCTCAGAACACTTTGTAGGGCAGAGAAGTAGCTCTCACTCTCATTGGTCGTTACTCCAGCCAGCCCAGATGTCCTTACATGGTGCGGCTCATCTGTGCTTCTATCATTGGCTGGTGAGTTAAAGGGATTTGCGTTTGCCCGCTTTTAGCCAATAGAGCATTTGTGAGGTCAGGCACTGATGTTGGAAGAGAAGGCCTGGCTCACAATCTCCATTCCAGTTCATCCCAAAGGTGTCCAATGGGGTTGAAGTCAGGGCTCTGTGAGCCCCGCACAGTCAAGTTCTTCAGCACTAAACTTATCCAACTATGTCTTTATGGACCTTGCTTTGTGCACTGGGGCGCAGTCAATGCTGGGACAGAACAGTGCCTTCTCCAAACTATTCCCACAAAGTTGGAAGCATAGCATTGTCCGAAATGCCTTGTTATGTTGAAGTATTTAAGATTTTTCTTCATTGGAAGTAAGGACTCCAATACCTGAAAAACAGCTTCATATAATTATCCCTCTCCGACCAAACTGGAACAATGCAGTCAGGCAGGTCTCCTGGCATCCACTAAACCCGGACTTGCATTACACCACTTGAGCTGATGCTTGTCATTGCACTTGTTGATGTGAGGCTTGCATGCAGCAGCTCAGCCATGGAAACCTCCCACCACACAGTTTTTGTCCTGATATTAATGTCAGTTTGGAACTCTTCAGCTATGGAATCAGCAGAGCTTTGGTTACTTTTAGGCACTGTGGGCCTCAGAACAGAACTTACTGCAAAGGTGGCATCTTATCACAATACCAGGCTTGAATTCACTGAGCTCTTCAGAAAGACCCATTTTTTTTCACAAATGTTTGTGAATGCAGACTGCATGGCTAGGTGCCTCCGGACTCTCGAAGGACCAGCACGATCTGGATGGTGCAAATGAAATGAGGAAATGAGAGTGGAAGCATGGACCTCGCTAGCGGGATACCAGGAGTCTTCGTCAGAGTCATACCCCTTCCACCGTATGAGATATTGTAATCGATTACGGTAGTACCGAGAGTCTAAGATTATCAATAATGATGGGGGAAGGAGGAGTAGGGTGATGGCCGGAAATGGGTTGTTTATCCATGGTTTAACCAGTGATGCATGAAAAACTGGGTGGACAGTCAAAGAGCTGGATAGTTTTAACTCCATGGCCAATGGGGAAACAACACAAGAGATAGGGAAAAGACCTATATACCTAGGGCCTAGCTTCCTAGAGGTGTCTGGTAGAGAGCCATACCTTGTCACCAATCTTATGGGAAGCGTGGAACGGCGATGATGGTCTGCAAAGAATTTATAACGAAGTTGAGCCGTGCCCAAGGTATCACGTAATAAAGAATATGTTTGGGTAAGGTTGTGACATGTTCTGAGACTGAAGGAACTGGACAGGAGATTGGTGATCCAGGTAGCATGGATGAGTGGTATTCGTAATTGGCGAAAAAAGGTGACATGTGGATGGACCTGTGGACGTGATTGTTGTAAGCAAATTCGGCTAGCAGTAGGTATGAGCTCTAGTCATCTTGAAGGTACGTGGTATAACAACAAAGATAGGTTAGTACGTTCCGTTTGGCTGTTGCTTTGCGGGTGGACGGCCGTAGATAAGGAACGGTGGATGTGTATTTGTTCACAAAGGGCTCTCCAGAGGCGGGAGGTGAATTGGAATCCTTGGTCGGAGACAATATATTTTCAGGTAGGCCATGGAGACGGAAGATGTTTGCCCATGGTCTGGAAGAAGTAGGAAGAGGTTGGAGAAGGCCAACGGGTTTATTGTGGGATTCCTTGGACCAAGTGCAGGAGGACACAAATGTTTTAACTTCTTCTTTCAGGTTGGGCCACCAAAAGGAACGCTGAATTAAATCTTGTGTTTGTTTTACACCATCATGCCCGGCTAGAGGCATATCGTCGAAGGTTTGTATTACTTGGAGACGGACCTCCAGGGTAACGTAGATATGACCCGCATGATAAAAAAAAGTCCTTATTGAAATTGTAATCCCGGAATGTTTGGGGGTTTAGACTGATGCAAGTGTTTACGGATGGAGTCCCATAAAGTATCTGTACTTGCTATGAAATGACTGGGTGACAGGACCGTGTCCTGATTGGAAGATGATGCAGAAGATGAGTCATACATACGCGATAAGGAGTCCGCTTTGACGTTGCTGGACCCTGGATGGTACGCTATATGCAGCTGAAATCGTGTAAAGAATAAAGACCATATTGCCAGACAAGGTTGCAATCGTTTTAGCATACATATATACCTCTTGTGACACTGTAAGCCCCATGGAAATAATTTGTTTGGCATTTGGGTGCAGGTGCTATACAAGTCACGTGTATGGGTCCCTGGGGTACAGCAATTGGAAAGTAGTGTGGGCAATGCTCCATTTCCCACTCCAGTGGAAAATTCATGCTATCTTTTACAATAGACTAGAGGTCAGCAGGATCCAGTCTGAGATTCCTACGGGGCCTGCATCAGGCACAGGTGCTGGGCAAAAAACTCTTGGAGCCTGACGATCAGGGAAACTGTTGTGGGGAGAGGAAGTTCTTCTCTGCTCCCAGGGCACGGAGATGCCCTGATGAAGACTCCCAAAGCCAAGTGAGGTAATACTTGCCTGGGCCTTTGAGTGTGTGCTGTCTGGGGGAGGTTTTCCAAAGTCTGGCAGAGAGGTCTGGTTAGTGGGTGTTTAGGCTTGTAGGTATGGGCCAGCAAAATAAAGCTAGAAAGGGCTCCGTTTGGGAGCTAGGATTTTTATTTTACGATTTTACTTATGGGTGTTTCATTTGTGCACTTCAAAATAAATCACTAAGTTTGCTCCATCGAGTCCCTGCCTCTGCGAGCAGACTGGACCATTTTTAAGAATTTTGTCAACCTTTTTCTCCTAGTACATGTCCAACCTTAAGCCCAAAGTTTCAACTTTCTGTTTTAGGATGCAACAGTTAACAATAACACCCTACAGAACATAAGCTATTCTATTATTGTATAACCTATTTTCCTTAATAAATCTGATTTTAAAGTTGTGTTCATTTGATTAATTGACTTCATACTATACAGTAAACATCTTTATTCTTGAGCTAACAGAAACATATTTTAACATTGATCCCTTTGTGACTTCCTCATATACACTCACTGGCCACTTTATTAGGTACACCTTGCTAGTACCTGGTTGGACCCCCTACTGCCTTCATTCTTCATGGCATATTTTCTACAAGGTGCTGGAAACATTCCTCAGAGATTTTGGTCCATATGGACATGATGGCATCACGCAGTTGCTTCAGATTTGTCAGCTGCACATCCATGATGTGACTCTCCCGTTCTACCACATCCCAAAGGTGCTCTATTGGATTGAGATCTGGAGACTGTGGAGGCCATTGGAGCACAGTAAACTCATTGTCATGTTCAAGAAACCAGTTTGAGATGATGTGAGCTTTGTGACTTTGTGCATTACCCTGCTGGAAGCAGCCATCAGAAGATGGCCTCACTGTGGTCATAAAATGATGGACATGGTCAGCAACAATACTCAGGTAGGCTGTCACATTTAATGATGCTCAGTTGGTACTAAGGGGCCCAAAGTGTGCCAAGAAAATGTCCTCCACACTCTTACATAACCACCACTACCAGCCTGAACCATTAATACATGGCAGAATGGATCCACGCTTTCGTGCTGTTTACACCAAAGTCTGACCCTGCCGTCTGAATGTCGCAGCTGGAATCGAGACTCATCAGACCAGGCAACGTTCTTCCAGTCTTCCATTGTCCAATTTTGGTGAGCCTGTGCGAATTGTAGCTGCAGTTTCCTGTTCTTAGCTGACAGGAGTGGCACCTGGTGTGGTCCTGTGCTGCTGTAGCCCATCTGCTACAAGGTTCGACATGTTGTGCGTTCAGAGATCTGCATTCCTTGGTTGCAACAAGCGGTTATTTGAGTTGCTGTTGCCTTTCTGTCATCTCTAACCAGTCTGCCCATTCTCCTCTGACTCCTGACATCAACAAGGCATTTTCATCTACACATCTGCTGCTCACTGGACATTTTCTCTGTTTCGGACCCAGTAGATCAGCAGTTTCTGAAATACTCAGACCAGCCCGCCTGGCACCAACAATCATGCCACATTCAAAGTCAACTAAAATCCCCTTTCTTCCCTATTCTGATGCTCATTTTGAACTTCAGCAAGTTGTCTTGACTACGTCTAAATGCATTGAGTTGCTGCCATGTGATTGGCTGATTAGTTGTTTGTGTTAACAAGCAATTGAACAGGTGTACCTAATAAAGTGGCCAGTGAGTGTAGGTGTATATATGCCCCCGTAGTGAAACGATTAGAAACCGGGGGTTTCAGCAGTAAGACATGGAACACATTGTGGATGCGAATATTGGAGGGACGGTCCAGGTCCTAGGTCACAGGGTTCACCCATCAGAGAATACGGAAAGGCCCCACATAACGAGGAGCTTGTTTTTGGGAGGGCACTCAGAGGTGGAGATTTCTGGAGGACAACCAGTCCTTCTCCCCAGCCTGGTAAGAAGGTGCGGGTAGGTGTTTACGATTGGCCTGGAGCTCCTGACATTGTTGTGAGCGTTGTGCCTCTTGGACCTGCACCCATGTGGAATGGATCTGCTGAAAGTATCAGGAATCATGGAGGGATGATACCCATTATTCTTCATGAATGGGGAGAGCCAGATGGAGGCCGAGACTGCACTGTTGTGAGCAAATTCCACCCAGGAATTGTTTTGATTGTCCAAGATGTAGCACCTCAGGAATTGCTCCAAGGCCTGATTGGTCCTTTCCTCAGCTCCATTTGATTGCAAGTGGTGGGCTGAGGAGAAGGAGAGTTGGATACCTAGTTGCGCACAGAAGATAAATTCGCTACCACATTCGGAAATTATGACTTTAGGAACCCAGTTGTCAGGCATCACCCAGAGTCCCACAGACTGCAAGGCGTGGCCGCCCTTTTAAGAGGCCTGGCTGGACTTAAACTCACAGATGTGTCATCACCTGGTTCTGTTATAGACTGAACCCCACCTCCCTCACCTGGCCTCCTCAACAGGCTTTAAAGATCAGCCTCACCTCCAGCCCAAAATCTAGTTGTGTGTTTTTGCTGCTGGATGTGCTAGAATTATATGCCTGATTTCCTGGACTTTGACCTCTGCTTTGATACACACTTATGAACCCTGTCTGCTGGCCCTGACCTCTGCATTTGGTTTGACTCTGGTACTGGATATTCCCTGCCTGTACCGCGTACCTGTTTTGCCCCCGTGCAAACTCTCACTGCTTAAGTGATTCCTCTATCCTGTTGCTCTGAGCAGTGTTTTTTGCAAGGGTGTGTGCAATCTCCTGCAATTGAGCTACAAACGGCATCGGCCAAGGCAACAGAAGAGACAGGAAACTGACCAGAGAAGCTGGTTCTTCCCTTGAGCGGCCCAGATTCTCTCCCCGAGGGGAAATGTTATGCTGGTAAGTATGGTGGCCATTACTCTGTCCGGGGGAATAATTGGACTAGGAGGAATCTCATCCTTAGTGCTGGAGAACTATCTAGACAGGACATCAGCCCAGACATTTTTTGCAGGTACGAGACTACATAATTAAAGAAAGAAATAAGTCCCATCGGGCCTACCTCAGTGCCAATCGCTTAGCCTCGGACAGGTAAGTGAAGTTTTTATAATCCGGATCAGGATCGGCACTGAAGCTCCTTCAAGCTAATGCTTCCATTCTTTGAGAGCGAGCATTATCGCCACCAAATCACAGTCACCAATTTCATACTTGCATTCCGCGGAACTTAGCTTTATGGAGAAATACCCAGATGGAGGCAACTGGCTCTCAGGAGTAGGACGTTGAGACAAAAGGGCGCCTATTCCTGTCTTAGACGCATCGACCTAAAGTATGAATGGAAGCTCAGGTTTCGGGTGTGCCAAAATGGGAGCCACGGTAAAAGGGGCTTTTAATGACTCAAAAGCTTTCATGGCGAAAAGCCTGTAATAGTTAACAGGAGGAACCGTTGAAGGGAGCGGAGACCTACGGGACATGGCCACTTGAGAACAGAGTTTTTCAAGGTCCATAGAGAAACTGACCTCTAAAATTACATACCCCGAGAAGGTGACCTGTTTAGGGTGGAACCCACACTTCTCACATTAGAATGTCATCTTGGTATACCAGGCATTGTTGGAGCATGTCCCGGGGGACATCATTTAGCATGGAGCATGTCCCGGGGGAGCATTGCAGAGGCCAAAGGGCATAACAAGGTATTCATAATGCCCGCTCCTGGTGTGAAACTCGGTTTTCCATTCACAACCCTCCTTTATCCTTACCAAATTATACGCCCCTGGTGGCAATTCAAACTTAGTAAACACCTTGGACCCTTTCAAGCAATCGAATAGCTAAGTAATAAGCGAAAATAGGTAGGCATTTTTAACAGTGATATAGTTGAGCCTCCTGTAATCAAGGGTTTCAGTTCTCCGGTCTTTTTCTTCACGAAGAAGGGGAGGAGGACTTATGGATGAACCCCCAAGACGGCGCATCTGCAAAATACTCCTCCATGGCCTTATTCTCCGAGACAGATAGAGGGAGGTATGGCACTTGGTCTCAGCTCATTGGTGCAATAATATGGGTGGTGAGGCGGAAGTTTACCAGCCCGGCCCTTATCAAATACATCTTGAAACTGCTAGCACTCTTTCTAGCAGCATAGATACCACAGAAGCGGTTAGCACCTTTACCACTTTCATTAGGCATGTTTTGGAACAGTTGGGCGACCATGCCATGACATTGCCCTTACCCAATAAAAAGTGGGATTGTTTTTCATCTTTAACCATATTCAAGAGCCCATTACAGAAAGCAGCCACAAGAGACTTATCATTACAACCAGCTGTTAGCGACCAGGAACCAGACGGACACAAAATGTACAGTGCCAAAACACCTATTATTGTAAAAAAGCAGGCAAACAAAGCCAAATCGTAATCCAGAAGCGTATACCAAAAGACAAGCCAGGCCAGGAACCAAGGAGGGTAGTCAGACAAGCCAGAGTCAAGAGTATGGCGAACAACAAAGTCAGGGTAGGAATGCCAGTAATCATGAGCCAGGAGAGTAGTCAGACAAAACCAGGTCATAAACAGGAACTCAGGAACAACAGAATCCACTTGGTAGCAGGTAGTAAAGAACTTCAAAGAACCGCCCACAGTAAAAATGCAGAGAGCTCACAACACTAGAGGAATCTGCTGTGAAACCATTACACCAACCTCAACGGTCAGGGTACGAAACTCGATGGCGTAATCTGAAACCGTAATTGTATCCTGCCAAATGGACATTAGTCGTGAGATGGTACATCCCTTTTAAAAGGCGATAATTTTATACTATAGGCTTCTGTGTCTCCCAAGGGGCATTAGCTTATGCCAAGGCCCTGTCAGACAGTAAGGAAATCATGAATAAGGGTTGCCCCCATAACACTGGGGAAGCAGAGTGGACCCAGCCATACTTCTAGCAACATTGGAGTAACCGGTAGCGGACAGAGCGGAAGCGGCAGCAGCTATAGGGACAGCCTGAGCCGTGGGTAGCTTAGATGGTGAAGCCAAATGTGCAGTACAGAGCAACAAGGTCTGGAGGGCTAACACAAACTGGTCCATACACTGGTCTACCCAGTCTAGCCTGGTAAAAATGTTGAGTGGATTGCCTGCGCCTTCTGGGTTCAAGTCTGTGTGTTTGTGTGTGTGAGGGAGGCCACTCCATATTAATGTCTATGGTTTTGGAATGGGATGTACAAGAAGCTCATAAAGGTGTGATGGTTAGGTGTCCACACTTTTGATCAAATTATGTATTTTACAAATGTTAACTGACACACACATACCTGATATATATTTGATTACTAGCTATATTTATACATATAGCTATTTGCCCCAACTGCTTGTTTGTTTGCCAACAGGAGAATTTTTTTTAGATGCTACAGTGAATATACGGTATAAGAAAAGGACAAAGCAGAAAAAAGACAAGCCACTCCGCACGATTGCATTGGTCGAGTACCACTTGTGAATGAATGAATGAATATCACAGTAAACATTTCTCACGGCCCCCATTTCTTTCAGTACTACAATAAATGTACAATCAGGGGTTCTGTGAAAGACAGATAATTTATTTAACTGAATCAGTGACCCAAATGGAGAAAACTCATGAGGACAAAATTGGTTTTATGCCGGGAATTATTCACATCTGGCTTTTTTTCAAGCACAGATCCCTCTACAATCCGGTTTCTGTCCACAGCATTCAACAGAGCCTGAACTCACTAAAATTACTAATGACCTCCTTGTAGTTAAAACGAAAGGCCAATTCTCACTGGTTATTCTCTTGGACCTCTCAGCAGCCTTTGACACAGTCGACCATCCCCACCTCCTACAATGCTCATGGCATCCGTGACACGGCTCTTTCATTACATCCTACCTTTCTAACCGTACTTTAATAGTCTCATTTACTGGAACTTGCTCCTCTCCCCTACTATTGGTGTATCAAGCCATCTGAACACTCAACAGCTTCAATACATCATCGGAACCAGATCACTTTCCCCTCAACCACCGACTAGATTTTAAGCTCGCACCAGTTTGTTATTGTATGTGTTATTGTATGTGTTTCTACATTGTTCTTCTGACTGTAACAGCGCTGCGGAATCTGCCGGCACTATATAAATAAATGTATTTTAATGTAACTGTTTATTGACATAAGCCCATGTCCCGCTATATATATGTAAGGACCCATTTGTTATCAATATTTAGATTCAAAAGTTGCTAGGTTTTATTTATTTCTGCTTCATTTCTTTGATTTATAAAGAGCAAATAATAGTAACCACATAGCAGAAGGAGGAGAGAAAACCTGTAATTCCTTGATGCCAGACCCTACCTTGGCAATGGATTGTGGTCTCCTGGCAGCTGGCTGTGAGTGCATGTAGGTGGCTCGCAGAATAAATTGTACATGCATCGAGAACATGCATCTTTAAAAGTTTAAAAACTCTTTTAAATGCACCATATCCTGGTAGGATAAACTAAGCTCACATTCCACCCTGTTAGCCTGGACTCTGTATTTAGTTATTGGTGTAATCTGTGGCAGCCTCTAGAGGCCGCCTGTCTGATCATAGCACTCTGTCGACTAACGACCAGACCAGCGGTATCTCCTTATCTGGGTGCAGCCCTCC
The DNA here is from genome assembly GCF_027358695.1 of Spea bombifrons. Lineage (NCBI taxonomy): Eukaryota > Metazoa > Chordata > Amphibia > Anura > Pelobatidae > Spea > Spea bombifrons. Next base: position 116,474,347 of record NC_071088.1, read on the forward strand.
CCCTTAAGTATTGGTTGATTCCTCCATTCTGGGCCTTTGCATTGTGGTGTATCTGCCCGGCCATGGTCGGGCAGTGTTCTGTTTTGGCTTAACCTGTCCTTGCTTTTGACTTCGTTCTTTGGTTCCTGTTTTGGCTCTTCCTCTGTCCATGTTGACCTAGCTTCTGAATCTTCTCCTGGATTCTGATTTGGCATTGATTTTGTCCTTCTGGTTCTGAGCCTGCCTGACTATGTCTGCCCTGCCTGAGGGCTTCCAGCCGTGTGCCCTGCCTAAGGGCTTCCAGCCGTTTTCCCTGCCTGAGGGCTTCCAGCCGTGATCCCCTCCTGAGGGCTTCCAGCTGTGTGCCCTGCCTGAGGGCTTCTAGCCGTGTGCCCTGCCTGAGGGCTTCCAGGCGTGTGCCCTGCCTGAGGGCTTCTAGCCCTGTGCCCTGCCTGAGGGCTTCTAGCCCTGTGCCCTGCAGGCGTGAAATAAACTCACCTTACCGTTTGAGTGCTGAGCCTCTGCTTCTTTATTTTGGATTTATTGAAGGACTTGGTGGTACCCTGGCTTCTTCAATACAGACCATCTATATTAAGATGCAGTCTGCTGTGTGTTTCATTTTGCCTGTCTGTACATTCCTCCTGGTAATGATGCTTCGTGGAGTACAAACTGAGACTCTGATTTCCCCTGCAACTGGGCTCCTACCTGACCTGCTTACCCATGCCCTGCCACTCATTTGCGTTATGGAGCTTGCAGTGCCACGTTAGCACTCTTAGTTTGCTCTTTCTCTATGTGTCCCATTCCTGTTGCATCTGGCCTTCTGGATAATTCAGATAATTCCTTAAAGGAGCACTCCATATTTTATTCCATAGAGTATGAAACAGAAAATACTGTTTGTATTATCACAATATCTGGGAATAGACTTAGTTTATGGTGTTTATATGCTTTACGTCAGGGACTTGGTGAGAAAAATTTAGATGGCCCAAGAGATATTAAATCATATCTCACTGATCAGTCAGTGATCATGACAGTCGGTAGAGGCTGAGATTGATGGTCAATCATTACTCACCTATCCTATATGTTTCACCACTAATTTTCTCTCTTTAACCAGCTTCATTCTTATTGCTCCTGTGAGTGACTGGGGCAGTTTTGTTACTTACAACCACTCCACTACCAGATATGACAAATATTACTGTACTTTTGATTAGCGCGAGAGGCCTCAATACTATTCACAAATACAATATGCTCCTACAAGAAGCTAAAACTCGCAAGGTCTCTGTCGTTATGATCCAGGAGACACATTTATTGAAGTCCAAACAGCATCGTCTGACTTCCAAATTCTATCTGGAGGCGGGCCATACACCTTCTACGCACATGAAACAAGAAGGTGTGGCTATTTTGTTCAGTGGGATGTCCAGTTCCAACTTCTATTCTAGTCGTTTGATCCTCAGGGTCCATACACCATTCTCAAAGGCACTATCAATGGCTTAATGTTTAAATTGCTTAATGTCTACACGGCCAATACTAACCAGGTGGTCAGGCTCGTCATATCTAAGCCCTTACTGGATGTTGGAGTCCATAGCGCAAGAGAGTAGGAACATAATGAGACAAAAGCTGCATGTTTGAATATATGTACCGTATTTGCTCGATTATAAGACGAGGTTTTTTTCAGAGCAAATGCTCTGAAAAATACCCCTCGTCTTATAATCGGGGTCGTCTTCTAATCAGACCTCAAATAGAGGTCTGATTAGGAGACTAAGATCCAGATCCCCCGCACCGCTGCAGGGGACCTGGATCCTCCTGTCGTCGCCCCCCCCCACACACACACACACACTTACCGGTGCTTCCGGAGGTGAAGTTGACAGCGGGGGTTTGTATGCGTCCGTCGCAAATACCTTCCCCGACTGTCAGAGATCAGAGTTCAAGAGTTCCTGATCTCTGACAGCCGGGGAAGGTATTTGCGACGGACGCATACAAACCCCCGCTGCCAACTCCACCTCCTTCCGGCTGCCGCGGAATGAGACGTTAACCCGCTGCCCCGGCAATACAGCAGGAAATTGGAAGCACCGGTAAGTAAGTAAGTAAGTAAGTGTGTGTGTGTGTGTGTGTGTGTGTGTGTGTAGGGCATTTCTGGAATGCCTTACACCCCTATATGCCACTCTGGCACTTAGGGGGTTAAAAGGCATATTATGGGGCAGAGTGGCATATAGGGAGGTATAAGGCATTTCAGGAGGCAGAGTGGCGTTAAGGGGGCATTTAATAGTGCACTCTGCCTCCTGAAATGCCTTATACCTCCCTATATGCCACTCTGCCCCATAATATGCCTTTTAACCCCCTAAATGCCAGAGTGGCATATAGGGGTATAAGGCATTTCTGGAGGCAGAGTGCTCTATATAATGCCTTTTAACTCCCTTAATGCCACTCTGCCTCCTGGAATGCCTTATACCTCCCTATATGCCACTCTGCCCCATAATATGCATTTTAACCCCCTAAATGCCAGAATGGGATATAGGGGTATAAGGCATTTCTGGAGGCAGAGTGGCACATAGGGGGTTAAAAGGCATATCATGGGCCACAGTGCCATATTGGTGTGGCAAGCCTGGGGGCAGATGTGCGTAACTGGGGGACAGGTTGGAAAATACAAGAAATAAAAACAAAAAAAAAATATTTTTCTCAATCATAGCTTTTATTAAAAAAAATAGTTTACATGAATTAACATTTACTGCTAAAACTTTTTTCCTTTAGGGTCGTCTTATATTCAGGCTTTTTCTTTTTTTCCTAAGTTAATATTCAGATTTTGGGGGGTCGTCTTATAATCAGGGTCGTCTTATAATCGAGCAAATACGGTATATTACCCCCTTAAGGACCAGGCTGCTTTTTACTTTTTGTACCCTTTGGGACCGAGGCTGTTTTAACACTTTTGCGGCCCTCGTGTTTAGATGTAATTTTCTCCTCACCTATTTAGTGTACCCACACAAGTTATATATTGTTTTTTTTCACAACAAGAAGGGCTTTCCTCAGATACAATCATCTTATCTAAATTCCTATAAAATATATATATTGAATTGAAAATAAAATAAAAATATATATATATACATATATATAAAAATTGAATTGAAAATAAAAACTTTTTCTCAATTTTATTTGAAAAATCGTTTACTCATCCAAAATCCTGATAAATAGATTCTACTATCAGTCCTGAGGTTAGAAATACCCAGTGTTTTATGTTTTTTGCTTTTTGTCTGCGAGTTATTGGGCAATAAGTACAAGTAGCGTTTTGCTATTTCAAAGCCATTTTTTTTCCAAATCTGGCCATTTATTTTGTGTTTTTTAATCACAACAATTGGGCTTCAGGTATTGATTTACAGCTCCTGGTGTATGTCACTTTCAAACAATGTGTGTTCAGCAACATTTCCCGAGTAAAGTAATATCCCCCCATGCTTGTTTGGGAGGTAAAACACCACATTTAGGAAGTGAGCATTTTTTAACTTGGAACTTTTACATCAGGACTGGACTGGCCCACCGGGATACTGGGTAATTTCCCGGTGGGCCAATCGGCCCGTGGGCTGAGCGGCCGGCAGATAATGAAATTAAAGGGGACGGTGTGCACGCACCGCGCCGCCCAATGCCTCCAGCAATGCCTTTTAACCCCCTATATGCCACTCTGCCTCCAGAAATGCCTTATACCTCCCTATCTGCACTCTGTCCCATGATATGCCTTTTAACCCCCTATATGCCACTATGTCCCATGATATGCCCCTGGATTTCTGGAGGCAGAGTGGCATTTAGGAGGATATAAGGCATTTCAGAGAGGCAGAGTGGCATATAGGGAGTATATGGCATTTCTGGAGGCAAGCCTGGGGGCAGATGTGCATAACTAGGGGGGCAGGTTGGTAAATAAAAGGAAATAAAAACAAAAAAATATATAGCTTTTATTAAATATGAAAAAAACGTTTACATGAATTAATAAAGAAATACAAGTTTCTTACAAGAATATCATGAAGAATAATGTGATCACTGTTTTGTTCCACTGAATAAAATGGAACTTTTTCATCTAAAAATATTTGCAGTTGCAAATGTTTTGCTTCCATTATGTCTAATGTATTTAATTTATTAGGGCCTTTTAACACTTTTGCTTTGTGGCATTTTAATACAAATAATGTGATTAAAATAATGTTTTATAGTTATTTGTATGGTAAATAGTGTGACTCGGGTATGTATTAGGGGTGCGTGTGGGCACAAGAGCTCGACCGTGAGATAAACTATATGGGGCTGGTCTCCAAATGTTTCCAGGGCTGCTTTTTATTCCCAGTCCTAATAGGGCCATCTTTGAAGCCGGGTAATTCAATTTACCCCATCAAACCATATATTTTTGAAAACTAGACACCCCAAGGTATTTCACATGCTAGTATTTTAACCCTTTCAATACATCAGATCCTACCACCAGCCTTTGCCAAAGTTTGTGGTAGTAATTTATTTGTATTATTTTCACACAAATTGTACTTCAGGTACAAATTTAAAGCTCCGATGGTCTTCCAAATTCATAATTAAAACAGAAATTTAAAGCACAGAGATTGACTGTGTATATGCAGCTCTTGTTTGTTACGATCTTGGTATGCTTTTTACCATTGCGACTCTTGGTTTGCTGCATTGTGGCTCTGTTTGTATATGCCTCACTGTTGTGCATCTTTTTTTTAGTACTGTAATACATGGACTATGTTTTGTATTCACCTTGATGGACATTGTAAATCCATTTTTTCATGCTTTCACAACCAGTGCAAACAGAACTCCAAAACTGTATTTAGGAATTTGTCCTTTTTTTAGAAACACTTAATATGCCTGATATTTTCATTTATGAATAACGCGCATCACTGTTTCTAAACAAAGATTTTAAAAAAATGTGGTATGCTGGGAGTTGGGCCCAAATAGCGGTCAGAAAAAAAAAGTATTTGACAAAGTAAAATTACTGAAACAACTTGTTTCTTTGGCACTGCAGGTTCAAAATTGAAACATGCATTACAATTTTCATTTGAGACAAAATAGAGGTCCCATTTTTCAATTTAACCCTATAAAATATTTTTTTTTTCTAAAACTAGACAGCACAGGGAATCTGATTATGGGCATATTGGAAAGCCTCATAAAGCTGATTCCATACCACCACCTTCCAAAGCTGGTGCAACAAATAAAAAGAAAATCGTTTTTACGTCCACTTTGCAATAGCACCTTGTTTGATATGTGAAAGAGGAAAATCAAAATCTCAGCAACACCACCTAGTACAGCAATACTCCACATGCATGGGTAAGTCATGTTTCTCAAATGTTGTGGGCAGGGCCGGCCTTAGGTGTTCAGGTGCTCTGTGCGGACTACTTCTCTGGCGCCCCCCTCGACAAAAAGTAAAGGGAAAAAATCTTGTAACAAACAACTAGTTTTAATTAGAGATTATTTATGTGCAAGTAAACACAAGTACAATAATATATAATTGGAAACACTGGTAACAATAATGTACCTTACCTACCAACATTTCAAAATGTGAAAGAGGGACACGTTTTAAAAAACAATCTTGCAGAACACACCGATACAAGCAATTGCACTTTACAATGTCGCACTTGCATCGCCACTCAAAACACACTTCGTTTTTGTCAGTAGTCGTGTCGCCCCTTCAAAAGTGCCGCCTTGTCATACCCCTTGAATACATGTATTGTATTGAGTGTAGGTTTTGTGCACTTGGAGAATAAGGTAGGTCAGTGCTCCACACCACATTTTAGAGTTTGCTGGGAGACTGCAGGTGAGAAGTCCTGTTACATAGTTCCAACACCCTGGTTTATCTCACCTGGAAATGATAAATTTTCCCCTTGATGACAACTGATGTGGAAAAACATACCACTGACAACAATTGACATGCCTGGCACATCATGACTCTAAACGGGTGTTTACGATCACTTTCTTCAGCGAAACATTTTTGCTGTAATAATGGGCACACTATGTGAAAAATGCACACTTCCCAAATGTGGCCTTTCAGTCCCCAAGCAAGGCTTGCAGGAGAGAAAGAACACACAGTGATAGAAACACACTTCACAAATGAGACAAAAGCAGCATGTTTGAATATATGTATTTTAAACAAAACAGACACATGTCACCATAGGTAGCAGATTAGGAGGCATATCAATATACAGACTGCTGGGGAGTATGATGTTAGAATAGCCCAGGTAACAATCCAAAAGGGTTTGTGACTGGTAGCAGACAAAATGGTAAATCCAATAAGCAATCCAGGTCCAAAAAGGTAAAAGGCAGGCAAAATAGAAATCTAGTAAGCAGTCCAGGTCAAAAAGGTAACAGGCAGGCAGGCAGGCAAAAGGGTAAATTCAAAAGTCAGCTCCAGAGTCAGGCGTGAAATATCGCTTCAAAGTAACATAATGAACTCACCCCTGTGTTTCTGAGAGGCAGGTATATAAAGCCTGTCGATGAGGTCAGGTGTGTTAATAACAGGCCTCAGATGAAGGAGACAGGGTTCAGACATACCAGTTTACCAAACAACAAGCTGTGGAGATGAGTTCAACGCCAGACAGACCTCTTAAAGGGGCAGCTACGCCTAGCCGTTTGAAGGGCTGGGGTCAAATTCCGACAGTATATTTATATAGTCACTCCTCGTGCCTGGAGCCTTCTTCTATTTTAGTATATTTATATAGTGACACACCAGGGATGTTCTGTGCTTATTTTGTGCACACATGATGTATAGCTATTGCGTATGTGTCCCTGAGGTCACAATCAGGGTGATGGTTGAGGGGAGAGTTCTTATTTGCTCCTAGGGCAAGGAAAGACCATGAAAAGTCACATATGGTTTTACCAGCCTTGACCTGTTCGTGCTGTCTTGGGGAAGTTTTCCACAGTCTAGTTTGGCTGGGTCAGGCAGGGAGGATTAAGATTGAAGATTGTTAGGCTGGTCAGCTTGGGCCTCTAAAGTAATGGTCAGACAGGACCTTAATTGGGAACTAGGTTTTTATTTTATAATTTTGTTTTAGGGGTTTGTTTTGCGCACTTGTAAATAAAACACGCATTTTCCTTGAAATATGTTGCTCCTGAGCCTTATTGCCCTAGAAGGATGTGCTTATGATTTTTGAAATTTATATTTATGGCCTGAGCTACAGGGTTTTGTCTCGATATATCACTTTCAAAATACACATATGTGTATGACAATTATGAGTACTTAAGCCTCTTACAACAATGCAAAAATATGTCTGAAGCATAACCTAATCATCTAGACACAGCTGGGTTTGGCCATCAAGAGCACAATTCCTCCAAACAATTCCTGGCATACAACAATGAGCTATAAATTATTACATCAGTTCTCCTACACTATACAACTAAATCCCAACAATCCAATATTTTTCAATAATGTATAAAACATGTATTTGTTTATTTGTATGAAGAATTTCAAGACACGCATCGCATAGAAATTGTAAGAACATTTTGGAAACAATACATTTTCTCCTCTTTCAAAAATACAACTATCTTATTGTGTTATAAACTTGTAATAGAGGTCTGGAACAGTGGTGTCTCCAGCGTTCCTATTTAGGAGGGGCACATGGAGGGGCAGGGACCAAAGTGTATGTGTGTGGGGGGGATTATAAAATGCTACATATACACTGTAATATATATATATATATATATATATATATATATATATATATATATATATATATACTCACTGGCCACCTTATTATGTACACCTGTTAAATTGCTTGTTAACACAAATACAACCAATGTAGTACATAGTCAATACAACTTGTTGAAGTTCAAACCGAGCATCAGAATGGGGAAGAAAGGGGATTTAAGTGACTTTGAACATGGCATGGTTGTTGGTGCCAGACGGGCTTGTCTGAGTATTTCAGAAACTACTGGGATTTTCACGCACAACCATCTCTAGGGTTTACAGAGAAAATATCTCTGTGCCTTGTTGTCCTGTCCTGTCTTGTAACCCCGGTAGAGGGGTGTCCTGTCTTGTAACCCTGGTAGTGGGGTGTCCTGTCTTGTAACCCCGGTAGTGGGGTATCCTGTCTTGTAACCCCGGTAGTGGGGTATCCTGTCTTGTAACCCCGGTAGTGGGGTATCCTGTCTTGTAACCCCGGTAGTGGGGTATCCTGTCTTGTAACCCCGGTAGTGGGGTTTCCTGTCTTGTACCCCCGGTAGTGGGGTGTCCTGTCTTGTAAGCCCGGTAGTGGGGTATCCTGTCTTGTAACCCCGGTAGTGGGGTGTCCTGTCTTGTAACCCCGGTAGTGGGGTGTCCTGTCTTGTAACCCCGGTAGTGGGGTGTCCTGTTTGTCAGATCTGGAGTATTCCTTGTCTTGTGCCCTGTATCATGTATATCTTGTCTGGTTATGGTTCTTGCTTGGTCTCCCTGTCCCTTGCTCGCTATGTTTCCGCTATCTACTCTGCTTAGCTTCTCTACTTCCAGCCTGCAGCACCCTGCACATGATTCCAGTGCTATGTTGCATGCCTGTTCCAGGGTGCCTGCAGGATATCTCCAAGTTCTGCTCTGTTCTGTCATCATCCGCTGCTATGTCAGGGCACTGGTATGTGGCTGCACAACCCTAGATGCCCACCGGGAGGGTGCTGTTGCCCTGCATCAGGCCCTGTCCAACTCCGCTTATGCACCGTAACTCCTGCACACAATCTTTGGGCACTCTGGGTCTTTACAGTCGTCTGTATGGACCCAATTCGTGACAAGCAAATCCTGAGCAGAGGATCCGGGCCGCATAAAGAATAAAAATAAATATATATATTTTTTAATTGGGTAAAACTGTTGTGCGCAGGGGTGTACGTAGAGTATTTGGCACGGGGGGCGGATCCTGTATGTGGCACCCCCCACACACACACTTTAAAACTGCATAACTTCTATCGTTAGGCAAACATTGACAGGTGTACAGCATAACTGTTATTATATACCAAGGCAGACATTGACGGTGGTACAGCATAACACCTATCACTATATACTGAGGCACGCATTGACTGGGGTACAGCATAACACCTGTCACTATATACTGAGGCAGACATTGACTGTGTTACAGCATAACTGCTATCATTATATACTGAGGCAAACAATGATGGTGGTATAGGATTACTGTTATCATTATATATGGAGGCAAACATTGACGGTGGTACAGCATAACTGCTATCATTAATACTGAGGCAAATATTGACGGTGGTACAGCATAACTATCAATATACACTGAAGCAAACATTAACGGTGGTACAGCATAACTGCTATTATTATATACTGAGGCAAACACTGACGGTGGTACAGCATAACTGCTATCATTATATATTGAGGCAAACATTGACAATAATGCAGCATAACCCCTGTCATTATATACTAAGCCAAACTTTGATGTGGTGTAGGTCAACCACTTCAGTGTCTGGTCTAGTATATAGTAGGGATGAACCGAAATGAAAATTCTGGACCGAAACCGAAAATTCAGCATTCACTTGACCGAAACCGAAAATGACCCCCCCACCTTTAAAAACACTTAAAAGTAAGTAACATACAGGGGCCGGGCCAATCGGCAGTGTGACTGCAGGGAGGTACTGGGAAGTACCATAGTAACTGCAATCTACAACTGTATAATACGCACCCAGTTTTTCGAAAAAAAGGTGCGTCTTATACATGGGGAAATACGGTATACCAGAAATGGGGTGCATAAACACATGGGAAAAAAATAATAAAAAAACAATAGTGTAATAAGTTCAAAACGCAAATTGTATGTGTTACGGAAGCCTTCGTGCCATGGGCTCCTGGAGGGGACTGAGTGCCAGCCTCCTTCCTACAGACTATGAGCCCTGGTAAGGAGTGCCACGTTATCCAAATCATAAGAGACTCTAAAGACTGTGGAGCTTGGAAAAAGATTTGGGGTTTCTGTATTTTGGGACTGTGATGGTTCCTAGACTCACCCTACCCCTCAGTTAATGTTATCCTTTTGTGTGTTATTAATAAAAAATATATTTTATTAATGCCTTATTTTCCTAACTATTTACACACAGCACACTAAGGTCTGGGAGATAATCTAATCAAGACAAATGTGTATTCCCTATTTTAGTGGTGTCTGTTTCCTTTTGTATTGTTAATCCCTTTACTGTCTCTGGGAGGCAGATTAAGGGGGTGGTTTGCATCCCAGTATCTTGTTTTATGTTAATGTGTGTTTTGCTAGATATATCCAGCCATCTGTGTCTACAATAAATCAGTTCTCCTCTTGTTGTACCTAAAGACTTGTCTTGCCTGGTTATTTGGGTACTGGATAGTGATATCCCTTTACTTTGCTTGGGGATATTGCCTACGGATTGCAGGGATTTATTGTCTTGAAGGGAGAAGTCGTTCTTGGTCGGAGAGGGACAACCTGAGGCCCCTGGTCGGTCCGTCACAGTATGTAGATGCACTCACAAGTGTGGCATCAAAAGCAGGTTCATCAAAGTAAAAATACTTTAATCCCTTCTTAAAATCTGAAAGACAGATGGAAAACCACAAATGGTGCAGTATCTTCTTATATCTTTAATGTAGAAATTGGAAAAACTTACAAGTGAGTTGGTATAACCAGTAAGTTATGCATACAAGCTCAGGCATAAACAGTCCCAACTGAATCCGGATGGAGATAAAAGTTCGCTGTGTGTAATTCTTTAGAGTCTCAATGCGTTTCGGCAATGTTGGCAAAACGCGTTGAGACTCTAAAGTGAATTGGCAGGCTTCAAAGATGTCACAAATAGGGCAAATTGTGCACCTCCCAAATTTGACCTTTTATCCACCAAAAAACCAAACGTATGCATGGGTGATATCATTGTACTCAAGGCTGTTGCTTGGCAGTGACTACAAACTTTGACAAAGGCTGGTGGTAAAATTAGTGCATGGAAAGGGTTAAAATGACAGCATTTGAAATACCCTGGAATGACTAGTTTTCAAAATATATGGTTATGTTATGTAAATAGAATTGTCCGGGTTCAAAGATGCCTCAAATATGGCATAGGCATAGGATCACCAGCTGTCAAAGTTTAACATTGAAAACTAAGCACCTCACAAATGTGGCCTTTTTGCCCCCAAACATTCAGGCAAATCTATGCATGGGTGGTATCACTGTTTGACACTGGGGTGTTGTTTGACAGTGACGTATTCCAGGAGCTGTGTATTCATACCTGAAGCAAAATGCGTGTGAAACCCCCCACAAAAGAATAATACCACAAAGGCTGGTAGTAGAATTAGTGCATGGACTGAGTTAATACTAAAATTGAAATATCCTAGGGTGTCTAGTTCTCCAACATATATGTTTCATGCCCCCCCAACTGTCCCAATTTAGGCGGCACAGTCCCGATTTTGGGTCTCTGCCCCGCCTATCCCTTCCTCTGTCCCGCTTTGCAGGGGCAGAGCTAGGGTGAGGCGAGATCCGTGCTCACCTCAGGTGCAGCTGGGGGGGGGCGCACAGACGCCCGATCTGCAGCCAGGGCCGGCCTTTGGGGTGTGCGACCTGTGCGACCGCACAGGGCGCCACACTCCAGGGGGCGCCGCCGCGGGGTCCGCCGCCGCCGCTTGCGTACCTAGCGGGGGGGGGGGGGGCGGTCCGCTGCTGGAGGAGCAGGCTCGCAAGGGAGCGGTATCGGAGGTCTTTAATAGACCTCCGGCTCCCTTGAGTGATTTTAAGCCGGTTCAAGGATCTCCCTTGAACCCGGCTTAAAATCGCTCAAGGGAGCCGGAGGTCTGTTAAAGACCTCCGATATCGCTCCCTTGTGATCCGCACGGCAACAGCTGCTGTGCGCCGGGGTTTGTTGTCAGATCCCGGCGCACAGCACTGAAGCCGCGCCCACTGCTGTCCGTGCCCTCTGACCCGGAAGAAGACAGAGAGGACAGAAGAACTGAAGAAGAGGAGCGAAGAGGAGGAAAAGAAGCTGTAAGGAGAAAAGAGGAAAGGTAGGAAAGCATTCAGTGAGAGTGAGAGTGGATTGGTATGTGTGGATTAGTATGTGTGGATTGGTATATGTGTGCATGAGTATATGTGTGGATTGGTGTATATGTGTGGATTGGTATATATGTGTGTGGATTGGTATATATGTGTGTGGATTGGTATATATGTGTGTGGATTGGTATATATGTGTGGATTGGTATATATGTGTGTGGATTGGTATATGTGTGGATTTGTATATGTGTGGATTGGTATACGTGTGGATTGGTATACGTGTGGATTGGTATACGTGTGGATTAGTATGTGTGGGTTGGTATGTGTGTGGATTGGTATATATATGTGTGGATTAGTGTATATGTGTGGATTGGTATATGTGTGGATTGGTATATATGTGTGGATTGGTATGTGTGTGGATTGGTATACGTGTGGATTGGTATACGTGTGGATTGGTATACGTGTGGATTGGTAAGTGTGTGAGAGTGATGGGTGTTATGCTGTACCATTTCCAATGTCTTTTTCATGATCTAATTATGCTCTAAAAGTACATCATAACTCCCATCACTCTATACTGTTCCATACAGTGGCAGAGCTGGGAGGCAGAGGCCTTGCACCCCCACCGCAGGACTCCTGAAAGGTAAGTGAACTTCAAAGAGGGAAAGGGTAGATAGTTAGGAGGGGGTAGATAGGGAGAAGGGAGTGAGGCAGGGGAAAGGGGGTAGATAGGGAGAAGGGAGTGAGAAGGGGTAGATAGGGCAGAAGGGAGTGAGAAGGGGTAGATAGGGCAGAAGGGAGTGAGAAGGGCTAGATAGGGCAATCATACTCCTATCATGCCAAGTCTGCAAGTACATCCTGGAATCTGGGTATGCCTGGGCATGATAGGAATGTGATTGCTGTTAATCATATATATATATATATATATATATAATATTGTTATTTAATTGTTTTGTCCTATTTTGGTGTGTTACTTACTTTAAATAAAAGTGTTAGATTTCTTTATGGTGTGGGGGGGTCATATTCGGTTTTGGCCAGGTAAATGCTGCACTTTCGGTTTCAGTCCAGAATTCGTTTCGGTGCATCCCTACTACTAAGCCAGACAAAGAAGTGGTAGGCCTACACCACATCAATGTTTGGCGTAGTATATAGTGATTGGGGTTTTGTTACAAGTTTTTATTCCTTTCTTTTTTTGGGATGGGGGGGCGCCAGAGGAGTAGTCCGCACAGGGCGCCAGAACACCTAAGGCCGGCTCTGTCTGCAGCCTGCAGACTAGTTGGGAGATCACAATCTCCCTCTAGTCGGCTCAACATTAGGGAGCGTGAGGTCTGTCACTTCAGATCTCGCTTTACTGCTCCCTCATCACTACGAGCCAGCAAATAATGCCGAGCATGGGGATAGAAAAATAGAAAGTGACGGCAGATAAGAACAAGTAGGCCCATCCAGTCTGCCCAACCTCTGAGTACTTTCCTTAGTACCTGCCCTTATCCTATATCTAGCTTGGCCTTATGCCTATCCCATGCTTGCTTAAATGCCTTTACTGTATTAACATATACCACTTCTGCTGGAAGGCTATTCCATGCATCCACTACCCTTTCCGTAAAGTAATATTTTCCAATGTTACAATTTTCCAATTAAACCTTTGCCCCTCTAGCTTATGACTATGTCCTCTTGTTGTGGTAGTATTTCTCATTTTAAATAAACTCTCTTCCTTTATCTTGTTGATTCCCTTTACGTATTTAAATGTTTCTATCATATCCCCCCGTCACGTCTTTCTTCCAGGCTATATAGGTAAAGATCCTTTAACCTGTCCTGGTAAGGTTTATCCTGTAATCCAATTGGGTTTTTATGCCCAGGTGCATTACTTTGCATTTATCCACATTAAATGCCAGTTGCCACAGCTCTGACCATTTTTCCAGTTTACCTAAATCATTTGCCATTTGGCTTCTTCCTCTGCAATATGATTAATAAAAATATTAAAGAGAATGGGTCCAAGTACAGATCCCTGAGGTATCCCACTGGTAACAAGATCTCGCTCTGAATATACTCCATTGACTACAACCCTCTGTTGTCTGTTATTCAGTTTATCCCTAATCCATTCAACAACATTGGGATCTAAACCCAGAGATTGCAGTTTATTTATAAGTCTATGTGGGACAGTGTCAAAGGCCTTACTGAAATCCAGATACGCAAAATGTCTACTGCACTAACTTGATTAATTACTTTAGTCACCCGATCGAAAAAATCAACAAGATTCGTTTGGCAAGATCTTCCTGAGGAAAACCCATGTTGTTTTTTGATCTTGAAACCCATGTGACTTCAGATGTTCAACAATCCTTTCCTTTAACATAATTTCCATTAATTTCCCAACTACAGATGTAAGACTTACGGGACTGTAGTTGCCCAACTCCTCCCTACTGCCTTTTTTGTGAATGGGTGCAACATTCGCTACTTTCCAATCCCCAGGGACAACTCCCGTTACTAATGATTCGTTAAATATATCAGTTAACGGTTTTGCTAGAAAACCCCCAAGCTCTTTTAATAACTTGGGGTGTATCCCACCAGGCCCCATCGACTTATTTGTCTTTACCTTAGACAACTGAAGTAGAACCTCCGCCTCGATAAACTCAAATGAGTCAGTCTTTTTTCCCAACTGAGGTCCCATTCCCTCATTTTCATCTGTAAAAACTGAACAGAAATATTCATTGAGGCAGTCAGCTAAACCTTTATCCTCTTCTACATACATTCCTTTTGTTTTTAATCTAACTAATCCTTGTTTAACTTTCCTTTTCTCATTTATATATCTAAAAAATGTTTTATCTCCATTTTTTACTGACAGGGCAATTCGCTCTTCTGCATATGATTTGGCAGATCTTATAACTTTCTTTGCCTCTTTCTGCCTAATTTTATAGATCCACAGCAGTTTCTTTAATTTTTTACTCTTACTGACCAGCCTAATACAATTTCCTGTTATCTTCAATAATATAGCTTTTAAATAATCCCAGAGATTGTACCCCAAAGCAAAATCAACCCAGTGCTCTAAAAACCCAAAGCCCTTCTTCTTACACCAAGACTTCAGCCATGCATTTAGCTGCCTAATCTCCCGCTGTCTTTCTGGGATATGACATCATCCCTGCGCTCTGCAGCAATAGCCATCGTGTAGTTATGAGGGAGCAGTAAAGCGAGGTCAGAAGTGACAGGCCTTGTGCTCCCACCACAGGATGCAGGATAGAAGGTGGAGGAATAGGTAGGAGATGGGGAGTAAGGGCAGTGTATTTGTATGTATATGTTTGTAAGATTGTGTTTGTGTATGTATGTGTAAGAGCAGCATAGGTATTTGTTAGCTGGTATGTAAGGGCAGTGTACATGTGTGTGTAAGGGCAGTGTACATGTATATGTGTGTGTAAAGGCTGTGTACATGTATTTGTGTGTGTGTGTGTAAGGGTAGTGTATATATGTGTGTGTAAGGGCAGTGTACATGTATATGTGTGTGTAAGGGCTGTGTACATGTATTTGTGTGTGTGTGTAAGGGCAGTGTATATATGTGTGTGTGTAAGGGCAGTGTACGTGCATATGTGCAAGATCCTAAGCCCTCTGCAAACCACAAACCTGCAAAAATCACAATTTAACCTCATCTGGACATTGCCAGATATGCAAGCAAGTTTACCCAAATATCAATTAATAAATGAGTTGTTATGCAATTGTTATCATGTGAGGGCACCTCAGTCGAGTGTGGAAAGCAAATTTATCTACAGAGGTACTGTGGTATAATAACCTAATAGGACTGCTGATCCCAAACCATTTGTGATGTATAGTGATTAGAACTCCAACATTTCTTAACATCCATAGGCTTGTCATATTTTCTTTAAAAGAAATGCTTTCCATTGTTATTTCCAAAAATGTATAACCTCACCCAGTCTAGCTAGGTGCTAATCTGCGTATCATAGTTTTACTTGTGCATTAAATGTATATAAACTCAAGGAAACTAAGGTGATTGTTGGGGGAACATGTAACTAAGCCACATGTCCCAGGTAGTCTGTAGGTGTAGAGATTTGACTACCTACAGCATGCCACTTGCCCTGTCACTACAAATCACTTTTGGTTACCGCAGATCTAATCCCGCTTTTCTAATCCCTGTGAGATTATGCATACAGAGTAAAGGTTGCCAAAACAGAAAAAATGTTCATTGATCTGAGCTGGAGTTAAATAACACCCTGGTGTGGATTACAGATTCTGGGACCACATGGCAATGACTACCATGTACAAATCAGACATCTGGGTTGTACCAACTTTCACCAATAGAATGTAGGGAATTAAATGTTGAAGAATCCCTGCCTCACAATAGACCACCAGTCATTGCAACCCCATGAGAAGAACATTCTCCAACATACAAGTAATGAGATTATACAGGTAAATTAACGTATCATACAGGTAAATGAACAGACCATACAGGTAAACTGACAGATCATACTGGTATGTTAACAGACCATACAGGTAAAGAGACCATACAGGTAAATTGACAGATCATACTGGTATATTAACAGACCATGCAGGTAAAGAGACCATACAGGTAAATGAACTGGGGTGGGATTTTGGTAGACTGCTAAAATTAGGCTCTCATAAAAGTCAACAGTACCCTTTTCCCCAAAGCCTATGTAGATTTAAATGAATATGATTTGAAAAAAAAACAGTATTCCAATTAATTATTTTTCTCCCTTAAAACATTACAGTTCTATTCCTTTTCATATTAGTATTCTCTTTATGGAACACAGTAATTTAGAAGACCAATATCACCCACTCCTGCTACAACCCCCATTATGCACAGCCAGCCAACCAAATGAATGAACTTTTACTTGGTTTAGACTAATCAAGACGCTAAGGGTAGCTGCAGTAAAAAATCGGCCATAACAGCTCTTTACTTGTTTATGAAGTTTTGCTTCCGTGACACCGATAGGGTTAAAAGAGCAGTCTTTGTAACGCCGCCCACAGGCCGTGGAAAGTGTGCAGCCGGTGAATGGGGCACACATACAGGAAGGACGTACCGTGATCGTCAGCCGCCCCCCTCTCCTCCCCACTGCCGGGACATTCCCTCCGCACAGGGAAACTTGTCACGTCCTTCGCTCTGTGTGTTTTTTCTCCCGTGTTCTTGTAAAGCAAACGAGAAGACAGCCTGCCTCACGGTCCCGACCGGTGCCACGAGAAGCAGTGTGTGATCAGACAAGGTAAGTAAATGCTACGGGGCTGGGGGGGCGATTCCTGCTGCATAGGTGACAGCTCCACTATGGGTGATCAGCCGCTCACGGTGCTTCAGCGGGGCAGCAGGCAGAAGTTTCTGAAACCAGGAACTTGCTTGTAATAATTAACTCTTTCATTTATGTTACCACTTGTGCTATCTGTTTTGTTCACCTCTTAGCCAGAAAGTCAAATTAGTATTTCCTTACATTCTCTAAAAGTGTTTTGGAGTAGGTGGAGCAATATCCGAGCCATATTAATCTTTATATAGGTTATTGTTTTGCAGGCGCTTTAATGGTTAAATGTGATGTTCCACTTACTCTGCAGAATTTTACACTTTTATAATTATTTTTATAATGACCTTCTAAAATCTGACCTTTCTTTTTGTAAAATGAAGATCTTAAAATTAGAGTGAGCAATTCAACTCAATGTAAAAAAAAAAAAAAAAAAAAAATGTCACCTAGCTGGTCAGATGAGCTTAAAAGTTTAGTATCTCATAATCACAGCAAGTCTGATAATATCAAAGAAAACCATAGATTTTCCATTAAGCAGATAGTAGCCAGAGCAGAAGCTCATTACAACAAAATGTCCTACAGAAACTAGCATGAGTACTTTTATGTTTGTTTTGATGTCTTCTACCTCTTTGTTAAGTGAATTTATTTGTTATGACATTGGGAAAAAAAATCATAATTTCATTTCTATGTCACGTGGAAGGATGAAATGAATATAGGTATAATTGAATAATAATCCATCCCTGTTAACCTGACATCTAACCCCTGATTTGATGGCAGATAATTTATCTCAGGATAAATTACCTGAGTTTATTATGTGTTTATTATGTTTCAGTTAATTTGTTGGTATTGAAAGGGTTAACATTTTACTGGAATACTTGCTTGTCTGCTCATTGCATGGTATAAACATGTAAACATGTATCCATTTAAACTGTTCTAATAATCTCATTACATCGCTAAGTATGGGTTGCTTTCTATTGATTATAAA
Organism: Spea bombifrons; assembly: GCF_027358695.1. NCBI lineage: Eukaryota > Metazoa > Chordata > Amphibia > Anura > Pelobatidae > Spea > Spea bombifrons. The sequence goes on from NC_071088.1 coordinate 116,492,484, forward strand.
GTTTTATTGTAGCAGTCTACAATCCATAGCGATTAGTTGAAGTTTAATCAGGGAGTTCAACTGGAAACCCTGCACTTTAATTATTGTTTACACCAGTTTAGGTTTAGACCTGTCATTGAATCAATCCGATCACTTCTAGTAGCATCTAATACCCCAACTTTCTTTAACACCTGTCAAATTTTGCCTGATTCATAATTTTTCTTGAAATACTTAACCATTATGTTACACAAAAACAACGTTGAAAGGTTATTGCCGCGCGATACACGATTTCTGCGTTGTTCTTATGCGATTTCAACTTTTAGAGAAAAAAATCATGAAACTGCCAAAATGTAGTTACTTAACACACTAGAAAGCTCAATGATATCTCCAAGTGAAACAACACCTTTAATTCCCCCGTGCCACTTGATTACCTATCCTGTGATTCTTATTTCACCTAATAGAGTTTATAAAATACAAGTTATAACATAATTTTTTTATTATTTAAATATTAACCATTTGAGTGCTAGTGTGCATCACTGTAGAGCTACTAATGACAAATTTACTATTTTGCATAATTGCAGTGAAAATATTTGTGATAAAACTTTCCTTCGACTTCCAGTTCAAACTTATGTTCTGTTTTTTTTTTACTTTCATTAGGATCTTAAGTGCCCCGTACTCCTGGGGTTTGTGTGTAAGACTGTCATCCGTCATAAGAATGTCTTTTGTGCCCTTATTAGGCTTTGTCTTTATTTAATGTCGCCTATTAAAATATATGCAGGTGTGGATATTCTTGTCTATTGCATTTACTGTTTTATTAATATTAATATTTTTTCTTTATATAGAGCCAACAATTACGCAGCGCCTCGGACCGAACACACATTCAAAAGGTATGACAAAACTAGACGTGAAGGACAAACTGGTACATTAGGTAGAGATGGTCCTGTTCATATTTAGATACAAATGTATCCATAGAGGTTTATGTTATAATAATTGTATGAAAGCATTGGCCATGTTTTCCATGCATCATTTTTGTCATATTGCTGACCAGTACATGTATGTTGGATGTATAATTGAGTTATTGCTTTCCTTTAATCAGTTATGCACCCTACATAGTGTGGGTCAGCTATATGTAAAAATTTGTGTTGTGGAAAACACGGCCAAGGTGGCCACAAAAAAAAAAAAAAAAAAAATTAATATAGTGCCAGCAGATATGTTTAAACATATTGGTACAAAAGAAAAAGAGAATGACTTGCCTACTCGGCACATAAAGAGTCATGACTGCTTTTTTTTTCTTTTTATCCCCTAGTAGATATTAATCAATCAATCTCCATGTTCTTATCACACCCACAAAGTTGGCTCATTTAATAAAAATGTATGTCTACGACATGAAATAATAGTTTTATGCAATCAGCGTAATATTTTCCATTGATGCCAGTGAGTCAGTATTGCGTACAATGAGAATACTATTCTGTTTCATCACTCCCCAGTTTGCATTCTTGTGTTATGGGTTTTGGTCTGTTTTTTTTTTGTGTTGTTTACCATATATAAATACTTTCTTTTGTGTATAAAATATGAGAAGATATTGGGAAGATATATTTTTATTAAAACAAACCTGTTTTGCATGTAAACGTTTATGGTTAACAGCAATGAGAAAAATTAAATAAATTCCGTAAGGATAGATATAGATATATATATATATATATATATATATATCTCCTTACAGAATTTATTTATTTATTTTATTTAAAATATATATATTAGTACTAGACTGAAACGAGGAAGCATGATACATTTTCAGATAAGACAGTACCAAGGGGCACTAGCCATCATATGTATTTTAATGGGTATGATAGCTCGGTGTGCCCTTTAAATTAAGCCCCCCCCCACCCCACCCTTGCAAATGCATGGAAGGATTGCTAAGAATCATCCCTATGCATTTGCATTATTTTCCTGCCCCAAGCCTCTTTGGCTTCTTGGCTGAAGACTTCTCCTGCTCACCGCTTCAAGACTGTCATGAGGTCTTGGTGGTTGAAGTTACAATACATGTCCTCTTTATCATCAATGTAAACCTATACAGCATGCACCAATGATATGCTGACCAAAGTAAATCCATTATTATTTGATTTGTACACCATGATATCCGACGGCTCTGTAAAAGGGGTAAACAAGTAGTGCATAACATGACAATTTAGACTTATAGAAACAAAAGGTAAGGAGGGCTCTGCAGAAACCGGGTTACAATCTAGAAATTTCAGCATTAAGTTCCGGGTTAATTGATTGCGTTTTATCAACTTGATTTCTATAGGCTGGTTGAAGGACCAATGTGTAGAATATATATGCAGTCCATAAAATCTGGCAATACGACAATACTAGGTATACAGTCAATGTTACATGAGAGCTATGTCAGCTTTCCGAATCTAGCACAGATGTGCCAGTGTAATATATGTCTCTAGCAGACGAAACTTATTAACTAACTAGCTATTGTTTGGCTGCATCCCATAATTATTTGGCTAGGGTAATAATTGCTAGGGTATATGTGATGGGTAGTTTACATGTTAGTTTAACAGGTACATGTTTACTAGATGAGTGTTGGTAAAAGCATTAATACTAATAAACGTGACTTATAATGCGTTCAAGGATCTGACACAGGTTTTCACAGTGTGAAAGTCAGAAACGCGTTTTTAAAAAAAATAAATATTATTATTTAGCCGAGTAAGAAGTACGTATTGTGTTCGTGTTCTACTAAAATAATCAAATAGATTAGGATACCTGCTACTGGAAATCGGGGTTTGTCACTCAGGACATGCCATAGAATGCAACGTTATATGTTGTTTTCTAGAAATTCCCAGATGGGTTAATTCATCGTGTTCAGTAGCCAAACTACTATAATATAGTTTGGTATTAAGCAGCATCATTTCAATCCACTGTTAATCCGATCCAACAGCTAAATTCTCTGGTTCCCCTAGCTACCTAATAATAACCACTTTGAATTACCCTAAAGTAGGGCTGTACAAATCTGTGTAGATGTTAGGAGCCAGACAGACAAATCAAGGAGCCTGATGTTGTTTAGAAGTCGGATAGACGTTCAATATAAAATTGCATACCAAGTCTTGAGACAGGTCTAAATATCTAGGAGCCACGACTACCTGTCTCCCAAAATTAGGGTGGGAAAGGGTCTACGTACGGCTGCTGTTTTTTTTTTTTTTGTGCTGAAAGGGATAGACCCAGCTACTTAAAACCTAAAAAACTGTACCCTGAACTACCCAGTGTGGCGGTGGCTGACAGTGGCACACACTAACCCGATCTGACGCTCAAGTGACCGATCGGACGCTGCTGCATGCGTTCAGCAGCTGGGTATGCCTGGCTGCAAACTACGAGAGCAGGAAAACGTAGCGTGTGGCCGCGCATATACAGCCATCTGCCCCACCTACGCTATCGGGTGGCTGCTGGACTTATAGTGTCAGGGCTGCCTTGACATGCCGGCCCTGACTGTATTAAGTTTGGGTTTTGAAAATGATACAAAATATATATATATATATATATATATATATATATATATATATATATATATATATATTTTTTTTTAATAAGAAGCATCGGAAACATTAAGAGAACAATAGTTTGAGCTAGGAGATAAAGGCTCTTTAAATAATGCTGTTTAGTAATGACAGAATAGGATAAAGTCTTTTCATTGTTCAGTATTTTTCAATCAGAGGTCCCATTATTAATAACGTTAATACAGTTCCACGGCGTAGTTCCATGGCGTGAACAATATTACAACGACACTTCCAAAATAGGTGTTCAAGATTTGTTACTATATACTGTGCAAATTTACAGCTCTTGAATGTTTGAGAAGCTTCTTTAGCAAGTGGTAGTGTAATCGGATGGATGACATGTTCTAGTACCGTAATTTTGGGGTCTGTGTTACTGCTCTCTTCCTCTACCCCAGTGTTTTACGGTAGTACATGGTTTGAGGATATGTTCTAGATTTGCTATCCCTTGTGGTTTTTTTTGATTAACCTGGATATCCAGGCGTTCAGTTTCCATTCTGTGTACTCTTAGAAAGTGTTATGATATTGAAACCCAGGTCTGGAACTGTGTTATGAAGTCATAATCCTGCACCATGTATACCAGTGCCCTACCAGACTGCCATAATCACCCTGATGCTGTGAATAAAAAAGAATTCTGATATTAAAATTAAAGGCTGCTGTGCCTTGTTATGAAAGTTACATGGTTAAGTTACCTGTGTGACAATTAAGCGTCATTTTTAAGCATGCATACAAAAGGTTTAACATGTTATTCAACAAATGTCACCCCACCCGTGAATATCGCTGACACATTTTTTTTGTAAATATACCAGTTTGGCATTCTTGTTTTTGTTGCTGGTTCTTCTCAAATTCAAAAACCTTTTCAACATGGGACCGTTAATGACTTTCACGGTCGAAAACAGTGGCGTCTTTCAAGTAATGTGTAAAGTGCTAGGAATCTATTAACCCTTTTGTAAACAAGAGTAGTACCACGTCATTCTAGAATGTGGTTTGGCTGGTTTCTGCCAGTGAAAGGGTTAACAGTTTACATTTCTCTGTCTCCTGTTACAAGTCACTACTCATGTGATGTTGCTGGAAGGCTGATAAAGAGGCCCCATGTGTATCTATAGATTTGGATGTTATATATAGCATGTTAATTTACACACACCACAGACTTATTTATGGTGGTTGGAATGCGAAACAGTAAAATGTATTTGGATTCATCCAAACAAGTTGGTTAGTACCAAGCATGTCAATTATTTTGATTTGAAGTGAATGTCACTTTCCCAGTAGTGTTGCAATTTAGTACATTAAATTATCTTAACATCTTGAACCCAGAAATCAGATTTTTCTTGCCCATACAGTTTTTTCCCCTATTTAGTAAGTGACCAAACAGCCACTAAAGTGGCATCATTGCTAAGGCCAAGGAAGAAAACCGTGATATAATGCAGTAAACAAAATTGATACGCTAGTTATGCAAACTTTGGCTGTAGATCTGACTTCTGTGAAGACCTAGTCCGATTGTAAAACTAATTAAGGTACTTTATATATTCTGTGAAGGCGGCAGTTTAATTTTACTAAAAACGAGTAATCAGTGAAGCATGATTGTGTGTGTGACGCATGTATGTCTGTGCGTGAGTGTTAGGGAAATATTTTTTCTTCTATATTATATTAGTGTGTATTAATTATAAGACTCTTTTTTTTTACATATGCTCAATCGCTCTTACTGATGTGCAGTTACCATTGATATGTGAAAGGTCTTGGTAACAACATCAATAAGTAATCATGATATTCAATGTTTTGTTTGGCCAGATTAATGCTATTAACCCCTCCTGGGTGCTACACATATGCATTATATGTATATATGTATATAGTAGGTATGTTTTTGTTGTGGTTTTTTATTTTTTCCTATGGTGCTTAAATGATATGGAAAGTAATAATCAAAATGTTAGTATTTGTCTTATGCTAGTAATCACAACTTCATGTTTGTGAAAACAAGTTAAACCCTGTTTTTGAGCCATTGGTCAAAGTTTGCGATGTCGTCCTATTGGGCATTCATAAAATTCGTAACATTTTTCTATATTGGCATTAAATAAAAAATGTGCATACTGGAAAATAATCTACAAAAAACACATTTGCATACATAGCTACATACGGTTACTGATCTTTTGCATTGTCATACTTTATCTTTTGCAGTAAACACCCTTTAACTGTTGTGTTGATGGCATTCATGTTGGGATAGTTGAGGAAAGCAATTTAAAAATAGGTTAAAGGTCAAACACAATGGTGTCTTTTGTTTTTACGCTTAGGTAAAATATTGCTGTAGCTTATCCTTTGATATACCATTGTCTGAACCTGTAAAATGCTGACCCTTATAGGCATAGCTCTGTAACATACCTCCTGAAGTGTTCCTCTTTGGCATCCTAATCTCCCTTTCCTCTTGTGCTGTCCCTCTTTTGCAGGGGATTGGAGGATTTGGTGACCACGAGTGTATCATATTCTTCTAAAGTCACAGTGTGTGTGTGTTTAGACTTTAGGGAACAATATACTACAGTAAAGAATGAGTTAAACCTATTGCACCTCCTTTTACTGAGTGTTCCAAAAAATTGTACAGCTCTACAGAATATGATGGCACTATATAAAACCATGAATAATAATCATAGTAGATCGATACCCAACCATTACAGAAAAGTGTGTTAGTTCTGCACACCTAACATTCAATGGTAGTTAAAAACTCTTCATGTACTGGCACTGTTGATTTATTTATTCATTCATTATTCTATCTTCCAATGAAAGACTGTGGCATGTTGTGATTTTGTTTGGGATGTTATTATCGTCTTTTGTTTTTGTTCCACCATCAATATATTGCTGGTTTTTGTTTTGTCTGTTTTTTTGAGTCTCGGCTCATAGCGATGTTTTTTTCTTCGCCTACAAATAATACTGTGGTATAGTATATCTCAGTTGAAGTCACACTTATTGCCTGCAAATATATAATGATTAATACTAACCTTTGTTACCTGAGAACAAAGTAGCTATCACTGCTTGTGCAGGTTCAATATACAGTTGAAGTGAAAAGTTTTCTATTTGTATTAAAATTACATTTTTACTCATTTAGTACTAGTGGTTATTTTACAAAATAACATAGTAGTTTTAGGTTAGGGAAAAGACATATGTCTGTCAAGTTCAACCTTTCTGTTGATTCTGACAAATATGAATTGTGCCCAATCGCAAACAGATCTTCTTTACGTCTACTAGCTTATTCTATATTTTTATAACTCTGTGATGTAGTTTAACCTTAGGTGAGTCCTCAGAGGTCCTGAACATTGTAATTTGGACTTCCTCAATCATAACCACCTTTTTGGTTGTAAAGTCGTTAGGATCTCAAATTGCTTAACAGTACAATTTGTTCTATTATTTCAAATAATATCTGGGAAATTAAAATCTTTTACACGTATGGCCTTACTTTATATTCTGCCATTTGGTGTTTTTGTATTCTACTCCATACAAGAAATGTGTAGGCAATTTTTGTAATTGAGTTTCTTCTTCACAACGCAATTCAAGTTCCACCACCCATAGTGTTTTGATAATGGGGAAAAAAACACAATATTTGTTTAGCTATTTCTCATCATACTGCTTTGCTGAATATTCACCTATACTAATATTTGCCCCTTTCCCAATTTCTTCTATTTGCGCATTTGTCACCCTTAAATATTTCAGATCATCTAACAAATTTTAAAATCGGACAAAGATAACCCAAGTAGACACAAAACCCAGTTTTTAAATGATTTCATGTATAGAAGGAAAAAAGCTATCCAACCCTACCTGGCCATATGCGAGAGAGTGATTGCCCCCTTAATTATTAAATCAATCAGTTAACCAACTTTAATTATTTGTGCTCCATTTCACTAGACACACCCAGGCATGATTACTGACAGCTCTGTTGAATCTAGACATCAATTAAACAGGACATGTCTCGCAAAGTGAAGTAGGCTAAAAGGTCTCAAAACGCAACACATAATGTCACGCTCTAAAGAAATTTAAGAACAGATGAGAAACAGTCATTGACATCTATCCGTCTGGAAATGTTTACAAAGCCATTTCTAAGGCTCTGGGACTCCAGCAAACCACAATGACAGCCACCATTCTACAAATGAAGAAATTGTGGAGCATTGGTGAGCCTTCCCAGGAGTGTATGGCCTACAAAGATTCCTCCAAGAGCACATTGATGACTCATCCAGGAGGTCACCAGTGAACCCAGACTAACATGCCTCCTTTAAGGTCAGTGTTCACAATTCCACAATAGGAAAGAGACTGCAGAAACATCATTCTAACACGGCGGTGGTGGTAGTGTGATGGTTTGGGGATATTTGACTGCTTCAGGACATGGGCAACTTATCATGACTGATGGAATCATCAATTCTACCCGCTACCACAAAATCCTGAAGGATAATGTGACTTAAAGTTCAAGCACAGTTGATTATGCAGCAGGACAATGATCCGAAGCACACAAGCAAGTCCACCTCTGAATGGCTCAAAAGAAACAAAATGAGGATTTTACAGCAGACTAGTCAAAGTCCTGAATTGAATCTCATTGGGAAGCTGGTACAACCTTAAATCAGTTATGGCTTGAAAACCCTCCAATGTGGTTGAATTAAATTCATTATGCCTAGAAGAGTGGGCCAAATTTCTCCACAATGATGTAAAGGACTCATTGCAAACATTTGATTGCATTTGTTGCTGCCAAGGGTGTCCCAACCAGTTATGAGGTTAAGGGGACGATTACTTTTTTACATAAGTGATATAGCTTTTAATGAATTATTTGCCTTCATTAAAAGAAACGATCATTTTAAAGCTGCATTTTATCATATATTAACATTAGTTAGATCTGAAACATTTAAAAAATAGAAGAAATCGGGAAAGGAACAAATACTTTTTCACAGAGGTTCTAAAGTCACAGAGCCAATACAGTGAATTGATTCTCTGTTTTCCGTAAACCCTTGTCTTTAATATTACTAATATTCTTTGTGGAAAATTGTTGAGTGGAAAGTTTAAGTGTGTGTGTGTGTGTGTCATTAAAGTAAATTATGTACATTAAGTATGAAAGAAGCCAAGAAAGTAAATGTCCTTTTTAATCTCAATGAAATTTCAAATCACAAGACAGATAAATACAAATGTGCTAGTTTGAGAAGCAGTGATTCATGGCATAAACACTCATAAATGTAATTCACCTAAACTGGCAGTTGTCTTTTGTTGAATTTGAATTTTCTCATTTTTAGCTCTATTCTTTCATATGATCTTTGTAATACATTACCTGTCAAACTGGATTGCTATTTTGAGTTAGTGTATGTATTATGTTTTTTACTTCCGCCGGGGCTGTCATAGAAGCCCCTGTCAGAGAGAAGGATCCGGGTCCCCTGCAGCGCTGCGGGGGATCTGGCTCTTAGTGTTTTTAGCATTTGCTCTGAACAAAAACCATCATCTTATAATCCATGAAATCGATTCAACTAATCGATAATTTGTTTGCAACAATTTTCATTATTGATGTTATCTATTAGTTGTTGCAGCCCTAGAAAAAAACGTCTCTTATTAGCTAGCAAAACTGGTAAATACTTTTGAAAGCAAATTTTAAAAACAGCTCTAGTTATTGCATAGTCATATTACATATTCTAGTCCAATCTACTAGACATCCTGAATCCTTATCAAACTGGCTCTGTCTTACTTACCAGTCACTGACCTTTTGAAGTTTGTGAAGCAAAGGATTTCATCTGACATGCAGGATTTGTTTAGCATTGCCATTAAGATAAGGAAAGTCACCCAAAATATCATGACAACAACAGCAGCCTCCAGGTCTGCCAATGAAGGAGGTTTATTGGATCAAGATGAGCTAAAACAAAGGTTTCTTCAATAATATCCATTACTGTATAGAACACAGTATTTTATGTTCACAGAAATGTTCTATTGCTTTAATTGGAAAAACAACTCCAGATGTTTTTAATGCATAAAAACAAAATGCAATATGCTTTTGTTTTTAATTCTATGTAACAACATTTCATTGTGAACCTATGATCATACCTGGGAACTTCTGGGCTCTGGCTACCCGGAACATTGCATTGCAGGACGCGGCCAGGACTGGCCGCTGACGTCCGTGGGAAACACCCCCATTTAAGGGAAAAATAGAATAATGTACACGTATTTGGGGATAAAGAGAGGTGCGGGAACGCTGCTTTCTCTGTGGATCTGTCTGTATAATTCTGACCTCTTGGAATACTTCTGCAAAAGGACAAGCCACAACAAGTCCCCTGGTGGACAGCTTCTTTGATTTCTCCAATCGGGGGAGAGGTTGTATGTGGAGGCTCCGCCGTTTTGCAGAAACATTCCAAGAGTCCCTACTCATTTCCAGGCATTTGTATGAGTCAATGAAATTGCCAAATTTCTTTAAAAATCATTGCAAAAGTCTGATATATCATGTATTACATATAAAGGGGCTTTTTTTTTTTTTTTTTTTTTTTTCCTCTCCATATTAGGACATTCTGCTGGATCATGTGTCTGCAAGGGGGGTACCATAAAAATGTAACCACTTAACTTGCTCAGATACTAAAATGCTCAGATAATGGTAGTGTCAGGGTCCTACCTCACTCCCCCGTCGACGGCACAGGTTTTCCCCCGATGGTGGGGTAGCGGGACGCCCGGGACTTCGTCCGCGTACTACGCGGCTCCGTTGTACGCGACCGCGAGCCACGCGGTCGCGGCTTACTACGGCCTACGACAGGCCGCATCCCCGGACTCCAGTGCGGCGGATACCGCACGGGAGAAACGCCACACGTGGAGGGATGGCGTGGAGGCGTGGTCAGCGCCTCCAGTAATGATTTACTCCTGGTTAGGGGCGGGACGAGTAGTGATTGACAGTCACTACTCCATTGTACATACCGAGGAGGGGAGGGGTCTCTGTTATTGTTGGGGAGGAGCTGACTTCTAGAGGGCTATTTAAACCCACAGCTTCTAGGTCTCATTACTTGATTGTTCAAGTCTCTACCTACCTGTTTTGCTGATACCCGTGCTACACTTGCATGCTGATACCCCTTTATTGGATTTACTGGACTTTTGACCTCGGCTTGTTTATGGACTTTGATATACCTCTCCTACCCTTGATCTTGGCTTGTTTAATGGACTTTGCTATACATCACCTGCCCTTGACCTCAGGATTGCTACACGGTACAGTTTATGCCTTTTTCTATTCTGTGGAATAAACTTGCTGATATTCCTGATATTGCCTGTTTGCCTCTATTGCACATCTGGTGCCTCACTGCGCTACGCTCCAAACCCCGCATACCCTACAAAACAATCAAGTCAATATGGAGCCTGCAGGAGTCACTGATGCCATACTCACCCTCACCCAACAGATAGCTGCCTTGGCTCATACCGTGCAAGGAATGCAAGAGAACCAACAGACACTAAGGGCAGAAGTGCGAGCCTTACAAGCAGGACCACCTGCAGAAGCACCTGCACCCCTACCCGCTGTTGTCCCTCCTGTGGTAGAAGCCATGGCTGTTCAAGCACCTGAACCCCAAGTATCCTTACCCGAACGCTTCTCAGGAGACCGCTCTAAGTATAGAACCTTCATCACGTCATGTGAGTTACTGTTTGTTCTCAAACCAAGAACATATGCTACTGACTTTATTAAAGTGAGGACTGTTATCTCCCTACTCACGGGAGCCCCTATGACCTGGGCTCATCATCTGCTACAGGTGAACCACCCGTCTCTTCATGATTGGAATGATTTTCGTCAGGCTTTGAATTCGCTTTATGATGACCCCCACAGAACCTCCACAGCTGAAACCACATTAAGGTCCTTAAAACAAGGAAGGAGGCCAGTTGAGGACTATATATCTGATTTTCGAGGAGTAGCTTTAGAGACTCAATGGAATGAACCAGCTCTCGTTAACCAGTTTCGCCTGGGCCTGTCAGAACACCTGAAGGACGAATTAGCAAGAGTTGGTGTACCAGAAACCATGGAAGACTTGATTCACCTGGTCACTCAGGTGGACCGCCGACTCCGTGAACGACGCCTAGAACGCTCCAATACAGCAGTTCCTTCTCCTCGTTATACTCCATCTGTTACCTCCACCAACGCTCCGGCTCCTGATAACACAGTGGAACCCATGCAGATTGGACTCGCTCGTGGTCCTTTAACACCCGCTGAGAAAGAAAGGAGGAGGAGTGCCAACCTATGCCTTTATTGCGGTGGCCCGGGTCATACTGCTTACACCTGCTCAGTACTAGCCTCCAGAGGTAAGCCGACCCCGCCTCTATCTCCTTGTATATCTGCTGTGTTCCTAGGAAAACTGACCACTCACCTGTCTCTCCCTGTTTCATTACAGTGGGGAGGAAAAAGGATTCGCCATAATGCTTTTATAGACTCTGGAGCAAGTGAGAGCTTTCTGGATATCTCCCTGGCTCAAGCCTTGCAGATTCCTACGCAAACCAAAAAGCACCCATTAACTATTCGCCTCGTGGATGGGAGTCCCATCCAATCAGGACCAGTCACCAAAGAAACTAAACCCATCTCCATCACGGTCGGGACCGGACATCAAGAACACCTTTGTTTCAATCTGGTACAATCACCCATGTTCCCTGTCATTTTGGGACTACCCTGGCTTCGCACCCATAATCCCCACATTAATTGGGCCACAGGTGAAGTGACCTTTGCATCAGACTTTTGTATAAAATACTGCCGTCCTTCTTCACGCATGGAATATGTACATACCATTTTTTCTGCCGTTTCCACCCCAGAAATACCCGCTCCTTATCGGTCCTTCACAAAAGTGTTTGACAAAAAGGAAGCCGAACAACTGCCACCCCACAGGGCATATGACTGCCCCATAGACTTGTTACCTGGTGCGACAATCCCATTCGGCAGGATATTCCCTTTAGCTGAACCAGAACTGAAAGGGTTAAAAGACTATGTGGACGATAACCTACGCAAGGGGTTTATCAGGCACTCTACTTCCCCTGCTGGGGCTGGTATCTTTTTCGTTGGGAAAAAAGATGGTGGTGTGAGACCTTGTGTGGACTACCGCGAACTGAATAAAATAACCATCAAAAACAAATATCCGCTTCCGCTGATACCCGAATTAATGGATAGACTTCGTGGGGCAAAAATTTATAGCAAAATTGATTTATTAGGAGCGTATAACCTTGTACGGATGAGAAAAGGTGATGAGTGGAAGACGGCCTTCCGCACACGCTACGGTCACTTCGAGTACAGAGTCATGCCATTTGGACTCTGTAACGCCCCCGCCACGTTCCAACACTTTTTGCATGACATATTCAGAGACTTATTGGATACATGTGTTATCATATACCTTGACGACATACTCGTATATTCATCATCCCTCCAGGAACACAGGAAACAGGTGGCTCAGGTTCTCACACGTTTACAAGAGAACCATCTCTATGCTAAACTGGAGAAATGCACGTTCGAGACGACCAAGATCGAATATCTTGGATTCATCATCTCCCCTGATCAGATCGAGATGGATCCAAAAAAGATTGAAGCCATTCTACAATGGCCAACTCCTACCTCTGTTAAAGCTGTCCAAAGGTTTGTGGGGTTCGCCAACTTTTACAGACGATTCATCAACGGTTTTTCACGGATAATTCAACCCATAACTCAACTGACTAAAAAACAAACACCGTTCCACTGGACTCCACAAGCTCAACATGCGTTCGAACTCCTAAAACAAAGATTCACTAATGCCCCCGTCCTGGTACTACCTGATCCAGAGAAAGCATATTATTTGGAGGTAGATGCCTCCGGGACTGCTGTTGGTGCAGTACTATCTCAAAGACACGGGGAGAAGGAAACACTACACCCCGTCTCCTTCTACTCCAAAAGACTCAGTCCTGCAGAATGCAACTATTCGGTCGGGGATCGAGAATTGCTTGCCATTAAAATGGCCCTGGAGGAGTGGCGCCACTTGCTAGAAGGAGCCCAACACCCTATAACAGTTTTTACGGATCATCGCAACTTGGAGTACCTCCGTACAGCACGCAGACTTTGTCCCAGACAGGCTCGTTGGGCACTCTTCTTCACCCGATTCCAGTTACATATAACCTACCGTCCTGGTACTCGCAACGGGAAAGCAGATGCCTTGTCACGTCTATATGAGGATAACGAATCAAACAAGAGTGAAGAAGACACCATTCTTTCGTCAGGCCATTTTCTTTCCCTACAGACCACTCTCCTCCAAGACCTGCAAACACATAGCAGCTCTCTCTCTCCTGTAATTGATAATATCCCTCTGCATTCCGAAAAGGGACTTCTGTTCAAGGACAACCTGGTCTATGTTCCTCCTCCAGTCAGAACCGACGTGTTACAGGCAGCCCATGATCATCCTTTGGCTGGTCATGGAGGCGTACTAAAAACCTTTTCTTTGCTGAACAGAAACTTCTGGTGGCCTAAGATGAAGCAAGATGTCCTCACTTATGTTCGGTCCTGTGACACCTGTGCCAGGGCAAAAGATCCAACGACAAGACCCGCTGGCCTGCTACAACCTTTAGCAATACCCACGAGGCCATGGGAAGACATTACAGTGGACTTTATAGTAGACCTACCCTCGTCACACCAACACAACACCATCATGGTTGTAGTTGACCGTCTCACGAAGATGGCCCATTTTGTTCCTGTCCGCCACTTACCTACAGCTACTGAAACAGCTGATCTGTTTATAACCCACGTTTTTCGTCTGCATGGAGTCCCTCGTTCCATTTTATCCGATAGAGGGGTTCAATTCACTTCCAGATTTTGGTCCGCCTTTTGCCACGGTCTCCAACTCCAACGATTGTTGTCCTCGGCCTACCACCCACAAACCAACGGGCAGACCGAGAGGGTTAATCGAGTCCTAGAACAATACCTCCGTTGTTACATATCCCATCACCAAGATGATTGGTATCCTATGTTGCCTTTGGCAGAATTCGCCTATAACAACCAAATACACAGTTCCATCAGGATGTCACCATTCAAAGCCAACTATGGCTACGATCCGATGTTTCATGTTAACTTACCTCGTTCCTCTATCGTTCCTCCAGTCACGGATCGCCTCCAACTTCTTCAGCAGGGATTTCTTACCTTACAACGTCATCTTCGGAAGGCGCAACAGGACTACAAACGACATGCAGATAAAAGGAGAAAACCAGCACCGACATACCAAGTGGGTGATAAGGTGTGGCTTTCATCCTCACACATTAAACTCCCAGGACCCGCAAAAAAACTCAACCCTAAATTTTTAGGTCCTTTTACCATTACGGCGGTGTATGGTCCGACAGCAGTCCGTCTGGAACTCCCCGCTACTTGGCGCATACACCCTACTTTTCATGTGTCGCTCCTCAAACGATGGATTCCTGATCCCTATCGTAGAAGTCCACAGACTCCTCCACCCCCAATCACTGTGCAGGGGTCGGAGGAATACGAGGTAGACAGCATCCTGGACTCACGCATAAGGTACGGAAGGCTAGAATACTTAGTGAGTTGGAAAGGATACAATCCCGAGGAACGTACTTGGGAACCTGCAACACATGTGCACGCCCCCGCCAAGGTGCGTACGTTTCATATGACACACCCTGGCAAACCATCTCCAGAACGCCCCCGGAGGTCGCGTATACGGGGGGGGTCCTGTCAGGGTCCTACCTCACTCCCCCGTCGACGGCACAGGTTTTCCCCCGATGGTGGGGTAGCGGGACGCCCGGGACTTCGTCCGCGTACTACGCGGCTCCGTTGTACGCGACCGCGAGCCACGCGGTCGCGGCTTACTACGGCCTACGACAGGCCGCATCCCCGGACTCCAGTGCGGCGGATACCGCACGGGAGAAACGCCACACGTGGAGGGATGGCGTGGAGGCGTGGTCAGCGCCTCCAGTAATGATTTACTCCTGGTTAGGGGCGGGACGAGTAGTGATTGACAGTCACTACTCCATTGTACATACCGAGGAGGGGAGGGGTCTCTGTTATTGTTGGGGAGGAGCTGACTTCTAGAGGGCTATTTAAACCCACAGCTTCTAGGTCTCATTACTTGATTGTTCAAGTCTCTACCTACCTGTTTTGCTGATACCCGTGCTACACTTGCATGCTGATACCCCTTTATTGGATTTACTGGACTTTTGACCTCGGCTTGTTTATGGACTTTGATATACCTCTCCTACCCTTGATCTTGGCTTGTTTAATGGACTTTGCTATACATCACCTGCCCTTGACCTCAGGATTGCTACACGGTACAGTTTATGCCTTTTTCTATTCTGTGGAATAAACTTGCTGATATTCCTGATATTGCCTGTTTGCCTCTATTGCACATCTGGTGCCTCACTGCGCTACGCTCCAAACCCCGCATACCCTACAGGTAGTTACATTTGAGATAAACCGTCTGGTGGTTTGGAGACAATAAATTGAAACTGAAAGCATAGCAAATTAATTTTGTTGATGGGTGATATGACATACCAATATTTCAAAATGGTTATTTACCAAACTTGCTGATATATGTATTTAACATCATTGTTCTTCATTGTGGAGTAGACTTTTTTTTTTTTTTTTTTTTTAATCAATCTTTCTTTAAATTGTTTGTTTTGTTTTTTTTTTATTTTACAGCTTCAATGAAATAAAATTGAATGTTGACTGCACAAATTAGTTTTAATGCACCTAAACTTTGTACAGTGTGTATCGGGGAAAACATAGTTTTTATCTTGTAAATTTATGTTTGTGAAACAACCTTGGCCATGAAAATGTAATAATAAACAAGGTCATTAAGAGATAAAACACTGTGGACTACAAATCACATAACACACAGTACATAGAGAGTTATTCAATTTTACTGAAGTATACTTTTAGCGAATGTTTAATCCGGTAATTCATATACAAGGTAACCTTGTTGTTCAATTTTTGTTTTCTACTGGCTATAGATGATTACAACTTTTTTTTTTTAAAAATATATGTACATAAAATACAGATTATGTAGTTCTATATAGTTCTAAAACAGGGGAACAGGGACAATGGTTTCTTCAGGATAAAACTAAGTCGAAGGAGTTAGAAGGGTGTATGGTGCTACAAAGGAAATGTTAGTTATCACTCATACACTACCTATTATGCAATAAAATGGCTTTCATGTCCTGTGAATAACTAAACCAGCTTTGTGAGTTATCTCGGTAGGTAATATGTACAGGAGGGTGAAATATATTTTCGTTCAGTGTTTATAACTAAATAGTGTGTGGAGAAAAAAAAAAAGTACACTGGGCTTTACGTTGGAGCAGGAAAACATCCCTTCCCCTCTTTTTTTGTTTGAGCCCCATATTAAGGTGAGGTATATAGCCTGCCATTTTATATATATATATATATATATATATATATATATATATATATATATATATATATATATATATATATATATATATATATAATCTGGTTTAGAAGCTCTTTGTTTTGGTTAAGTGACATTGTTTTTCAGTAAGGATCCACTTTTCAATGGGTGCCTTGACCACAATATCTAATGTTTTATTGAAAGTATGAATTTATTTTCGCTTTGAGCGGTGGTAATTTCTTCAATATTAAACTTTTCCAATAATATTTTAACAATTCTGTTCTATTTAAATTCCCACCTGCCATAGTAGACCTTAGCCAGAATGTATTACAGGGTGCCATCCTTGTAGAGGATCCAATCTAGGTAAATTACACTACGGTTCTTTTCCGCTGCTCCAGATCTAAGACTTGCAGTACATGTACAAGCTCCATGTTAATATTTCAGTGGACAGCTCATATTCATTCCTGTGTATTTTTACTAAATTATTTGTTAATATTGCTTTAATTTTCATTAAGGACCATTGCAGTCTAACCATTAGCAAGAGACTGTATGGAAAGCAAAGAGGTCTGTTCACTAAAGGGATACTCTGCGGGAAAGTTGTGTTTATGTTTATGCCATTTCCTATACATTATGAATGCCCATCACCAATAAGCATCTGCTGCAGGAAGATCTTGGCTCCAAAATAGTTTTCATTTTAGAGGGAGATCCACAGTGATTGTTTTCTAAGTAACAAGCTCATATCTAAAATTGTATAATTGGATTTGCAGATGTGATAGAGCTCTTAGAGACTTCTTCATTAATCAACAAAATCCGTTTAATAACCTTGACCAATTTTAACTATTTAGAAGTACCTTCTCCTCTTCTTCCTGTAGGTTCATAAAGGGATATTTTGTAAGTGGTTTGGGGACCCAAAGTCCTTAATACAGATCTCACTGATCATTGTGTTCATTCATTTTAATTCTTATACAAGGTTGCATTTTAGACATTTCAAACCGCTTTTGGAATTGTTTGAAAGAGTGTTTCGAAAGCCCCTCTTGATTTGCTTTGTCATTTGTTCCATGTTTTCAAGGAATATAAAACTGTTGTGATATAAAGGTTGTAAAAGTCAATGAATATACTGTTAAAAATAAAACTCTTTTAGCGTGTGTGAATTATTTTAATTCATTTCTAGTTACAAGAAAAATATATGTGAACATGTAATAAATGGGGGGGGGGGGCATTAAAGCAAATAAAACTAAATGTGCTTAATTAAGTATTATGAGCCATTGTAAAATGGTGCCGGCATTGCAAGGGTTACTATTATTTTTTTTATATGTTAAATAATAATAATAAAAATACCCTTTTCATCAGAGCTGCTGTTTGCTCAGCCTGTCTTCTGGGACTTGTGCCAGTAATGACTCCAAAGTGTTCTTTGCAATAACCAGATCAAGATTTGCAAAATTTGATACAAATATGTGGATGTAATTTACAACCTTAAACAAACAAAAAAAACCTTACTATAAAAAGAGAGAGGTTTAAAAAAAAAAAAAACCTATAAAACATTGGCTTTTTAAATCATGAATGAAGAAGTTGGGCTGTTTCGGGGGCAAAGGTGACACAGGCAGGCTGTTTGGGGGCACCTCAAAGCAAAACATGATGACAAAGAACTCTGCTACTAACAAAGTATATTTATCAAACAGTAGAAATGTATTGTGGAGTATTCAGCGAACACCAGGATGTGGACAGACAGACCACTCCAAATGTGTTTTGTGCTTAATTAGCGCTTACTCGTATGCAGTGTTTTGGGGGCACAGACTAGCTGTTTTGGGACAAAGATGGCACAGACAAGCTGCTTGGGGTAAAGATGGTACAAACATGTTTGGGGAACATATGGTACAGACAAGCTGTTTGGGGCCAAAGGTGACATTGTGGGACGTTGCTTGTGAGGTTAGGGTGCCTCTGGGGCCCTGTGGCTTCTAAATACACACTTGGTGTAGGGTAGGGCTGCAACAACTAATCAATAATGAAACTCGTTGGCAATGATTTTCATTATGGATTAGTTGAATCGATTTATATTATAATACCCCTCATTTTTATAATCTGACCTCTAATAGAGGTCGGGTAATACTAAAATCCAGATAGGGAGTGTAAGGCATATCTGGGGGGGCAGAGTGGCATACGTGGGGGGCAGAGTGGGAAGCCTGGGCTCAAATGTTCATGATTGGGGGGCATGTTGGGAAATAAAAACAAGAAATGCATTTTTTCTAAGCTGCTGTTTTGTTTTTAACGTCCTGTTCATTTAAGTAATTTAAAATAAATAAAGCACAGACAACCGCCGCTGCTGCTGCTGGCACTTCTGCCGGGGCTTCTATGACGGAGCACCGGCGTCACATGACCTTCCGGTGCCCAGTCATAGAAGCCCCGGCGGAACTAACACCGGCCTCCAACCACTGTTGGACAGCAGGGAGTCAGAAGCACTGGTAAGTTGGGGGGAGTGTTGTATGGGGGGGGGCATAAGGCTTTTCTGGAGGCAGAGTGTCCCATGATATGCCTTTTAACCCCCTATATGCCACTCTGCCTCCAGAAATGCCTTTTAAACCCCTATATGCCAGTACCGTTCAGTTGTAATACCCACAACACTTTCCTAATGGCAATTCCAAGATGGCAACAGGTTTTGTGGTGGACAATTAAAGTAAATTCTACATAGGCACTGATGCCTTGCCATGCACAGTTTACCTATTGCCGTTCTTATGTAATATTTAAGACTGTACAGTGTGTCATATAGACACTGGAATGGTACAGAGTTTGATAGCTAATCTCTCACTCACTATTGGACTTTGTCAGCTCCCTGAACTTTTTACTGACATGTTGTTAGATTTAAGCCTTGGATGTTTGCTGACATTGTGGAATTACTAGGAAAGAGCACAGTTCATACATAAAGATAAACAAAGAATTTAGGGGTTTTTTTTATTTTTTTTAAAACTATGCATTATTACCCTTCGTGGTAGCTGACTCATTTACGCTCTTGCCAGTGTTTAAGCTGGATACAGAATTGGTTTAACCAAGGAGAAACTTATAACAATAGCACCAGGGCCCCAGAGTGTTGAAACCCGCAACCTGTGTACCACTGTTTGAAATGATGTATTTTTTTAATAACAAAGGAAGGGGTTTAGGTCACAGAGCGTGCTCTGATCGGTTGTTCAGCCTTCTCCCTGTGCTTCACTGCGCTCCTTTTCCTTCTGTCCATGTTACTTGGGCTATTGTGCCCAGTCACAAGCTGGGTCAGAGCTTGTAACCTCTTTAGGTGCAATGGGTGACTATAGCAACTATAGGTATGTCTAGAGGAGCCTTAGGTGCCTAGTTTATTTCCCCCCTAACATGTTGTGTGGTATGTGTAATATATTATGTTGTGCTCTACTTTATATTTTTTGGTCACTTGTCCTGATTATGAATGAAGAGTCTTGACCAGAAATTTAGTGCAGCCAGTACCAATCTGTTAGTCACAACACATGTGACATATTCAAAGAGCAAGACTCGATGATATTGGCCTTCTAGACCTCAAAGGACCCTTGCAGATTTCACTATAAAAATGCTAATGAGATGTTCACAATAAAACTGTTTTCATTGGACACACCCATCATTTTATGTAGAAGTTACGTGACAGGTCTGCCTAGTCCAGCAGGATTTCTTAACTTACAAAGAAACACATACGTCAATTGTGCTTTTGTATTGTCAGTGATCCACATCTACACTATGCACTATGTGTTCCTGGATATGATTTCTTCCATGTTTTGCATATTTGTTCAGAAGTTATTAGTTGCTTCATAACTTGTTAGAACAGATTAATATGCTGTTGGGTTAATAACATATCCTTCTTGTCCTTGAGACTTAAGATTTATATATTTTGTTAATGGTCTATGGAGAGAGGACCCTTTTTTTTAATTGATGACCTCTTTCACATGGGTTATTTGGTGTAATATAACAACCATGTCAAATTCACAAATAAACAGGTATTATATATAGGAACATTTGTAGTCTGTAGAGATCCACACCGATGAAAGGTCAACAAGAGTAGACATATTGTGCAAATCATCCTGATTAGGTAATCAGTCTATTTGGTGTGTAAATACATCCCTCATCACTGCCAGGTAGCAATTAATATGTGCTGATCGGCTACACTCAAAATCTACATGTATCCTCAAAAAACGGTTGAGGTAACAACCTTGGTCTCACTACAAAAAACAATGGTTGAATTCAGATAGACCTTCACGCTTCAAATCCAATTGGACTGTCTTTTAATGAGGCTAATGGTAGGGTGACCACATCAGCCATGTTTTCCAGGACACATTTTTACATGTTTCTGACCAGCCCAGATAAAATGCTGGGGATGTATATCTGAATAAGTGGTTCCCTTCCATAAGTCTTTATATCCTACGTACTGCAGGGAAGCATTTTATCTGGGCTGGTCAGCAATATGTAGAAACATTAATCATTCTCTTATTTAGTATCAGAAGAAAAAAAATTCTATAACTATTGTGCTGTTTTTCTTTTTTGAAAGTTCTATATTTTGCATATGTATGTTTTCATGCAACTGCATATTATTAGCCATATTTTAGCTTAGTTCCATCTCCTAGACCAGTACCCTGACTCCTTATCATATTGCCTGTGGTAAACACTAGAATGGCTCAGTGTTAAATCAATCTGACTAATGAAAGTACCGTATTTGCTCGATTATAAGACGAGGTTTTTTCCAGAGCAAATGCTCTGAAAAATACCCCTCGTCTTATAATCGGGGTCGTCTTCTCAGACCCCCCAAAAAATGTCTGCTGGGGCCATGCTGCTTACCGGTCGCGAGCAGCGTCTCTTCTGTTAGAAGCAGGAGGACAGGAAGCTTGCAGCGTCCTCACAGAGCTCTATCTCCCCCTCCCTCCTCTGGGGGCGGGGCCAGAGAAGTTGCTGGTACAGCCGGTCCCCTGCAGAAGTCTTCGAGTGAGAGATCTGCAGTTCAGGTAAGGGGGTGGGGGAGGGTTTTTGGGTAAGTATGTGTGATTAATGTGTGTTTAATGTGTGAAGTATGTGTGATTAATGGAATGAATGAGTATTTAAATGTGTTTGTGTGTGATAGCATGGATGTGTAAGGGGGGTGGGGGTTGTAGCATGGCATAGGGAGGCTGTAATCCCACTACTATCATCCCCAGGTTCCAGCATGTACTGGCTGCCTTGGCTTGATAGGAGTGTGATTGCTGTTAGCAGTTTGATATATATATATATATATATATATATATATATATATATATCAAACTGCTAACAGCAATCACACTCCTATCAAGCCAAGGCAGCCAGTACATGCTGGGTTAAAAGGCATATCATGGGGCTGAGTGGCATATAGGGGGTTAAAATGCATTTCTGGACCTCCAGAAATGCATTTTAACCCCCTATATGCCACTCAGCCCCATGATATGCCTATATACCTCCAGAAATGCATTTTAACCCCCTATATGCCACTCAGCCCCATGATATGCCTTTTAACCCCCTATATGCCAGAGTGGCATATAGGGGTATAAGGCATATCATGGGGCAGAGTGGCAAATAGGGGGGTATAAAGCATTTCTGGGGGCAGAGTGGCATAACTGGGGGGGGCAGGTTGGCAAATAAAAGGAAATTTAAAAAATATATTTTTCTCAATCATAGCTTTTATTAAACATGAAAAAATAATTTACATGAATTAATATTTACTGGTAAAACTTTTTTCCTATAGGGTCGTCTTATATTCAGGCTTTTTGTTTTTTTCCTAAATTAATATTTTGATTTTGGGGGGTCGTCTTATAATCGGGGTCGTCTTATAATCGAGCAAATACGGTATATAGAGCAGGGTTGTCCAATTTTTTTCTGCAGTGGGCCACTTCATCAGAAATGTATATGTCTGGGGGCCGCACTCATTTTTCACTGTGAAAAAATATAGCCTTTAATAAAATATGCAGATTAAAATAAAGTAAATGACACAAAACCTTTTACTTTTCCTCTCACTGATTTATGAGCCTAGTAAGTTTTGTGACTACAAATTGAGGATTCTGGATAAGTAAAAATGAAATAGTTATATTTATTCTAGGGATGTACCAAAATGAAAATTGGACAAAAATTCAACAATATGACTTGGCATGATATGAGTGTGATTGCTAAGTAAACCAGTACATGCTGAAACCTGGCTAGCTGCCCTCTTGTGTATTGATGCTGCTATCAGTATGGGGTCTGCACATCACTTATAGCCACCATGTGCCATGCCCCCCCACTTGCACATCCATGCTATCACACACATACGCTCATTCATTCATATACTCATTCATTCACAGATTTATTCCCTCAGTCACGCATACTCATTCAAACACCATCCCACCTCCTTACCTGCACTGCAGCTCTCTTGATGCCGCACACAGGCTTCTGCAGGGGCTGCGGCCTCCCTCTGGGTTGTTCGCGTTCAGTGCAAGCAACTTCTCTTCTCTGCACAGAGGAAGCAGGAATGGAGCAGAGTCATGTGATGTCACGTACATTCACGTGACTCTGCTGGGTTCCGCTTCCTCTGTGCAGTGCAAAAGACCCTTCCACAGGTAAGCATAAAATCATATGATTTTAACAATAATAGCAGCCTGCGGGCCCGCAGCTAAAGGAATTAAAAAAAGAGAGAGAGAGGTTTTTTTCCAGTGGCTTAACTACTGGGGTCTCGATCACTGCTCTCTCCCTGCACACCAAAAGCTCACAGTTTATCTCTCTGGTGAAGCCTCGCTTTTACCGCGGGGGGGGGGGGGGGGGCTCGCTGCATTCCTGCTTCCTCAGTGCCGGTTCTATATTAATCACAGAGGGCTGTGATTGTTCTGTAAGGTAAGTATTTATTTGTTGTTTTCCTTTTTTCTGTACTTTAAAATTGATGTCTGGAACATATGTAAATATTTTTACGGTTTTTCATGTTACATTAGTGGCTATATTGACAATAACCAAGGTTAATGCACTCTTTGCAAGAATGCAATAACTAAAAAGGATGCATACCTTTCAGCATTCCATCTTGTTATGTTTCAATGAGAAAAGCTAATTTCTACAGCACTGACACTGGTGGACTGTAAGACTGAATAGGGAGGGTAGGAGCAAAGAAAAGTGTCATAAATCTAATGCTGCTCAAGACGGCAGGAATTTTAGTCTATAAAACCAGCAACTGAGAAGCTACTGAGGCTCAGGGACATTGCTTGTTTACAGAAAAATCTGGGTCTTGAACCCACAGCAATATTGAACAGCGTGTTACTGATGACCATGTGCACATGTGAAGGGAATTGTAATCAATAAAACAAAACATATGGTTGTGGAATAAAAATACTATACAAGTCAATTGAATGCCAGGCTGTGAAGGCTGTCTTTAACATAGGGAAAAAGGGGCAGTTGAGCCCGCAACAACTGCGGTTGCAGGGTCACCAGGGCCGGCCCTATAATGGGGCAGACTGGGGCAATTTGCCGCCCCAAGCGCTTTTTTTTTTTTTTTTTTTTTTTTGAAGCGGAGGAGAGAGAGGGGCACCGAGTGGTTTTCGCTTACCCGCTCGGCGCCCCTCTCTCTCTCCTCTGCGGCGAGTCTCCCTGTTCGTTCGGTCCCGGTGCCGGCTTGTAATGCAGAGCGCCGGAAGTGATGTCAATTTCCGGCGCTCAGCATTACAAGCCGGCACCGTGGCACAGCAGGGAGACTCGCCGCAGGACTGTTTAAAGGTAAGTACCGGGGGGGGGGGGTCGTAGATTATGGCGTCGGTGAAGTTTAAAATGCCCCCCCCGGCATTGGCGGGGGCGGCGTTTTAAACTTCGCCCCAGGCGGCGTTAAGTCTTCGGCCGGCCCTGAGGGTCACACATCACAACTATGACCTCAGGGTTGCTCGCACTGTGTGCACTTATGTACATACCTGGGAACTCTTGACACGCCCCGCTCCCTGCCTATTTTTCCTTTAAATGGGGGAGTTTTCTGCTGCCGTTGGGGGGGGGAACGCCCACCAGAAGTTCCCAGGTATGCTTATGTACTGGGTTGGGTCTAATCAATAAAGCACTTCTAGTGTTTGTTTTAGGATTTCATTTTTTAATGAGAGGAAGGTACAGCTTAAAATTTGCAAATTACTTTTGAACGTGATTAGCATTAGATATCATCATTAATTATTATACTGGTTATAGAGAGGGCAGGTATTTTATTCTGGGAAGCAATGTTCTTGACTATAGTGGAAACCACATTTAAGAATAGTAAAAGCCCTGGGGTAAACCACTGTGCAGAATTAACTTGGTCGTATGAATAGAGAAGGTCTGACATGATTGGGTAACTAATCTACTTCCAGCTAATGAGAGGTGTTTTTATGTTATAAAAAAAAAAAAAAAAAGTTCATGATCAATTCATATTATCCTCCCCTCAATCATAAAGATATTATACAGTACATGCCTGCAATGTATGATGGTGCTTAATAAATTGGTAAAAAAAAGTATTTAGTCTTATTTTGGTACATGATCACCATAAGAGGGAGAGACTCTGATTCTGTCAGTGGCAGCTGGTGGGTAATTCCAATGGGGGTTCACAATATATAGAAATGTACATTTTATGACGTAATGTACAGGTTAAAATACATTTCCCTAAATTAACCCTAAACACCCCATCAACCATAACTGCCCCTAAATTAACCCTAAAGACTCCATTAACCATAACTGCCCCCAACTCCCCTAACTTTCAGCAGCCCAAATATTAATTTTATACTCGGTTAGATGAGTTGCTGAGCAGTGTGGACTCTATAAGGAAAGGGGTGGGGCCAATCATCAGGATTGCAGTCAGTCACTAGGGAGGGCGTGGAGACTCCGGGCTGGGCGGTGAGTTTGCTGACGGCTGAGAGCTCCTCCCCTGATCGCACAGCTTTACTGTGTGAACAGGGTTCAAATGGGCGGCTCAGCCGGCGCTTTAGCAAGCGCAGCAGCATTGAGCCAAATAGGTTCTTTCTTCCTATCGCACGTGTTATAGGCATAGGCAGGCTACATCAGGGGACAGGAGGCTTCATGGCATGTGAACCCCCAAGCGCAAAAAGAAAACAAAATTGCAAAATTCATCAAAAATCCATTTTAATCTAATTAAGATTAAAATGGATTTTTGATGAATTTTTTATTTTTTTCTCCTTTTGCGCTTGGGGGTTCACGTGCACATGTGCTCCTATGGAGGAGCCTCCACTACCTTAAGCTGAAATGGCACAACTTGCCCATATGTCTGAAATAATTTTCCAGGTCTTGTTGTCACTCTTGGCAAATTCCTTAAAGAGAATTTATGCTTATGATGGCAAACATTTTAACATTAAAGCATAAGATAGCTATGTGGTTGTTACAGGGTCACCGTACCCAAGGCTGTGGGTACCCCTTGGGCTGACGAGTCACCAGTCCGTACCCTCACACGGATAGCTCCTGCTATCCACGGATCAGTCAGACCACCATTTATAGTAAAACAAGAAAAACTTTTATTGCAAACTCATATATCTTTTAAATAGATATTCCCCTACCAGACGTTCTCAATACACACAGAACCCAACCCCAAATCCCGTCAGCTTGGGGAGTGCACAGGTAATGGATCAGGTGAGGGGATTTAGGTATACAATGGTTTTTTTTCTCCCGCCTGTGTTATTTCCCCTAACGTCTATGGGGATTTATGTGTGTTTTATTTTGTGACCTATTTTTTTATTTTTAATTTTTTCTGGGACAGACAAATATCTTGTAAACATTCATGTGCTTTGTTCTGTTCCAAAGCAAATGGTTTGGTTTGATAAAATGTAATAAATATTTGGTACAGTTTTTATATAGTCTTCATTTGTAATAAACGACAAACTGTGCTTTTCCAAGGTCTACATACAGTATGATGTTAATATGTCATAGTTTGACGGCTAACTGCATAGATAAGGTTTAGAAATATTAGGGGTCCGGTAGAAAGGGGGTAATTTGACTTGGTTTCCTCTTTTGGTGTTTAGGAATTTTCTCAAAAGGGATAAGGCACTTTGGGGAATTGTATTATAAATGTGATTTTGGGGCAAATTTTGAAAAGCAACTAATGGAAGGTTGCTGCTGACGGGACCAATCTGTTGGTTGCTTTAATGAGAAGACATTTCACATTTTTAAACATAAGCCCGGTGTCTGAAAATAGTATTTTTACACAATCTCTAATACACCGCTTTTATCTATTTTAGCCATGGAATATATGGCAGCCAGTGCATCTATTTGTGACCCTGATTTGGAGTTTGATAAAAATGTACCCCGAATATGTGGCGTCTGTGGGGACAAGGCAACCGGCTTCCACTTCAATGCCATGACATGCGAAGGCTGCAAAGGTTTCTTCAGGTGAGCCACTGTCTAATTTTCCTTTGCTCTTTGGTTATTATGTTTTTTATACCCTGTGTACTGTGCACTGGTGTTTAGTGATGTTTCTTTATCGATTAACATATTGCCCAATATATAATGCAGGTTAATTGATCAGTAATCAGCCAGCGCCAAGTATGAGCACCTTAAGTGTACGGTAAGTTTGTAGGCCAGATGTTTTTTTTATCTAGTTATGAAAAGGGTTAGCTAGGTGTGAAATATAGACAGTTCTGTGCTATTTTGTCCAAGTAGAAGACCTAATGGCGGGGAAATTGGCAAAAAAAAAAAAAGTCACCGTAAGTAGCTTACAGTACTGAAGGTGTCTTGTTTTTTTGCACACATGTGCAGTGTTTTTAATACACATCCCTATTTTTTCCTGCCCTTGTTTCTGTTTAACCCGCACATTGTTTCACTGAGACAATCTGATGATTTACCTTGCAGCCTTCTACAGCTGCCATGCAGGTGTCTGCGCACGATTCACTGTTAGGGAGGGACATTGCATTTTCCATAGAAACACTGTGTTTCAGTGTTTTATTAACCCTTTCTGTAATTCATGGCATATCATACAAATAATGGGCTAAAAGCATATAGTGATGACACGGTATGTCACAGAATGTCATGAACCCCACTTGAAATCTTTTTCCAATGGGAAGAGTAAGTGCAGGAGACTTCCTCGCACTGAAAAAAGTCTGCGGGAACTATCACATGTCAGTCTGAGACTGTAAGTGTAGAAGCCTCAGGTTTACACAAAGTGCAGACGCTTTGACCGTGATCAAGAGAAGCTACTAATTGGCAGTGACCAATAAGCAGTTTCTCACTTATACCAATGATTGGCACATTCAGTAGGGTGATGGGAGTCCACCCAAACCTGTAGTGAAGAATGAGTTATAGTATTGTGGAAATGTATTTTTCTTCCCATATTATTAGTATTTAACCATTTCTTAAGAGTGTGTCTACCCTGACATTTGCTGTCTACCGTTGTCTATATTGGCTACATTTGCAATCTATGTCTGTTTACAGTTGCATACCTAATTGTCAGTTACTAAGGAGGTTCAGGGTTTTTCATAAAATGTTTAGTTTCCTTTTTTCATTATCAGGTGTAGTATATATGGGCAATCCATGTTATTTGATGCATGTTTTGTTGGACTATGCATATAAAAATACTACTTTTGGTGTAGAAATGAAAAATTAGGTTATGATCTCGACCATTCTAATAATGTAATATAAAACTTAAAATAATGCACTTGGGACATAACTATCCCAAGGCTGAATATAGCACAAGGGGGCAAATGTACTGTCAGTGACAACAAGAGAGGTCCTTGAGAGTAATTTATTTCTGAGGACTTAAAGAAAGGTAACCAGATTTTTAAAATGAAATCCGGTGCCTTTTTTAAAAAAAATTGGCAAATGGTAAAAAAAAAACATTTTATAAGCATGTTTTCTTCAAACTATACATGCAGCATATTTAGTATAGGTTAATGACGTGATTGTATGATATATAATGTTATTGCTCATATTTTGTCCATGAGATTAAAAAAAAATACTTATTAGAATCATTTGGGTAGATTGAGAGTATCTTTGGCCTTGTGCTGTGGATTAAAATAGATATAATCTTAACTCCTTGGCATCCATGTGTACTGGATAAAGATGACATCAGTGTGAGGCAGATAAAATAGAATATAATCTTATGTGATGGGATTGGGATTACATCAGTACGCTAAAAAAAAATTATACAAAGCCACAATTTAGTGCCACTAATCTTCAATAAGATATGGATATTGAAATAGAGTAAGGCAAAAGACAAATCCTTTACTTTTCCTCTTACTGATTTATGGGCCAATAAAGTTTGGTCCTCTGAAGTGACTACAAATTCAGGAGGGCGTTTTATCTCTGGATATGTAAAATTTAAATAGTTATATTTATTCCTACAGTAAGTAAAGTGCCAAGAAACAGATGACCAAACACACACACACACACCAGGACAAGCTCTGCCACACCGACACACACACCAGGACACGTTCTGCCACACAGACACTAGGGATGCACCTAAATGAAAATTAAAAAAAAATTCACAGAAACCAAAAAATTCAGGATTAAAAAAAATAAAATAGAAAAAAAAAATATATAAATTTTTCTTATTTCATCCCAAATCAGCCAGTACATGCTGGAATCTGGGTATGTCTGGGCACGATAGGAGTGTGATTGCTGTATTAAATATATATGATTGCTAACCGCAATCACACTCCTATCATGCACAAGCGGCCAATACATGCTGAAATCAGTATAGCTGCCCCCCTTTGAGTATTGATGCTGCCAGCAGTATGAGGTCTATACATTTATGCTACACAAGGCTTGAGGAAGGCCTGTGTGTCGAAACGTTGCCTGTGTGAAATGAACTCCCCATTGCATTTGAGTGCTGAGCCTCTGCTTCTTTATTTGTATATTGAAGGACTTGCTGGCACCCTGGCTCTTGCACCATCTCACAACTGAGTGCTGTATTCCAACCTTTTGTTTCTGCGTACACATGACTTAAAGCCTCCCTGGGCCACCTGCCCCCACTTACACATCCATGCTATCACACATTCATTCAGTCATTCATTCACAGATACTAATCATTCAGATACTCACTCATTCTTACCTGAACTGCAGACTTTCCGGTGTCGCTCGCGGACTTCCACAGGGGCTGCTGCTTCCCTCTGCGTTGCTCGCGCTCTGTGCGAACAACTTGTCTTGTCCCGCACAGGGGAAGCAGGAACGGAGCAGAGTCATGTGACGTAAAGCCATGTGACTCCGCTGGGTTCCTGCTTTCCCTGGGCAGAGCAAGAGAGGCTGCTCACACAGTTTGCGAGAGCAATGCACTGTTAAGAAGCAGGGCCCCATGTGGAAGTGAACATTAATCCGGGGACAGTGTCCTTCATCTGGGGACTGTCCCCGGAAACCGGAGGTGTCTGGTCACCCTAACTTAAAGGAAAGCAGGGTGCTGGTATGTATAGCTAGATGCATTAGAAGAATTGGCTCTGCCAATCTCTGGTCAGACCACTCCCGTATTTATGTACGGTTCTATTGACGTTTTGGGTTGCATTGGGAGGAGGATGACTAAAATAGTAATTATACTACAAACCATTTATCGCAAAGGACTAAAGGAGCTCAATATGTATGGCTTGGAAGAAAGAAGAGAGGACATATAGAATTTAAAAGGGATTTAACAGGAGGGGTGTTTATTTTGAAGGGGTAGGAATGTTAGAACAAGAAGTCAAAGTTGAAAACTAGAGAGTCAGGGGCTTAAATGTAATATAAGGGAGTTTTACTTTACCAAGAGGGTGGTAAATAGAAGAGCTTCCCATCAGAAGTGGTAGAGGTTAGCACTGTAAGGGCTTCTAGCAGGAAAATTAGGTGGGCCAAATGGTTCATATCTGCCATCATTCTATGTTTCCGTAACTTAAGGAAAAATCATAATGTTTCCTATATATGTAAATCTGTTTTGTTTTCATTTACGGCGTATGTGGAAATATATTCTCTGTTACAGGAAGCCATGACTTGTACCAGTTGTGGTATTAGGAGGAGCTCCAGTGTTTTGACTGGTGTAATTGTCTGTAAAATCTACTGACTCAGCCTGACCTAGGGCAAGTAATACTATCACTGAGTCCCTCAAGTGCCAAAATTAGATTTCTAATTCTTTGCAACATTTCCAATACAAGTTTACTTTGGACAGATTATAGAATGACGTGCAATAGAAATGATTTGATTTCTGGTTTGTAAAATTGCGCAAACAATACAAACCTAGAGCAACAGAAATAACCACGTTTGTTAAATCCAGTAAATTTTTATGTGGGCTAAAAAAAAACACTGGCCTAGAATCTTTTTTTCTGTAAGCAAGGTATGTTAGATAATTCTTGTAACAAAGTTATGTCTGAATAAAAAAAGTTCTACATTCCTGACTTAAAGTACAGCAAACAATTGTCACACTTGGCAGTAGGAATGGATAAGGAAAAATGAAGTGGAATAAACACTAGACTTGTACATTTGTTACGAATTAAAATTTGAACTATATATATGGATTTCGTTAATTTGTCTGAAAAACAAGGAGGGCCCCAAGAAACAAAAACTAAGCAGAGATGCTTGTTTGCATTTCGTTGATTTTTACTCATGCTGTCACTCTCAGTGTGTTCCTACCTTCTCTGCCAACCGCTTCTATGTCCCTGTATCCTTTTCTGCAGCTCCGTTTCTTGCCTTGGCTTTTCATGTTCTTTTGCTTTCTTCTGTCTGCTTTCTTGGTGTGCTTCTCCCCGCAATCTGCTTTCTTAACCTGCCTTGCTGCATACCACAGGGACGACATCACCCTCAATTGGAGTGCTCCAGAGGGATTTGTAGTGAAGTGTAGAGATGCTTCTCCCTCTCCATGGATGTGTCTGCATTATTCTGCATTATTTTGCTCCAGGAGGTCTGGATAATGTAGCAGAAAAATAGTATAATATATATTATATTTATAAAATAGAAGAGTGAAATACACCAATCAGCCATAACATTATGACCACCTGCCTAATATTGTGTAGGTCCCCCTTTTGCCACCACAACAGTCCTGACCCGTTGAAGCATGGACTCCACTAGACCTCTGAAGGTGTGCTGTGGTATCTGGCACCAAGACGTTAGCAGCAGATCCTTTGAGTCCTATACGTTGCGGGGCCTCCATGTATGCATCCTGGTGCAATGTGTGTTCCAGATAAGCGCCGTGTCATGATTAACTCATATAATGTAGTGGATGCATGGAAGGGTAACCCAGCAGAGGTGGTTAGTTTCTTTGTTTAAACATTCAATGAGTTAATCTGAGGTTGATTTAATGTGTTTCTTTGTGAATGCCCTCTGTATCTGTTCTGGCTAGAGGTGTCATCTTCCCAAAGGACCCCTGTGGTGATTCATGGCCTAACAGATAAGGATCCTTAGTTATAGGAATTCCATTCCTATCTTAAGTGGGGGGGTTTCCATCACCTTTACCCCACCATAACTTATTGGCACATCAAAGATGGGACCCGATTCTTGGGGAAGGTGTCATATAATCGGTCATGTGGTCAGAGGGGCGTTTGCTTGCAAAAGTCTGATTTAGGGACAATGCAGCGACCTCAAAGCAGAACTCCATGATATACTCTGATCGGAACAACATCATAAGAAACCATCTGGACTTAAGGAGTTCCCACAGGCCTACTTATTGGAGAAACTCGTGAGTGAGGGTCCTGTGTTTAAGTCCCTTTGTTTTTAAGAACTGTTTGCCGTTTTATTTTTATTTTGTATGTCTTGTTTTTTGTAATTCTGGCACTGTGTAATCTTTGTCTTTTTGTTATTAAAATATTCAAAATCTACGTCTGTCTTTGGGCTCTAGTATCGATATCCACAAACCCTAAGGGAGGATAACACGTTACCGTATTGTTATTGAGTTCTACAGGATATATATATATGTTGTTTGCCCGGGGTGGGTTGATATATATATAGATAGATATATAGTGATTGATGTTCTAATTCGGATTTCTCACGAATCCGGTATCAAAATCGTGAGTGGTGGCAGACTACCTGGGGGGATACAGGCAGGATTTGGGGGTTAATTTGGTGTAACTTATGCCCTGTTAAGGGGTCTAGTTAGTAAATCCAGAGGCCTGGTGCTATTAACCCCTTCATGCCCATGCCCTCCACACAGTCACGGCTTGGCAAGTAGTCCTGACCGTGACAAACTTGGTGGCAGCGGTGGGATATCTAGAGTTTTTTAGTGCTATTTGTATTGCCCGGTTTGGTGATTTTAGTACTAGAAGAAATTACATGGGTTTTGTGTAATTTCCCAAAGACATTACTCAGTGCCTAATTACAGACATACAGTGCAAAACAGTTCGTTCCTCTCCTTTTTATTTTTCTCTACCATACTGCATTATGGAGGCATATCGACGACAGCCAAAAGAATCTCTGGAGCTGGTTTGTCAAGAAAGGAATATACAAATTTTTGGCAAAAGTAAAGAGCAGCTGATTTTGGATCTCCTGGAACATGATAAACTCTGTGCAGAGCAGGCCATCGGAGCAAATGTGATTTTGGAAGAGCCTGTGGATCAAGGATGTTTTCCTGATAAAGTTAACGCCTTGAGTGTAATGGACTCTGAGTTACAAGTGTTACTAAAGGATCTGGGGAGCGTGGATCCTCAGCTAAAGTTCAACCTGATTCTGCAGTACAAGGAGAGAGAGAGGGAGGCTGCGGAAAGAGAGAAAGAGAGAGAGATGGAGGCTGCTGAGAGAGCTGCGGAGCGGGCTGAACGAGAAGCTGAGCGGAGGTATCAGCTGGAACTTCTACGGTTAAAGCAATATAGTCCGTCTCCCCAAAGCATTGTTAACGGGGATGGATATGCTAACCGACCTCGCCTGGAACACTTTCCAATGCTGGAAAAGGACACTGACTTGGATGTGTTTTTGAGAGGATTTGAGAAAGTGTGCCGGCAGTACCAGCTGCCCAAGGAAGAGTGGGGAAAGTATTTAACCCCACGTCTGAAGGGGAAAGCCCTGGATGTGTTTGCTTCCTTACCAATGGAAGTTGACCAGGACTATGAGGCCATAAAATCTGCCTTGTTAAAAAGTTTTAACCTCACCCCTGAATTCTACAGGAAAAAGTTTCGAGAGATGCAGCAAGCTACATCGGACAGTTGCACCGAATATGCGGGACAGCTTCGGACTATTTTCCGGCAATGGACTGGAGGCCTACAAGTTACTACATATGAGGCCCTGGAGGATCTGATGATTTTGGAGCAGTTCCTGAGGACACGAAGTCCGGAGGCCCGAGAGTGGATTCTGGACAGAAAACCTAAGACCACGACAGAGGCGGCAGATCTGGCTAACGATTATGCCAACAACCGTACTCCAACAACAAAGCGGGTACAAGCATCACAAGGACCATCTACTTGGAAAAGAGCAGCCTACCAGCCACCAACTCCTAAGCCAACCGGGAGATTATCACCAACACCTTTCCTAGCCAACAGAGCAGGGGCCACATCGGGCCAGGGGGATACCCGCCGGTGTTATCGGTGTAACCAGATTGGGCACTTGAGTGCCACCTGCCCTTCTAAGAGACCATCTCCCCCGACAAATGGAAATGGAGGTACAGCTGGAGGAGCTGCACCTGTTTTATTTGTGGCTAGACCAAAGGAGGCACAAGGAGACAATTTGCAGTGTGTGCCAGTTGGGGAACACCCAGCTGTCTTGTTTGTTTCCAAGGTTCAGGGGAATGAAGAGGAGAACCTACAAAGAGTAACTGTAGGTGGCCGTGTGACTATGGGACTCAGGGATACGGGGGCTGCTTGCACTCTGGTGCGGCCTGAGATGGTAAGATTGGAGGATCTTATCCCTGGGAAGACCATGTCCATCCAAGGAATTGGCGGGGTGCGCCCTGCAGTGCCAGTGGCACGTGTGTACCTTGATTGGGGTGTGGGCAAGGGTTTGCGGGAGGTGGGTATATCCGAGGATATTCCTGTTAATGTTTTGCTGGGCAAGGATCTGGGTTGGCTTGTTTGCCAGTATGCACCAGTTGAGGAAACCTGCAAACCTGGAGGGCTGGTAGAGAGCCCTGTCCAACCTAAGGTACTGTCTGAAACTTTGGGAGTAGTGGGTAGCTGGGAGGGAACCCAGAAGGCAGAGGTATGCCTGTCTGAACCAGCACCCAGGATCCTGTCTCCTGAAGAGATAAAGGGGCATGTGTGCCAAGGGGCCAAACTTAGGGAGCAAGCTCTAGGGGAAAAGTATGGTTTGAACTTTGGAGGGGCAGAGTTTCAGGAACAGGGAGTCTGTGGTGGCTCTTCTGGTTCAATGCCCCCTGATACGGAAAAGCATAGTGTGACTATGGGTGATCAGGTAGCCGAGGGATTCGGGCATGCTGGGGATACTTCGGCCAAAGTGTCTTCAGAAGTTGTATGCCCAGAAGGTATTATCCCTGAAAAACTAAAGGGGACTGGGGATGTGTGGCCAACCGTGCCTACAGCACCTGAGTATTTAGGTTTGGGTGCAGGAGAAAGTATACATGATATAGGGGTGTCTGCGGATATTCATGTTACTGACTTTCCTCAAAGGGAAAACAAGGGATATATGGAATGTGATGTATCTGTGTGTCAACAGCCAAAACCCTGCTTTCATGCTCCAGAGGAAATGCTTCATTTAACTCTTAAAGTGCTGGAGGTTAAGAAGCAGGAAGGGGGTAGTTTCTCCACTGTGCCTAAGACCCCTAAAGCTGTAAAGTCTGGAGATAAGGAGGAGGGGGAGGAAAATTCACACCCTGTTATCCCTTTTGTGTGTTTACTGAGTGGGCAGTGTGAGGGGCAGAATATGTCCCCTGTAGCTGTAGTGGCATACCAGCAAGATGCTGGTGCAACAGCTACAGAGGATTATATAGTATGGGTTGATGAACACACAGCTACATTGACCAGTCAGCAAGAAACCCCTCGCCCTGTGAGTGTAGGTGAAGCCAAGAGCCTGGGATCCACACCGGAAGCCCAGGACAATGGACACCCGTTTGCTGTCTTGCTTGGGAATGGGCAGCGTTTAGCAATCCTAAGCAGGGCAGAGAAACAAATGGATGAGGCCTTGAAACATCGGAGTAACTTATCGCCAAAGAAAGAGGCTTACTCAAGGGTTGGCAAAGAGTGCTTAGCTATGGTGTGTGCTTTGCAGGAGTTACAGCCATGCTTGTATGGTTGTGACTTCACTGTTATAATCTATCACAACCCTTCTCTTCAGGCGGATAGAGTAGATGGGAAGCTTAGCAAGTTGCTCAGATGGAGGCCGGTGCTACAGCAGTATTGTTCTACTGGCTGGTGTGACAAGTCAGCTTCTATGGGAACGCTGACTGTTTGTCTGGTCAGGGGGAGACTAGAATTTAGGCAGACATAGTAGATCAGCGTGTGCTGACCTCCTCTGTCCACCATCTTAAAGGGGGAGGTGTCATGATTAACTCATATAATGTAGTGGATGCATGGAAGGGTAACCCAGCAGAGGTGGTTAGTTTCTTTGTTTAAACATTCAATGAGTTAATCTGAGGTTGATTTAATGTGTTTCTTTGTGAATGCCCTCTGTATCTGTTCTGGCTAGAGGTGTCATCTTCCCAAAGGACCCCTGTGGTGATTCATGGCCTAACAGATAAGGATCCTTAGTTATAGGAATTCCATTCCTATCTTAAGTGGGGGGGTTTCCATCACCTTTACCCCACCATAACTTATTGGCACATCAAAGATGGGACCCGATTCTTGGGGAAGGTGTCATATAATCGGTCATGTGGTCAGAGGGGCGTTTGCTTGCAAAAGTCTGATTTAGGGACAATGCAGCGACCTCAAAGCAGAACTCCATGATATACTCTGATCGGAACAACATCATAAGAAACCATCTGGACTTAAGGAGTTCCCACAGGCCTACTTATTGGAGAAACTCGTGAGTGAGGGTCCTGTGTTTAAGTCCCTTTGTTTTTAAGAACTGTTTGCCGTTTTATTTTTATTTTGTATGTCTTGTTTTTTGTAATTCTGGCACTGTGTAATCTTTGTCTTTTTGTTATTAAAATATTCAAAATCTACGTCTGTCTTTGGGCTCTAGTATCGATATCCACAAACCCTAAGGGAGGATAACACGTTACCGTATTGTTATTGAGTTCTACAGGATATATATATATGTTGTTTGCCCGGGGTGGGTTGATATATATATAGATAGATATATAGTGATTGATGTTCTAATTCGGATTTCTCACGAATCCGGTATCAAAATCGTGAGTGGTGGCAGACTACCTGGGGGGATACAGGCAGGATTTGGGGGTTAATTTGGTGTAACTTATGCCCTGTTAAGGGGTCTAGTTAGTAAATCCAGAGGCCTGGTGCTATTAACCCCTTCATGCCCATGCCCTCCACACAGTCACGGCTTGGCAAGTAGTCCTGACCGTGACACGCCGCACCCGGCAATCCACGTGATTCAGTAGACTAGGCTACCTTCTTCCATTGCTCCATGGTCCAGTTCAGGGTGGACAAGGGTAAGCATGGACACCCTAACTGGATTGCGGCTATGCAGCCCAATACCCAAGAACACTGTGTGTTCTGACACCTTTCTGCCAGAACCTTGATTTTTATGGGAGAGCTTTCCTGCTGTTAAGGGGGAGCTGTAGCTTCTACTAAAGGGCATATTAAAGCACTTCATCAGGCATTGTTAGTAAGGCTGACTGAGACAGACAATAGACTGTACCTTTAATTTTGAAGTATCTGTGCCAATCATGGCCATAATTAAAATGCTAGTGTTTTATTACTGACTTTTGCTAATTACCTCTTTTAAGCCCAGCAACTTTCCACATAAAGCAAATCATAATCATTAAAAACAAATACTTGGCAGCAATGGAAAACCCCACCCGTCTTTCCCAGTTAAAGCCGGACAAGAAATTATCCTTACCTGGAAAAGCAGGGTATACTTGGAAGGTATGCTGATAGATGTTTGATGGATAGCATATTGCTTTATTTACAGTGATTCTAGTTTCTGTTTTGTTTCTCAAAATCTAAAATGCAATGTCTGTACATGTCTCCTAAGATGAGTCTCTAGGGAGTAATTTGGAGCAGCGTGGATGTGTTAATGCAATACATTTTTGTACAAGCAAAAGTAGATAAAAAATTAAAACATTTATGTTCACTGAACTTTCAAGTTCCAAAATTTAGTTGGGGGAATTTTCTATAAGCTCAGGGACATATTATTGAAGCCCCTGTACTTATTTGCAGGTATAATTCACAATAATGTTGTTTTCTGAAAAGACTAAAGTCTGCATTCTCCAGTGTTGTGTTTTATGCATTAAACCAAACTTCCAGTAAACTAATAATTATGTACAACGGCGCCTTCCTACATTTCTGACAATACCTCCCATTTAATGTTCTCTCCCGATCTTGTATACATATACAGCTAAAACAAGACTTCTAGCGGTCACTTGTAGGAAGGCCAGGTAGTGAATGTCCACTGGGGTAAACCCTGGATGGCTTCACATAGACCGTTTTAAAGTATAACATTAGTAACCAATTTACCCGGTTGAAGTGCCAAAGTGTGAAATTCTAAACCTTGACAGCCACTAAAGGCCTAGATATTTGTATATTCAAGCCTGAGTACAGGAAACAGTCTCACCAGCGATAAGT
Organism: Spea bombifrons; assembly: GCF_027358695.1. NCBI lineage: Eukaryota > Metazoa > Chordata > Amphibia > Anura > Pelobatidae > Spea > Spea bombifrons. The sequence continues at coordinate 116,530,863 of NC_071088.1, forward strand.
GCACATTGAATAAGGTAGTAAACTTGTGCATTTGTTTTTTGTAAGAATACGTTTTTGTGCTGAATTTTGCCGTTTTCTACGTATAAATAATGAACAACTGCAACGTTGGACGAAAGAAACAGAAAACGAATGTGGCCAATACGAAAATCTTCGTCCATATATGTTAGCCCTGGCCGCCATTTTAACTATACTAAGAGGAGAAATCTTGCCATTCTTAAATCAACTTCTTCTACGCGTTTACTTATTGTTTCCATGGGAACCCGGACAGACAAATGGGATTTCCGAAGATGGCAACGGATGACTTTTGTCGAATAGAAATATGTATATTTTTTTTTTTCAAAAAATGACCACGAACCTTCAAATGCACCTCCTTTAAAATTTTCAATTGTGCCTGCAATCACCTGCTTTAGTGAACAAACCCCAACATTACCTTTTTTCGGGTATAAGCAGTGTTTGTTTAGACTTGTGTTTTCTACCTTACGCACCTCTTTGTGGTTTCCTGTGGTTTCTAGCTGTATCCATCACACAAAATGTTGAAAGCATGTTTTTCTTGGCGGAACACACTTTTGATGATTTCATCAGCTGGTAACAGATTACCTTGACTCCTAAGATTACTTTCTCAGCATGGTAGCAATTGTCTGCTCAGGATGTCTTCTCTAGTGTTATATCAAGCCTGTCTGAATTTTCCTCTCTGCTGCTGCTCACTAGAATACAGAGATAGTTGGATCATTGCAGGAAACCATTCAAAGGTAGACTCCAACCATCATAAGTACTGTAATGCTTATGGTAGTTAAATTTACGTTTTTATCCCACACAAATAAGTGGAAGGTGGAGTCTTCAGAATCCTCTCTATGCATTCACACTGCTTGTCCATCCCCCAGATCCCGTAATAGTAGGAACTGCATCAGCCAAACTCATCTGCTGCTTACCAGTCGCTGGCTCACATGAGAGTGGCAGGGAGCCTAAATAAAGGAAGTTCTGCTGGAGCTTCTTCTAAAGGCAAATCTTTTTTTTTTTTCTTCTTCCGTACACATGAAAAATACATATTAAAGTACTTGCAAGACAGTTACACACATAAAAGCAACTAAACAAAACATACAAGCTATATCATTTAATAAAATATTTAAGTCATGCTGAAGGTTGTAAAGTAGTCCGTTTCCTTGTTACAAGTAATTTGGGGAAGGAAGGGGAAAGTGGGAATTCTCTTTATATCCACAGAACGTTGCATGGCCTTTAGGGCAAAACTAATGAATGAAAAGAGAGTCTGAAACCTGTTTTAGATCACACTATAGGATTAAATGCTATTATAATAATTTACTTAAATTGAGCCCCTTGCTAGGGATTGCCCTGCTGCCCATTGGCATTAAAGACATACCTGCCTGCATAATTAATTGTAGTACTTTGCACATTTAATGGCTTTTCAAAATGAAACCGTGAAATGTAAAATAATTAGAATTTAGTACCAAGTTTGTATGTTGCTTGTACATAAACTAAAAAATATGCCAAACGGGAAAGAAAAAAAAAAAATGTTAATTTTTATAGTGTTACAAACTTGATATGTCTATATAAAAGGAGGAATATTGTAACATTTGGCACAGAACTCATCTTCAAACAGCATCATTTTTAATAATTTTTTTTTTTTTAGAATTGAACACAAAGATTTGTGTAAGTTTATGCAGACATTAGAAGCTACCTAGACACTTTTTGGAGCATATGTGCACCAGCAGTAAAAGTTTTTACTGATTTTGTATTAATGCAATATTGAGCAGATTAAAATAGTAAAAAATGTTTTAGCTTTTTGTATAGGAAATGTTCGGATAAAATCAGCTTTTTTATATAAATACATCATATTGAACTAAGTTGTTAAGCTAATAAATAGAAAATGTATATGCACATAAAGTAACCTATAACTACTTTGTACATTATCCATGATAAATCCCTTAACTGCCTTTTTTGTTACTGACTTTTTGATGAGTAAAAATTCACGAAATTGTGAAAAAAGTTTCTCGTTAGTAATATGCAGTATGCAGTATTTGATGACAAGTGTTTTCCCCACGTTACCCCCCTGTTTGTTTTTTTTTACCATGTTTGCTCTCAGGATACATGGGATATAAGCTACACATCTTGGTTAACAATTTCCTTCTTGTTCTTTTTGAGCCGTGGCGTGAATGCAAACATACAATTTACGCAACATTTATTTATAGTTCTGTGGCTGTGCAAGAATTTCTTAAGAGTGGAAACTGTAATGGGATTTTCTTTAAATAGCCCATATTTTTCTTCCATGATGTGGTGCCTTTCCTCTACTAGTACACCAGTGGTTATTTTAAATAACATCAAGTCCAGAGCCAAGGCACTTATTTTTTTTTACATTAATGTGGCTCCATCATGGCAGTTTGTATTACCATTATGGTTTGACCTTGTCTTCCTCCCAGATTCACAACAGAGATCTTTCTTTATCTTTTGTTTTTAGAAATAAGAACTGGCCAACCTGCCACATAATGTTCTTCTGAATATGTGGTTCTTACTTTCCTGTTTGTTTTATATTATTTTTATCTGTTACCAAGACAGACTTTAAAAAATGGGATGGAGTAGGAGGGATGTAAATAGATCACCCAAATAACACCTCCCGCACAAGCTTCAGCTACATCCATGGTTGCAGACTCTTCTGAAATGGCCAGGACAGTTACAGTTGTGAGATCCCAATCAGCGTCTAGGTTAGTTTTATGCTGCTGGCAAGATTTTATCCATTTAAAAGCAAATATATGTCGATATATGAAATGGGTTTGACCAGAGCATACAATGGATTAAGTGTGAAGTCCTTGTGCCACCCACGTAAAGTGGTTAGTTATGCTTCTGATGTCATGCACTACCAATATTTTGGGGTTTATTACTTATCGTGGGGTCCCTCGAAATGTGGAGTGCGCAGTCCTTTTGCAGCGTTCCTACTGAGTTTATAAACAACTTGTTTCTCCCAGGTTCCTCTGTTTGGGAAAGACAGTGCTTCTGCACCTCTTCCTATTTTTTTTTTTTTTTTTTTTTTTTTTTTTTAGTTGCCCGGATGAGTGCATTATTAGGCTCCTAAAACACACACACACAAAAAGTATACAGGTTGAGTATACCTTATCCAAGATGCTTGGGATCAGATGAATTTCAGATAACGGGTCTGTCTTCTCACCTGTGTCTGCTCTGTTGTTCAGGCTTCTCCTCGCGATCCCAGAATGCTTCTAGTCCATTTTTCAGGCTTCCCCAGAACACTTCTGCGCTCTTTTCTTGACTGCTTTGAGGAAGCCTAAACAACAGAGCAGACAGCAGGGAGAAGCTGAAAAGGAGGCAGGGAAAGAATCTACTTGCGGGGGGGGGGTCAGGCACCTCTTTATTGCCCCCCCCCCAATTGTAAGTATCCTTTATCTGAAAAAATAAATCTGATTTCAGATCATTTCAAATAAGGGATTTTTGCATAAGGGATACTTAACCTGTATATAGACCAGGGGTGCTCAACTCTGATTCAAGAAGGTCTCAAACGGGCCAGAAATTGTGTGGTTCCCTAACAACATATAGCTAATATTTCTAGAGGGATAGGAAGGCATGCAACACATCCAGATTTTGATATAGGTGCTGTGTTACCCCCAATACTTCATAAAGAATATTTATTAATTGTGTTTTTGGGTTGTGGCAGTTACACATTTCTGAAAATGTAATAAAAAGGAAAAAAATGCATAAATTGCACGAATAGTATTTTAGAAGGCAGTTAATCAAGTCCAGTTTTAGTGTATTAGGCATATATTTTCTGAAATACTAATACATAAAATAGTAATGCTTTCAGCTATGATTAAGAACCTTTTTAAGTATATTTTATTTGCTGCTTTTTTTTTTTTTTTCCTTACCAAATCTTAATACATAACATTATATATATATCTAAGAGGCTTAAAAACAATATGTGGAATTGAACCTTACAGCATTTTGGTGATTAATAGTTATATGTATCTTTTGTTTAAAAAATACTGTGAGGGCTACCAAAACATTATGTCAAGAGAAGCCAAGGAAACGTTCCTTACGACTCCTCCACTTTTGCAGGGACAACCCTCGGTTTTTGGGGGCCCTGAGCAAAATGCATTTAAGGGACTCCATCACAAATGTAAGTTTGGTATTCAATTGTACTCACTTTAAGGAACACGTTGGATTGAGAGTTTTTGTTTAGAAATATATTTCACAATTTGATAAATTGGTGCCCTAAGCAATTTTACTTGCATCTATGGTAGCATCACTTCTGCACCATGTATACTTGTTATATGTAAGCTGCTAGTTCTCATATGATTCTTTTACAAGACGAGATGAGTTTCTTTCTCTGAAGACTTCACACGTCTCCATTTTCTTCTTGACAGGAGGAGCATGAAGCGGAAGGCATCCTTTACTTGTCCTTTTAATGGTCATTGTCAAATAACCAAAGATAACAGGCGGCACTGTCAGTCCTGCAGGCTGAAACGCTGTGTTGATATTGGCATGATGAAGGAATGTAAGTAAACATAGAAAAAAACATGAAGTTGGCTTATCATTTATGCATTTTTGCCAAGGTGCTACTGTCCCTTTTAATCTTATGCGAGAGTGTGGGTTCTCCTTTCATATTCATCAATAAATGCAATATCAAAAAGCCCTTCAGAATGAAATATAGCTCATTGTGGAAAAGCCTAGGCCATATGGCTACTCAACAGAATATACTGAATAATGTTGCATTCTGTTTATTAAACACAATTTACATGCATTTATATGTGGTTGTAGTTCTTATTCTAAAACTACTGCTTTATACGCTATATTTTACTTCTAAATGGCTGATCTGAATCTTCTTTACCTCTTGAATGATACAGTATGTGTTTTCTGCTGTGTCTACAAACTTTTCTTACTGTATACTTCACAGGTGAACATTTTTAACTTCTAAAATACACTTATATTAAAGACTTGACACTTTAATTTAAACCGAAAAGTCACCTTTCTCAGAATTCCTCACTTTTTTATTTAATTATTTTACTGTACGATTATGTTGTGAACAAAACCACGGTTCAATAAATATAGATAGATGAATATATGGGTGTATACATAAATATATATATATATATATATATATATATATATATATATATATATATATATATAGATAGATGAAAATGGCTGCTATTGTGATATCTGAGAAGTCATCTTTCTTAGAATCTTCCCCCCTGCCTATGCTTTTATTGATGAGTTTTACTGTGGTCTGTTTGTCTGAGTGGCCAGTGGTCTTCCTTTAATGATAAGAAGTGGAAGATCCAAACTGAGGGGGTGTTGCTGTGATTCCATAGAAAAGAGTTAGGGTGAGAATGAGTGCGGAACATTGAGGAACAGAATGAAGGGTGAAGAGTGGACAGAGCTTTGAACTATAGTTGTGGTGTTCCCAACACCGTTTTCTTTTTCATTTTCATATTCATTTTTTTTCACTTCACACAGAGGGTGATAGATAAATGGAACATCCTCTCATCAGAAGCGATAGAGGCTAATACAGTGAGGGAATTTAAACACGCATGGGATAGGCATGCAACTATCCTGAATCCATGACAAGACCAGTGACTAATTAAGGTCTCAAACTTTACATCAGGAAAAAATGTACAGACTAGATTGGCCAAATAGTTCTTATCTGCCATCAAATTATATGTTTAAGCTACTGATTAACTGTTTTTAGACACACATTAGCTAAAGTGTGAATGCAATGATCTAAGCATATGCCTTTGTTTTTCGGTATGGTAAAAATAGATGAGACATAGGACAGAGGTTTTTTTTGTAAACAACCCATAAATAATTTGCTTACAATAGAAATGTTACCAGGTTATCTAGAAACCTAAGCGTTTGTTCCTAGCTTCCAGCCGCATTAAGACTATTAAACACTACCCTGTCCTTAATTCACTGCGGTTACAGACAGGACAGTGGAAATATTACAGGCAGAAAAGACTAAAGTCCCTGATAAAACTATTACTTTATTAAAGAATACTAATCTAGTTTATCTAAAAATAAAGCATATATCCACTAGGTAGTGATGAATGCATAATGTGTGCCAAGTAGTCACGTTCTGGTTACGGAAATCTGCTTTGGTCACTTATTAATTGTAATTGAGAAACAGATTAAGCTTTTTATTTACTAACAAAGCGATATTAAACTTTGCACTGGATTGAAATTAACAGCAGAATATTTTCCCTTCTACTATATTTAGGAAATATCTTTTCCACTTGTTTTTTTTTCTATGGCACTTATTGAAGCTGGTCTGTTCTTTCCCATATATTCTACATTTTTTCTGCATAATTATACCTACCCATTAGCTTTTCTTTCTGTTTGTTGATTGGTTCATGCAGCTTTCGTAAGGGTTGCGAGAGAAGAAAACTTTCAGACAAGTTATGATCATTTCAAAATATCACCAAGATAATTACACAGTTCGAAAAATGGATGGTACAAGGTATAGGTAGTTTTAATAAATGTATTGTGAAAGCTCTGAAGGCAACAATGACTCCAAAAAAGAAATACAAAATCTGTTTGAGAGTCAGTGTATAACATTCTGGACCTTAAGGGTTTTAGGTGTCTGTAATTTTTAGCTCTTTTGCTACTGCCAGTGTATACGCAATAAAAATTAGAGCACTATACATTTATATCAGACCCAGACACGCTATCTGGCACACTAGGCAAGTGCCAGTGGGCCGTTGGCCAACAATGCAACATATTCACTAGATCTGGTGGCAGATCGGATACTGCGGTATACAGAGGTGGCCACACTTACACCATTAGGCGTAGCCAGCCTTAAAGTACTAGGGCTGCCTCGCCATCCCCGGTACGACCCTGATCAGCATACAAACATCTATAGCATACCCTACATTTCTGAGATGTCCAAATCAGGATACCCTTGTCAGGGGGCAGGATAAGAGGTGGGGGCTCAGGTTGTGGAAAGGGGCGCAATTATATCTGGCGACCTCAGTGTTGCTGTGTGGCCACATAGGAGTATGGTGGGCTGGCCAGATGATCTCCCCAACTGGCCCATGAACCCCACTGCCCACAAAAGCAGGACAGTGAGGCAGCTCAGTGGGACAGTGGCTGAAAATGGTGTGTCCCACCACAAATAGGACAGTGGGTGAGTATGCTGTAAAGTACTTGATAAGTCTGTTCTGAGCATATAAGTGGCAAGTGTACATGTACAAGGTGTTTTGTTAACGATAAATTACTATGCTTTTTTTCTCTAGGCTTCTCCTTGTCGCATCTTTCTTGATGGCTAATTATAACTAAGTAACAAACTATTGCGGATAATACCGGTAGTTGATTTTTCAATTTAGGTTATGAGTCTCAGTAAGCAGTAAACCACCACACATCATTTCCATCTAACCATAAATTATTATATTATAAACAACAACTCTAAACAAGGATTTATTTGCTGTTGCCTAAAGGCAATTATGACTGTTTACATTTTTTGAGTATTTCAAAATTTCATCTAGACCTCTTGAAAGATTTTGGAATAGACAGCAGGCAGCATGTAATTATACAGTTAATCTTTCTCCCATTTAGTGAACAATTTTAGAAAAAAAAAGATTAGATTTAAACTCAGGGACACACAAACTGAACCATAAACTCTTTGACCTTTTAAATAGGAGAAGGAGCTAAATCTGTACAGAAGCTATATTCTTTAATACCTGCATGGTTATATAATCATTAAAAAAAAAAATCCAGCAGTTTTCCAATAATTATTTAGGGGCAGTTGTTCCAGGTGTTCAACGTTACTTAGTGGATATTAATGAGTGAAGTAAAAGCATGTTATTTAAAAATAAAAGACCCTGTCTGAGGCTAGTAAAATACTGAACACCTTACAAACTAAGGCACATTGTGACTACTCAATTCTTACTTCTGGCTTATGAGTGTTTTACTTGCTAGGCGATGCTTTTCATGCCCTAGCTAACAGCTTCTGGCTCAGACGTTTGGAAGAATAATTTCAAAAGTAATGGTTCTCTTATTTAGGATTCTTTAACTCAATTTAATTTGAGGCTTCAATCGTTTGTTACAAATGATCGATTTTCTCTGTTGAAGTCTGTAAATAAAACTGGCCAAAATACATTTTTTAGTTTGATTTCATCAAGTAAAGAGGAGAGTTTATGAATGATATGTTTGTTTTGTATGCAGTTATCTTAACAGATGAAGAGGTTCAAAGGAAGAGAGAGATGATAATGAAGCGCAAGGAGGAAGAGGCGCTGAAAGAGTCTCTAAGGCCCAAAATCACAGAAGACCAGCAGAAAATTATTGATGTCCTTTTGGATGCTCATCGGAAAACCTATGACCCAACCTACAAAGATTTTAGCCAGTTCAGGGTAAACGATTCTGAATTTGTTTGTGTAACAGGAACCCATAATGTACACCCACCATTCCATATTGCACATTGATCCCTCTAGTGATCTGGTTCAACCTCCTAAAGAAATTTGTCTTTACATTTTATCTCCCCTATGTCCCATAGATGAATAAACTTGATGCTTAAAGGAACATTATGATCTCTAAAAATGTATATTTTGTTAATGCCATTTAAATATACGGCTTTGTACTTTTACCCCATGCAATTCAGTGAATGTGTTTTTTAGTTGTTGAAATTAGAAAAAGAGACTTCTATCTTATTTAATGCTTTCCCTAGAAGACTATACTGAAACCATGGAATATAAAAAAGGCTAAAAGTTCCATTTCCAACTCCAGTAACTAAAGAATCAGAATGAACTCCAATATGTATTTAACATGAAAATAAGGCTGCAGCGGAACTCTATGGAAATGACAAAACAATCCTCTGTCTTTCCATGTGACTTTGCTAGCATTTCGTTCGTTATGATTACTGTTACTTTGATCCACCAGCATTTTCCTAATTACTGTTACAAAAGTGGGTTTGGTTACCTTTGAGTCACATGCTCAGCTAACTACTCTTATTGCATAGCCCAGCACATTGTAGCACGTGATAAACAGCGGCTCTGGTATAATTTTGCATACCATATCTCCGAAATTTAGCAAAGAGTGCATATGTGTGAGCACTTTTATTCTACAAACTAGTGGGAACGTAAGCTTTTAGTACTTGTCCACCCTAATCCTGCTTGGGCAAGCAATACACAGCCCTGTACTGAGATGTACTTTATATGTATGAATAAGGAACATGGCATTGACGTCAGGAAAGTATTACGATTACTAGACATTGGTACGTCTTTCTGTGGATTCTTGGTACTCACAAAATGGAGTCTCTCTTAAAATCGATAAAAAGTTTACATCATACCCGAGTTTTATTCGTTTTTATTTTTGCTGATTTTCGTTAAATTGCGTTTTCTCATTTATATTTTTGAGTGAATTTTGTATATATTTTTTTTTTGTAGTTGAATAAATAGACTGTTTATATCAATTGAAAAATGTGTACAAAAACATTTACATAATTAGTTTTTTTTCTCGAATTCCATTTATGGGGATACGCCACATAAAAAAAAAATAACCTTTGGGAGTTTCTGGTATCATTACCAAAAGTTTGTGGAACAACATTTTAGTTTGAAAAGTCAATGTGATTTTGGAATTCCAAAAATATTTGGAATGTGCAACAACCAACTCAAGAACCGGCAAAAAACAGCCAGACTGCTTTGATTAATTGGCTCTTGTCTGCTGTTACTCCCTTGGATGTCCAAGGTTATAATAGAACTTGATTGCAAAGGGCAGACAGGTTTGTAAGATCAAGGCCTTTGTTGGAGCCAAGTTAGACCCGGTGTACCCTACACTCGAGCCACTTGCACATGACATGAACACAAGGACCATCTGCTGAAGGGGAAGGATTTGTTTATTTTTTTACTTGTAATTTGGGTCTTGCTTGCAGTCCTTCTCCCAACATCAAGCCAGGTGGTTTGAACCTACGCATTTGTTATTGATTGTCGTTATCCTCCTTGACATTAATTATATCTCTTCACTTCCTAAATTTAATAAAAGGTAGCATACTTTGCCAAATTGAATACAAAGTAACCCACAGTTACGTCTTTATTTTTTTGTGCAGCCTCCTGTTAGAGAAAATGCTTGTGAAAGAATCGATACGCGATCATCATCTATTAACACAAAGAGTTATTCATCGGAAGACTCTGATGCTTTTAATTCATCTCCAGGTACTTTACATAGCTTTTATTCTAATCTGTCTTTATTAAATTTCCTAAAGAAATCTGTATTGACAGTTTATAAATTAAACCCAGGATGGGACTGGAGTGTTTCGTAGATAAACATAATCTATTGTATTTTTGATAATGTCCTACTTACATATTTCAAAAGTAAACTCATTAATAAAGGGAAATTTAAAAAGGGAGAACATAATTAAAATACATGTCTAATTTAAAGAGGGTGAATGTCTACCACATACCATGACAAACACATTATAGGATATACATATGAAATATGGTCATAAACATTTTTTGCTTTTTTTCCCCCAAAATATGTTTAGTTTGGGTATTGAACTTTTTAAGATGTGTTTTCAAAATGTAAGTTACGTTTTTAAAACAAGCAATATTGTTTTCGTAATTAAAAATGGAAAGTTTGTGTTTTTTGTGGAATTCTACTTCTTAAAACGAAATTTTTTCTTTTTTTATTTCTTTTTTTTTTTAAAGATTTCAACACAACACTGCACTCTTTTTGTTTTGTGTTGTTTCTTTGTTTTTTTTTTTAAATATTATAGCTGGATGTTTCTGGTCCTAAAGAGGGACACTTTTTTTGTTGAGTGTTTTTTTTTCTAGTCATCTCAAGGCTAGGAGCTTGCTCACCGAAAGTTTAATACATAATACATTTTTAGGCATCTCTTGAGAAAGAACCCTAAGACATTTCAAAAGTTTTACTATATGCCGTACTTAAAGATCCCAATATGTTAGCAATTGTCCTTGTTCTTTGAGTTCACCCTCTACATAACGCCTCATTTAACAATCGTTTACAAAGTTAAATAACCCAAATCTGGAGTCTTTGTGGTTTATAAATATGTATTGGATGATTTATTAAGGAATTCAAGAAATTGATACATCTCCATTTCAGGCTACATTAGTCACTCAAAGTGCTTTAGATTGATTTTGATTCAAATAAGTAAAATTTGAATACAATTATTTTAAGAAGTTGCTAACGACAACAAAGTACATATTTGCAGAGCTATGTTAAAGTGTGAGGTGGTTTCAAGTATTTATGATACTTTAGCTGATAGGGCCTCTTGTTTTTTAAGAGATTTTCAGTATAACCCAACACTGTGAAATCTAGAGACAACAACGGCTTAAGCGTTCATGGTCTCTACTTTGTGCTGCTTCTTTTTGCTAATTGGCTGACATTCAATGGCAATAATCTATGACAAATGCAGGAATTAAGTCTAGTGCTATATAAACTTCCTTATAGACACAAATATATTTGTTTTACATTCTTAGATGTTTATATAAGTAACAGAGGGATGCAATGGTAAATCATATCAGTTTTTGAGGTGTTGGAGTCCTCAAACGGGGAAACGGATAGCATGAAGTATAGCCGATAAATCCTTGAATAGTTAATTTAAAACGCACGTCAGAGGCTGCATATTTAGGTATTTATAGAAGACTATTCTATATATTTATCTGTATGAATATTCAATAGCAATCCTTTCATATTATTCTTTCCTTTAGATGTACCATGATTTTACTTCCGGTATGTATTGATGCAGATTAGCTGTAGTATGTATTGCTTATACAGAAAGACAGCGTTCACAGTTAGTGTTCCGACTACTAAATATTATGCAGTGACTTTCTGCATTCTTTACGCCTAGCTTTTCTGAATAGCATTCATAGAAATTAACAGTGGTTTTGTTTTTGCTTATGGCTTTCAAGAGCTATGATTTTCACTAATTGTCTAATTTAGCTTTTCCCAATGCATGGCCATAAACGTGCTGGTGCCACTTTTTTACATTTTTTTGTTATATATAGTTTGAAGTATTGTAGTACATACTAGTATTACCAATCTAAACTATAAGGAAACATCAGAAAAAATGTAGCATAATTTGTGTTTTAAGAATGTGCTAGAGGCCCACTATTTTAACATCAGACCAGTGAAAATTTAACTTGGGGCCAGTAATGCTCCTTTGGAAGTAATGCCTTGACCTGGGCAGTGCTTTCAGAGGTGGTTAGGGGCATCAAGTTTGGCTCTGGTTACACTCCCCCCCCCCAGCTCTACCTACTCTCCACAGGGGCAAGTCTATCTGACAAACTATGCTTTATCGGCTCTCGTCTCCCATGGGGCAAGAGAGAATCAATTTAAGGTTGACTTACCAGGTGGACCACTATAATAATAAAAAAAAATAGATAGAACAGATATATTTTTTTATTCAACGCTTTGAGAGTTTAATACATAATTGCATCTGTAAAGTAGAATTTTTTTCCTCAACTGGTCCTTGTGCTTGTAACATACTGTATATAGACTGTAAACCAGAGGTGGACAGCAGGCTCCTTTGCAGTTGTTGTGATATCTCTAAAGACGCATGCCCTGAATCATTTGTCCTGAATACGATGTCATTGCCCTGGTGCTTCCTCCTTCAGTAGCTAATTCACATGACTTTTTCTTAAGTTTTTATCTGCGTTATGAAATTCTGGCAGGTAATCACAGCAGTCAGAATGTTGCATATTTCCAAGCTAGAGATTTAAAGATTAGATTAGGATATAACCAAGCTCTAGTACTACGTCTCCTCATTCTCAAATTCATAAGCAGCCATTATTATTGCTACCATTTCTTTGTTGTGTATTGTGATCATTACTGATTATTACACCAGGAAAAAGAAAAAAAAAATATATAAACCTAATCAATGAAATAACTGTTTTACCCACCAAAAATGTACATAATGGCGATTCAGTGGTCTAACAATCAGACAGATTACCTCTTCATGCATTTTTTTGGAACTGCAGTAGTACTTATTTGTTAATATATTACATAATACATACTGTCAGATGTAAAAAAACAAATAATCATTGTGTAGTCTGCATTATAAGCAGGATATTGACAAACTTTAAGGAAGTTATAGTACTTAAGATAATGTATTTACCATGGCCTTTAATGTCTCGCTCTTGCCAACGCCTCTACTCTCTATAACAGTGCCAAGTAATGAAATGCCATTAATGCCTCGTAATTATTTGCTGCCATTGCTCAAGGGGTTAGGAGCGTATAGTATAACCATATACTTTGGGCCTCTCCTAAATAACGTTAATTGTCAGGGTGATGTTGCCAACCAACTGCATGAGCCAATTCTACCTCCTACTGCAATAGTCCAAAACTACTTATGTAAGATGTTTTGTTTTTTAGAACCACTCCCTTAGATAAATTTAGACATGCCTTACTTAAAAGAAGTTCTACACACTCAGATCTTGACAGTGCAATATTTATATTATCTTCTTAAAAGGGACATCATGTCCCCAGGGGCCCTTCTGCTCCACTGCCCTAAGTCAAGTAATATGCCTTTATACTTTAGGAATATAAAAGTGATTACTGGTCAAGGATTTGGAAATGGTCCCAAAGAATACCTGCCGGTGCTTGGTTTAGTAGCTTATAACTCTAAAACCATTTACTCCCTTAAGATCATCATTGTTGTTCTTGCATCATATACTAACAGATTAGGGCCAACATTTTTGAAGGATTAGTACATACATGTGATATACACATATACAGATATAGAGAGATGGAGAAGGGTCTAACATCCAGTTAATGTAATTTATTTTCCTTATTTGTGTTTCTATGTGACTAAACTATAATGCACTTTCTCTTCCTCCACAGATCCATCTGAACATAGTTTTTTCTCCAGCTCCTTTTTCAGTGATTACAGCGGTGCCAACTCTCCTTTTGCCAATGGTTCCTCAGAGCTGTCAATGCTCCCTCACCTTGCAGACCTTGTTAGTTACAGCATACAGAAAGTTATTGGCTTTGCCAAAATGATACCTGGATTCCGGTAAGAATTTGTTTTATATTCTTTGAATAGCCCCCCTCCCCATAAGGGTCACAGTGTCACCTGACTATGCCATGGAGACAGAAAAAGCATCCATGGGATGTTGCTGAAAGCATTTCTTCGTATACTGTATTACATCCAGGTACTGTAGAGTGAGTTGTTGCTTACCTGTGTTAATGGTTCCTATTAAAAAAATAGTTGTCAAAAATAAACATGGTCTACAAACTAAAAAAAAAATTAACACTTAAATGTTTTAGAAATAATTGAGTGTTTTACTTTCCTTTTTATAAGTAGACATCAGCTTTGCTACATTTTAGGTGTTAAACACAACTTAATTAATGTCGGTGTGTATGTTGAAACTCTGTAGAGACCTCACTGCAGAAGATCAGATTGCCTTGCTGAAGTCGTCAGTCATTGAAGTTATAATGCTAAGATCTAATGAATCATTCAACTTGGAGGATATGTCTTGGACATGTGGCAGTGAAGACTTCAAGTATAAGGTTGATGATGTAACTCAAGGTATGGTTTACATCTTGTTTATCAGTAATACCTGCTCATTTACAAATTTGTAAATCATGGCATCATTTTCATCAACACAAAATAACCCCTTGGAACAGTGCAAATAGAAAAAAACTTTGTATTAATTTAATCATGTTTTTTGTTCCATCCTCAAATGCACCTAACATAGTGGCATATTAATTTAAATTGAAAAAAGACACAAGCCCATCAAGTTCAACCTTGCTGTTGATCCAGAAGATGGCAAAAATCCACTCTGAAGGGATTTCCAATTGTACCTCCAAAAGAAGAAATGTTCCTTCTTGACTCCAAAACGGCAATCTGTTTTTTTCACTGGATTAACAAGTTATAGCTGATCCTGTCCTATAACCAATAACATCCCTGTATACTCTTCTTTTCTAAAATATCTAGATGTCTGTTGGCTTTAATAGCACATAATCGGTGGGTAGTGAATTTCTCATCTTTATTATTCTTATTGTAAAGAACCCTTTTCTCTACTTTAAGTGGAAATTCCTTTCTTCAACTCTGAATGGATGACCCCTTGTTCATTGCACCGGTCTATTAATAAACATGTCATAAGTTTGTAGGGTAGTTTAAAACTATTGATTTCATGAAGGTCTAACCCGGTGAGCTTCAGCTGCAGGAAGAGCTTGGCTGGCCCTGTATAATGCATAGCTAAGTAACTGAGATTTCTCCAAAGTCTCCTTATCAATTAAATTATGCATAATGTGTATTAGGAGAACATTGTGTAGGCAAAAAGCACTTGTACTCTACATGTACTATAACAGATATATTCTGTAAATGGATAAACAATCATAATTGAACAAATTGTATGTTGCCGGCTGGTGTACTCTATTACCAGTTAATTGTCTGCCCAAAAGATACGCAGCACAAACAGTTCACTGATACGCGGTGAAAAGGCTTGTCATGTACCAAAGAAAGCCAGTACTAGGAACTACAATTTATACGCTATTTGCTTAGCGGGTCAGTGCATATAGATACACCTACTGACTTGACAAATCCTTGTTGTGATCAAACTAGCATTTAGTCTGGTTAATCATTTTCTTCTCGCTAATGAGTCCATATGTTCACAAGTCAACCGTGTCCATTACACGCTTAGGACCGTATACAGATGTCAAAGAGGTTATTTTAAAAACCTGACCAGCATTCATTAAACAAAGGGAATATATTGATCATTGCCTTTGCAACAAGCTTGGATTTGATTGCAATCGTCAATTCTTCACTCCACTATACATTTCCTTAATATGGAAAAAATATTTTGTTTTGTTATTTACCATATGGCCATATTGTAGCATATACAGTTGTGTGTCTATAAGATGGCTGGGATGGGTGATCATGTGCACAATTTGAACTGCTCTGCTTTTTTGGGAATGCATAGCTCAAAATTAACAGGCCCCAATGCATCCCGTGCAGGGCATTTACCTCACTAGAATTTAAAAGGACCACACAGCTATCATTTGCTTTAAAGTGTGTATAATGGCTGGAGCGTCACTTTAATTTGGTTTCCTTACTGAAAGTGTAATCTGTGTATATGATTGCCACCTACTTTTTTTTACTTCTCTGTACTTGGTCTTTGCGCACATATTCTCTTCTTTCCTCTTTTTCCCAATACAACCATGAGTGAGTATTCTGTACATTTTTGGTTTGCAAAATGATGTAAATCTACATGAGCAATAAACTGATTTATGTGAAGCAAAACTGATTGGTTATTTTGTCGTTCAGCTGGCCATAACATGGAACTTCTGGAGCCTCTTGTTAAATTCCAAGTGGGCCTCAAGAAATTGAGCCTCCATGAACAAGAACATGTGCTTTTGATGGCCATCTGCATTCTTTCACCAGGTAAATTGAAAATTCAAGAAGGTCAACTAAAATGATATCTGATCCAAATAATAGGTGTATCAGGAAATGTAATAAAATCAGAGGAGATGAAAAGGGAAAATCTCATAAAGAGTGGTTTAATACAGCATTTTTTTTTTTTTTAAGTTCAAGGATATTTTTTTTTTTTCCCTTCAAGACGGCATAAGAGTGGTAATTAACTGATACATACTATTTTCTGAAAGCAAGTAGCCAACTTATGTAGCCTAGAAGACCAGATAGTTATTTTCAATAATCAGAACAGGATTGTTTGTTCATATACTATATTAGTCTAGAATTTAACCCCTTTTTGTTACTATTATCTCTATTTTGACGTCTACAATCAAAATCATAATAGTAGAATTAGCAGTTTTCATTGTTGTTGCTGTTCTATTTAAAACGTATTATTATTATGATTACTACCCCCTTGTAATCTATAGATCGCCCAGGAGTGCAAGACAAAGCACTGGTTGAAGCAATTCAAGACCGCCTTTCTTCTATTCTACAAACCTATATTCTTTGCAAACACCCACCCCCTGGGAACCGGCTGCTGTATGCTAAAATGATCCAGAAACTGGCCGACCTCCGCAGCTTAAACGAGGAGCATTCCAAGCAGTATCGTACCCTTTCTTTCTTGCCAGAACACAGCATGAAACTTACACCGCTCGTGCTGGAAGTATTCGGAAATGAAATATCTTGACCTGAATTTAGACTTTTACTTAAATTCAAGTGTGAGTAATTGGAGGTGTCAATGACAATGATTATCGTGGCAGTGGGTCTTAATTCTTTTTCTGCAATGCAAAAAGGCTGGGAGATTTAAATGAAACCAATCGTTCGTTGCAGTTTGTATATAATGCATCATATACTATTTAAGAGTTATCGTAAAGCACTCAGAAATAGGAACAAACATTTCTGTTGTCGGCTCAAGTTGTTCTTGGCATGTTGTGCTTACTGTAATGTTCAAATTGAAAAAGCTTTGACGTGCTGTGTGCCTTCTATGACAGGAAATGTCAAGTTTGTTAAATGTATATATGTGATTTCTATATGTTTGCAAAAGCCATTATACTGAACATTTGAAGCCATGAGGACTCAGTGTTGTGCCAAAATGAATGTTCAGCCTTATCCAACTTAATCCTTTGTTTCATGAGCTGATATATACAGTACATTTAAATAGTTAACGAAACTGTTTATCCAGTCATATTTGCTTAGTTTCTAGACGGATTCTATAGATTTTTTAATTCCTTGTGTGTGTGTGTGTGTGTGTGTGTGTGTATATATACACACACAAATATAAAAATAGATTTTGACACTAAAAATATGTATCTCAGATATATGATATTGAAAATATGGTATTTAGAGGAATAACATATACCTAATTTAATTTTAATAATAAATACAACACAGGTTGAAATGTTGACCGTTAAATAAATAAATAATAATAATTAAATAAATAAAACACAAATAATAAAAAACAAATAAGAAACTAAGTTGCTTGCTACTTTCTGGAATAGGACCGATTATATTGATATTAAAACTTCTTGGGCATATTTAAAATCACGAAAAAATATTTCTTAAGAGTGTCAATTTTTTAAATATGTAAACATTAAAATTCAAAATCTGAAATTGTGGTTACATTTACACATTATTAAACAGTGGTTGTGGGTTACCTATAATGCAAAATCTCGCATTAAATCTTTTTTTCTTCTTTCAATACCTTCCTTATGCAGCTTAACCCCATTTGTGACTAGTAGTTTTACTCCTTAAGCGGCCAAAGTTGCTTTTTTTTTTTTTTTTTTTTTTTGATTACGTTCAACCATGATCCCTCTTTTTCCATGTTTACTGCACCTTTTTAAAGATCTCTCTTGGAACTGGATAGGTGACCCTTATGATCTCAAGATGACATCGCTGGAGTATTTTTATTTTAAATTTTGTCATTTTTATTTTCTTAGATTTTTTTAAACTATTTTCTTTTAAATATTTTTCACTTTGATCCCCATTGCTGCTGGTGGGGCTCATCAAAGGTCTCAGGAGACTCTAGACAGACCCCTGGGAACTTTTCACTTTCAATGAAACTAAATAAAACCATGCTATTGTATTGATTAAAATATGCAATACATACAATAAAATGCACGTTATGTCATGTTAAAAGGCATCCACATGATTATTTCTGCCCACTATGTTATTTATGTCCTATTGTTTAGTTGAGGTAAACTGTATTGCTACTCAGAGACATAGAGCTCAGATTATCTGAGGTTAATGTCTAACGGTCTCCAAAACAATTGGACTAACTGCAAAACCAAAAGCACAGGCTAGGGATAGTTTAAAATGATTCATTTTGGTATTTGAAAGTCTGGGGCAGCAACAGTTACCCTTTTACCCCCTTTCCATACCAGAGGAATGCATGTTGAACTCTGGCATTCAAATTGTTAAATCATATTCTGTATGGGTTCAAGATGAAATCCCTTGTTAATATTCTGACTTTGTAATCTATATGCTGATTTAACACATGCAGCCTTAGCTTGTTTGATGTACCAT
Source organism: Spea bombifrons (assembly GCF_027358695.1). Classification (NCBI taxonomy): domain Eukaryota; kingdom Metazoa; phylum Chordata; class Amphibia; order Anura; family Pelobatidae; genus Spea; species Spea bombifrons. The sequence goes on from NC_071088.1 coordinate 116,549,761, forward strand.
ACTTGGACTTTGAACTGTTTGTCAAATAAGTGTGCAAGGCTGTATTTAAAGTGATTTCTTTAAAAAAAAAAAAAAAAAAAAAAAAAATCAATGGTATGACAATGCTTGTGTCTTCAGAATATGATATTGCTTTTTTTGGTGTCTTGAGTATAATGACTGTGTATACCCTTTTTTCTTTCTATACATGTATATATGTATGTATATATATATATGTGTATATGTATGTATGTGTGTGTGTATGTATGTATATATATATATATATATATATATATATATATATATATATCACACTTTGAACATACTTCACTGATGTTGCATAGCCTTTAAAGCTGGCCATTCCAGATTCCCCCTTATTTCAGTTTTAACAAAATAACCTAGTTAGGTATTTTCAAGCATTTATTGGAAAACTCCCTCTAGAGGCAGCAGTTTGTTAAACTTTCATAACAACTTGTAATCATTAGTTCCAAGTTAAAATGAGGGATTTGAACGGCTCATGTAAAATTGCAACCTATACTGCTGCTAACCATGTTGCTACAATGTTGTAGAAATGGAACCATTGGTTCCCACCAGAAGTGGACCTTGTCATATCCAAATATGTTAATACCAAACATGCACGAGTGGGAGTGTAGTGCATAAAAATGCCCATGGCCATGTTATCAACATGCATACAGTGCATAAAGCTTTTGCTGGTGCCTATACACTTAAACCAACCAACTTTCAGCTTGTGCTGTATCCCACTAGTGTTTAGAGCCCAGAACTACTATGGTGATGAGCCATTCTGATAAATTGAATGTTATGACAAAGTTCGTTGCAAAATTTTTAGTCCTGTACAAAGTCACAAGACACTTGAAGGTGTGGCTTTGACATCCAACTGAAAAGGTCTTACTCACCGGTAATGATAGATTGTTTATTTGTAAACATTGATGTGTTAGTGGTTTCCCACAGTATGTTGTGAACTCCCTTGGTTGATGTATACTATATTATGTGCATCCTTCAACTGACTTTTCTATGCCCCCATCCTAAGAAAAAACCAAATTGAGTCCCACCTCATTTTTCCAGTCTATCTCAGCAGATGGCGTGTTATCTGTTTTTCTGAGCTATTTCTCCTCATTCCCGCTGTCCTGTGCTCTGAGTGGGACGGAATTTAGAGAAACATTTCCACAACCCACATATTTCCTACTTATTAGAAGCCAAAACCAGAGATTAAGCCTAAATCTAGCTATTCATCACAAATGGGGCTAATACTGCAGGATTCTCTCCATGTTGTGGGGTAGAGTAATCGGATTGCTACTTAATAACGAGTATATACTACTGGCTTGCTATAAAATCACTTCTATTCTTGCATGATGTTTAATTAATGTGTGCTTATAGTTGCTGTCAAGCTGCACTTGTACACTTAAGCAAATCATACTAACCTTTTTTAATATTTTGTAACTCATCAGCAGAAGGTTATTTATAAATGCTAATTCTTATTATAATTGTAATTAATTTCACGTCCCCGGAGTTCTTAATATGTTTTAGCATTTAGGTTCAAATAGTCAATCCGAATCATATATAAAAACTGGTTTATTTAAGAACATTTTTGCATATATTGTAATATACGAAGGAATGATCTTCAATGTTTACAAGTACATCAACAATGTAAGCCAAAACACTATTTTTAGTCAATAAATTTGCACGTATTGGTCATTTAAAGGTATAAAAACCGAGTGCCAATATAATGTGATTTGAATTTTAAGATAAAAATATATATTTTTGTAAATATTCATTTATTTTAGATAATTAAGCATACTAATATTTTAAATTGAATATAGGGCAGATTGTTAAAACTTGTCATTTAGAAATATTAAACAAAAAAAGTAAGACTACATTTATTAATGATTAATGGATTTAAAATATATATTTTGTTTTTTGATAGCAAAGATTGGACATTGATGCACTTTATAAATGATTTAAAAACATATCAATTATAGTTATATAACTAATGTTCCTTTCTCTTTGTAGGCATTGTCTTGTAATGGTTAAACTGAATATGTGAATGTGAACCTTTCTTTTAAATGTTTTACTATAATAGTAAGTGGGAAGGGGATGTCATTGTCGGTGTTGTTGATGACAATAAATGTGTGTTTTGCTTTGTGGTTTAAAACTGAGCCTGTTTTTTTGCACATTTGCACAGCAATTTCACTGTTTTTTCACAACATAAGGAAGGTGGATAGAAAATACAGTAAAGATGTATATATCAAGCCAAGTATCTCCAACTATATGGGCACTGTATATAGCTAGGTTATGCTCAATAGTTTACCACCATATTTTATTCTGAACATACTTTGGTCGGGAGGTGGTTTAAATTAAATGGTGTAAATTAATATTTGAGGATAGCAAATCCAACAATGCTAGTGAAGGAGTAGGGGGCCCAACTTGAGTGAGTACCAATATTACGTATCTAAACACATGCACCCATAATATATATTTTTTAATTAAAAATAGTTATTTTCGTCTGTTTTCATTTCATCTAGCCACGATAATGCAAGATATCGCTATTGAAAAGGGCAAATGTTAATTTCAAGCAAAGACCATACTTATTTGGCTGCACAGCTGTGATAGCCTCGTAGGTATACCTCTCTCCCACCTTTTGGAATCATGTATTAATACACCACTACTTTTTATCGCCACTGATTTATAGTTTCAGGATGAGCAAACCTTCAACTAAGCGGGAACAAAACCTAGAACACCTGTTAAAAATATATAAGTTAAAAGAATAAATCCTGGACAGTTCACAAATGTGTGTGCGGTGAGAAAACATTAATTGTACGTACTCAAAAAAAAAAAAAAAAAAAAAAAATTCTCCCTCCCTTTCTCTACCGTCTCTCTGTTTCTTAAATAGTCCCTTTCTTTCCCCTGTTATTTTCTAAGCTCTGTCTTCTCTCTCTTTCTCTCCCTCACCACGTTCTCTCTCTGCTGCTGTTTTCTCTTACTCTCCCTTCTTTTTTCCTCCCCTCTCTCTTTTGCCATTGGAACTCAAATGCTGAGCTGGACAAATACCAATCATAGTGACTATAGGTTATAAGTAATAATACTGACAGCTGTCAATCTTCTTATTAATATTTCAGAACCTCTGATCTTCTATATATTCAGTATTTGTTTTCCATTAGGCACAGAGATTGAGAGGATATGATTTTTGGTACTAATTTGGGTGTTTGCTTAGTTTTATGGCTCATGGTTAGCACATTATTACTTTAACAGTCCAGCACAAGTAATAACAATACCACATCAAAATGTGAGTTCCTTTACAACAACGTCTAAGGCTTTGTTGTTGGATACAGAAAACCCAGATAAAAAGTCTATCAAAAAAGTGTATGTGTGCAATGTATTTTTATTCCTCCTCAAGATAAGATATATCTGAATAAATGTTTGACTAAGCATTACAGGGTGAATTAAGTTTACAGCCACACCAATCTAACGTTTCACATTATACACTCCATCAGTGCATATCCCGCACTGACACCAGGACCTCCAGCCCAGTGATTTATTTACAAAGTGCATTCAGGTAGTAGTGTTATTTTAAAGCTTTGCACAGTTTTGAGCAGCGTCTTAGTTATTTCTACTACTTCTACTACATTATTAAAATGTTGCAGGTTGGAGCTTTGGAAAGATGCACACAAGCACAAAGAGATGGATGATTTTCATTATAGATTGAGTTAACATTGTTCATACCATTGCTTGCTTAACTTCCCTAATATTTGACACACACACACACACACACACACACACACACACACACACACACACACACACACACACACACACACACACACACACACACACACACACACACACACACACACACACACACACACACACACACACACACACACACACACACACACACACACACACACACACCCTCTAGCCTCCTTGTAGATTGTAAATAAACTGGCCCTTTTATCTGGACCGGGATGTATTCTGCTCATGTTATTGGTAAAATTATATTACACTATTGCAATAGCTCTATTTAATCTGCTGGTGTTGTATAAATTTAAACGTATTCTTATATTCAACGTCAATCAACCGTAAGTATTTGTAAGGCCACCAAGGGAAAGCAAAAAAGCTTTAAAATGTATCCCTAACATTGGGTACAACCACTAAGTCATCCTGCTATAGCTATGGTATATTTCACACCTTTAAAGTGATCTGGAGAGGCAACCTTGAAGGATTTAGAACTTGCTGTCATTACATGTATGGTCATTCAAGATACATAAGCTCATGCAAACTACGTTACTCTGAACACCACTGGCTGTGAGTCTCTGGTTAGGTCAGCAGATGCATGCTAAAAAATGTCTTGTTCGGCTGTCTGTCTAGCTCTAGCAAGAAACCACTTGGAAACATCACCAACCTGAAAGAAAAAAAGACAATAATCTTATCAGTCGAGAGCTTAGCACTCTGGGTCCCCTCCACACAGTTCTAGTTAATGTTTTACAATGTTACAATCTACTAGAGCAATTACAACACTCAACACTACAATCACTGTGTATAAAGAGCAATTCTGGTACAAAGTGCTAAATGTAAAGTGATCACCATGGAAATGGAATATATCTTCTCATTTGTCATCACGCTTTGCACCAGAATATCTCTTTATTTATACGCCTCTTTGTGTTTCTTTGTTGTACTGTCAAGTAAATCTATATATGAACTGGAGGTTGTCGAGTTGGCAAATTGCCCGGCATAAGCAGACCATACGGATGTTCTCGATGACCAAAATACCGCATAAGACAACAAACATTCTTAAGCCGATTGCCGCGCTTGACAAGCTGGGCAAAGGAAGCTTTCTGACAGATGATACACACAAAGAGTCAGAAAAGCGCATACAGTATGGTGCAGAGAGACACATACTAGAAGACAAATACTGACAGATGAAATCCTTTAGACTTGCAGCTTTAAGGAATTTCCTAGGTGCACATTTTTGACAATGTTCTAGACCTATAAAAGTTACAGTAATGTGTATAAGTGGGCCCAGGGCCAATACAACATTTTTAAAAAGGTCAGTCTGATTTGAACTAGTCCACTTGTGAAGGCAGGAATGTGAGCAGATAGAAAGATGTCTCTGGGAAAGTAAAGGGGTGAAGGGAAGGAAGGAGTGTGTCATGGAAGCCTCCATGCCCTGGGCTCCTGGAGGGGCCTAGGGGCCAGCCTCCTCCCTACAGACTATGTGCCTATGAAAGGGGTTCTGTTTTGGGGGAGGTGGGTATAAGGGGTACACTGGGAGTACTTTTTCCACCTGGTACAGAGTGCCACGTTTCCCCAATTACTAGAGACCCTAAAGACTGGAGATTGGATACAGATTTTGGGAGAAAGTTTTATGTGTGGTGTTTTACTCTCCATCGGGTCAGGACTTCCAGGACATAAACTTCTATGGCCAGCATTTGCACCAAGAACTGATATCCAGCCATTTGAAACTGGCTTCAGAAGTCAGGGAACTGCCAATGTTTACCATCTTCCTCACAGACTACAGTAGCAACCCTTCACTGGGCTGAAGTGGACTGAGTGAAAAGTATATAGCGATATGTGTGTGTTTTGCTGTGACTATTGTATGTAAATTACCCCCTTGTACTGCTTTAAATACTGATGTGTTTCCCATTAAACTCAATTCAACCATTAAATAAAAGTAAAAATTCCTGGGGAAATGCATCAGGCTTAATGGTATGTGTGTGTGTAAGCTTAAGGAATAGATGGCGAATTATTATAATGCAGGGGGGCTGGGGGACCATTAGGCAGTACCTGTTCCTTGCGCTCTAAGAAGTCCTGAGGTTTATGGTTATGCTTGTGTTCAAAGTTGGGTTAATGGTAGACACATCTAGGTTATGTATTATGTTATCTTTTATGATTCAAGTTTATCAGTATGCCATAATGTTCATTGAACATTGTACCCTTTAAATTCCAACTGTACTTCTGTTTGTATTGTATTTTGGGGTTTTAGTTGGGGAGCACATTAAATGAGTAGAGAATAATCATAAAATACATACAACCATATTTGAGGTACATGCAAACTAAGATGATTACCATGTGGGGGCAGTATTGTACAGTAAAAAAATAATAAAATGCATGTAAATTTGATAAAGCAATTAACTTATATATAAATAAATATTTCTATTTGTATTTCCTTTTTTACATATTTTTATTCCTAATGCTCTATTTTGCATTAAAACCATTTCAGATACATGGTTATTCAACGTGTTGGACTCAGGTGCTTAAAACATAATTAAACTGAATGTTATTCGAGTTATTTCAAATTATATGTGAATCAGTTTGAAAAATCTATATGTCAATGATCAATAGTGGATATGTACACATCGGTTAAATCTGTATTTATTTGTATATTATAGGGTATGTGTATCGATGATGTGGTTGTGTAGCAGTATTGAGCAATTCAAGTGGTGTGCATTTCCAGTTTTGATTATTGACATGTACGTTTTTTTTAAGATGGTATTCCCACAAAAAAAATGCAGACATGGGTTCCACTGACCATGTGTCAACGTTGTCTTGTGATGAATCTAGCTTTGATTTTGTAAAGCAGAGTTTAATAATGATTATGGGAATCTACTGATGATCATTTTGGATAAAATACTCCTAATGACCACATAGTGTGTTCCCAGTATATAAACACAAATTCTTAAATAAGTGCCTCACATTCCTTTAGCATAATCAGTTCTATAGTTGGCACATGGAATTGTAATACTAAAATATATTTGGAAACCTTTTTACATAAAAAAAATATTAAGTTGTTTGATAAAAGCAGATTTGACATACAATAACACAATGTACTTTCATATATGGCACAGATACACAGTGGCATAACACAAAATGCTGTGGCACTCCTGTGAGACATACAGTGGGGGCCACCAAGCTCCACAGACACAGTAACATACTTGCACACTAATGCACACACATACAAACAGAAACATATCTACTGACACTCACTAACATACTAAACAGGGCCGGCCGAAGACTTAACGCCGCCTGGGGCGAAGTTTAAAATGCCGCCCCCCCCGCCAACGCCGGGGGGGGGGCGGCATTTTAAACTTCGCCGACGCCATAATCTACCCCCCCGGTACTTACCTTTAAACAGTCCTGCGGCGATTCTCCCTGCTCTGCCACGGTGCCGGCTTGTAATGCTGAGCGCCGGAAATTGACGTCACTTCCGGCGCTCTGCATTACAAGCCGGCACCGAGACCGAACAGGGAGACTCGCCGCAGAGGAGAGAGAGAGGGGCGCCGAGCGGGTAAGCGAAAACCACTCGGTGCCCCTCTCTCTCTCTCCTCCGCTTAAAAAAAAAAAAAAAGCGCTTGGGGCGGCAAAGTGCCGCCCCTTCTAAAGTGCCGCCTGGGGCAATTGCCCCAGTCTGCCCCATTATAGGGCCGGCCCTGATACTAAAACACACACAATGACATACTTACATACACAATAACATGCTAACACACACATACATACACAACCATACTTACATACACACCTACCTTTTTGGAGGAGGGGAGTCCAGTGACATAATCACACACACACACAAACAGCAACATACTTACACACACATACTCACACACTAACATACTCACAAACACAGTAACACACACACACAGTAATGTGATATCTAACTCAGTCTAGTATGGGTTTACAAGGCTGCTTCAAGGCTAACCAAATGGACTGAACCCTCTGGCATATCCACAGATTGCGTAGCATGTCTGCGGCTGAGGTCTTACATTTGAAGCTTGTGTCCCCATATTTTTTGCTAAATTTGGGGTGATATAACTCTTATGTAGAAGCCCTATACAGGATCGCATAGAAATAAGCAAAAGAGATAGACTTCTGACATCTGTTCAAGTTTGTAAGTAGTTCTGTGAGTGCTAATGTGAAAGGCTAGTTAGAGCTGAGTGGTCAAAAGTAGATATTTGCCTGTATAATACTGATGTGGTGGGTGTTGCAAATGATGCAGGACTAAAAAGCATGTCAGTTTGATTGTTTGAAAGATCATCTTTCAAAGCCACACATGGCTGTTGGGGAGTTGAAAGTTTCTTTGATTGGAAATGGGTTAACTGAGCGGGTTAATAAGGTGACCTAAAAAGCGTATGCCCCCTTCTGCCCAAAAGCTAAATCTACGGTCTAGTCAATTTGTAATACAGTGGTCAGTTATCTGCCCCTTGTGGCATGTAAACAGAAATAAATGAAACCGCGTGCCAAAAAGGTATAGAATAAGTAAATAGTGAAATGGAAAGATAAATACTTCCCTTGAATTTGATCGGATTTTACAGCGGCAGCCCTATAAACATCCTCCACGGAATGTTGAAAATATGGAACAAGCAAGACTTCTGTCTAGGGGCGCTTGTAACTCATGATCTTAGTAGCTCAAACAAAAATACGGAAAAAAATATAGTGTAGTAGAGTAAAAACACTAGGGAACTTCAGGAACAAAACTTCAATGGTTACACTCACAATGTGTATGAACCTTTTTCAAAAATGCTGTAAGTTAAGAAAGTCCTCTACGCGTTTCGCCAATGCTTCGTGGCTTCCTCAGGCTCGTGGCTCACACCTCCTGAGGAAGCCACGAACCATTGGCGAAACGCGTAGAGGACTTTCTTAACTTACAGTATTTTTGAGTTTTACTTGCTTTTTATTAGCTTCTAAATTTATTTATTGGTTTTAGTACATGTACTACTATTTTGTACTAAATAGATACCACTCTACATTTATCCATTTTTTAAAGGGCTGAGTCCCGGAATAAATTATTTATTTATTGATTGATTACCTTCATTTTTGATCATGGCACATATAATTACTTTCTAATGAATTTTCTATAATATTATGAATTGTATTTCATAATAACACATACCTTATAACCAATTATCAATTGAGTATTTGCACCTGCACTTTAAAACAACTTATAAACACTGCCATTGAAACACAGAGGAACCATCTGACCAGGACTCAAATATATTGAGGATCTACAAGTTCCTGATCCAGAACTTCATCCAATACCATCACACCTCCAAGATTTACATCTGATAAGCGCGGTTCATCTACTTAAATGTGAGTGCATTCCATTATTGCGTGTACATTGATTTAGAAAGATATCATCCTATGGTATATTTCTCTTTCTTTATGTCCATGAGAGTGAAGAATTGTCACACACACCAAGGAGTTGCTTTTGGAGGCTTAAAAGGTTCATACACATTGTGAGTGTAACCATTGAAGTTTTGTTCCTGAAGTTCCCTAGTGTTTTTACTCTACTACACTATATTTTTTTCCGTATTTTTGTTTGAGCTACTAAGATCGCGAGTTACAAGCCCCCCTAGACAGAAGTCTTGCTTGTTCCTTGTGGCATGTAGTAAGAAAGTTAAATTGCAATAAAGTACAAAATGGTCTCTAAACCAATCTGTTTAATTTGATGTCAGAGAGATCCAATCTTCGCCACCCGTGCCAAGATTGCTATATTATACCATTTGGCATTTTGCAGATTAAAACCCCTTTTTCTTTTGGTAGCAAGTTTGGTGAGGCTTATTTTAGCTTTCCCGCCCTGCCAGATAAAACAAGTTCCCTGCTGAACGAGCAGATTATCAGAGGTGGGATGAGGTATGGAAGCATCTGCATTTTATAGAGAAGTTGTGGGAAGGCCTTCAATAGGTTAATTCTCCCTGTGAATTAAAAAATAAATTTGGAGAATAGGGTTGTAATTGAGATTAAACAGTTGGAATAGGTCTCTAGATAGTATGATACCCAAATGCGTGATTGCCTGAGCACACTGTAATGGGCATTTTTAAAAATACCTCTGAGGCATTTAGCAGCGGCGCTTCTTATTTTGTATAGTTAATCCGTAGGCCAGAGAATTGTTGGAATGCATGTAAAAGTTTTATTAACGCATTATAGAAGCGATATTAGCTGATAAAATGCCGGCAGTAGTGGGATCTCTTTTTTCTTTTGGAAGCACTATCAAGTGAGATAGGGCAAAGTCAAGTCTAAAGGTTTTCAGTAGGAAACAGAGAATTCAGAAAGGGAGTCCATCTAGGTGTGGTGTTTTTCCAAGTTTAAGGTTACTAAAAGTGATGGAAATTTCCTCCTCTTTTATTGAGGCGTTTAATACATCTTTTTGTGGCCCTATTAAGTGTGGGGAGTTGAATCTTGCCTTCTTGAATCTTGTTGCAGAGGGTTAGTATTGTCTCAAGCATAAAGTTGTTAATAGTATTCTGTGAATGTCATATTCATTTTCTGTTGTTTGATTGGACATTTCCAGCTATCCTTTTTTTTGCTACAATTGGTTTGAATGAGGAATTAGGCTTTGTCAAGCAGGCTAACAGACAAATGTTTTGGGGCTTTAGTTATGGATCTACTTAAGGTACTAAATTTTTGCTAAATATGTGATAATATGCACCCTTAGTGCAGCTTTTGCTGTGTACCAAAAAAAGTGAATTGAATCTTCTTTATGTTGGTGATTTTTTTGCTTCAAATACTAGCCAGGTCCGTGATAGACTAGCTTTAAAATCTGTGACGGAACTCTCTGTCGCACTGAATAGTCCTGGAACAGTAGGAATGGTCGGTTCTGGTTTCTTTGTATTTGATAATTTGTTAACAGCTTTTATTTTGCTCTTGGCTCTATTTTGCCCTTGGCCCACAATTCTTGGAGGCAGTAGTTGTACCACATTTTGTGTAAATATGTCTGCATCTGCGCCTTATGAAGTTGGTGGAGAGGGAGAGTTTGCATAGCAAGAGTCCATGTCTTTTGCTTGAGTTTTATCCCTTTTGCTAGTTTTGTCTCTTGGGGGTTTAGCAGACATGGTGATCTGTGATTTAAGATAATATTTGTTCATAGAAAAAGCACAGATAAATTCAGGGTCTAAGGTGTAAAGTGTGAATGCAGTGAGGTGCTGCGGGCTCAGTGGGTCGCAGTTACATATCAAAGTAGACACAGAGTCTTATTTTGAAACCAGCAAAGTTAAAATGACTACTTCTCTTCCATGTTGTGGGCCAGGTTGTTAGGTTGTGATTCTTGGAAGGAGGTTTGTATAGTCTTTGTGACTATTGTTAGGTGTAATGTCTGGTGGGAGCTGGAGGGGATTAGCTGGTAGATAATATTCTTAGTAGTTGTATGTTTTTGTCACCTTTAACCACAAGGTGGCTGTATTTGTTAGCAGATTTTCAAGGCAACAGGTGTTCAGTATAGCTGGTCTAGTCTGTGTCAGACTTTAGACTTGTAGACTGTATTCAGCAGTCTACAAGCAATATTTTTCTTCTGTATCCCTTTTTGTCCACTGGACAATGTAAGTTAGGTAGGTGCAATTGTATGTCTTTGCCTTCTTGGTGTATGATATGTCTGAATCAGCTCTGGATGTGTTATACATAAGCATTTGGTTCCTCTCTTCTGACTTTTTGCAAGTTGTTAGTTCCTCTCTGAAGTGGGGCGGCCCTTGTAGATAGCACTTGTTTCCAATTTTGTGGGATGCCCCTGAGATTATTCAGTGGGCTGACCCACGTTGTAAGGCCTTCCTGTGTCAGCACGCCTCACAACAGATGTCAACAATACTGCAACACTTCCAGGGGAGAGCACAAGAACAGACTCCATCAATGTTGGTGCCCAAGTATGTAAGGTGGCCTTATCGGTTAAGGTGGGCAGGTGACCATGTACCTTGCCCTGCCCACTAGCCCATACAGCCCTGCCTACTCCTATTACTAGCCACACATCACCAATACAATGATTTGGTCACCTGCACTGTTAGAGGGCATGTCAAAGTAATGTTTACATTTTGAATTTAGACCAAAATATCTCATGAAAACTTACAATGGCAGCCTCCAGATCTGCTGATGAATGTGGAAGCATGTTTCTCACTACTACACTATATCACTGTATACAAGACTATTCCAACCTCATATTTTTTTAATGATATTTTCCCTACAACGTAAAACAGACAGGTTCTTGGAAATTCTGTAACGGCACACTGAATTTTGTTTGTGTGTTTAAACATATCACACTATAAAGGAAAGGAATTTCATAACATTATAAGAAGTATAATAATAACTATTCCAAGTGTTGATGGTACAGGGGAGTACCTGGAATGAGATCAAGTGTTAAACACTGTACAGAAAGCTCAATTCTCAGTTAAGAACTGATAAAAAAACATTTAAAGGCAAAACAATACCCCAAATCTCCAAGTAATATAATACCATCTTTGCACTCACACAAACAGTAAGTACTCCTTAAAAGTTTTTTTAAAGGTTTTATAGATAAGAAAAAGTTACATATATGCCTGGAGTGGCCATCTGGGCTGCCAGCCGATGTGACCTCGGGGAACATGTGGAAGCGTCCCCGGGAATAGTCTGTGTGGTAGCTGGGCCAGAGTTCCATAGCCGCGGCCAGGTAAACCCCTGTCCTAAAGATTGGTAATAAAACCAGGGTTCCCAAATGAGCTCTCTCTCCGTAACCACCACCGAGTGTTGCCCATCACGAGCATAGTATAACCCCAAAAGAGCGACATGGTTGGACAACAGGTGGCTGTAGCGACGCAGTTATAATTGTCGGCGGGCATCTCTGTGGTTCCTAGCAGCCGCACAGTTCCATGGATTTGCGGCTTGGTCCCGGTCAGGCGTATGGAGCGTTTCCGGCCTTTTGGAGCAACCACAGCTGGCTAGTTCATGGGAGTCTGGTTAGGGCAGACCAGACAGTGTTTTCCGTTCACCCTGTGCCCCCAATGAGCACAAAGTGGCTTAGTGTCCTCAGCCTTAGAGGGTTACCATGCTAGTATTATTCCAAATAAATCTGCTTGAGGCCTGCCTAAAAGATTTAAAGAAGGCCTGGGGTAAGTCAACAGGCACTGTTTGGAAGAGGTATGATAAGCGGGCAAGATATACATTTTTATAGTTGATGTGCCTTTGCTACGTCTTTTTTGGTGAGAGAACCCTTAGGTACTTTAACTTGTCAGAGTTAAAGTACCTGTTTTGGTAATTAATCTTTAAGTTTGAGAGACGTCTAAAGGTCTAAAACTCTTTCATGATCACTGGCAAGGGGGTCTCAGGCTGTGACATGAAAAATAACATGTCATCCGTGTAAGCCACGACTTTGTGCTGGAGGCCATCAACCTCCAACCGCCCAAAGCATGATTTTCCCGAATCCTATCCAGAAAAGGATTCAAGGAGAGAGCAAATAGGAGGGGCGAAAGGGGGCATCCCTGACGTCTTCCGTTTGAGATGTTTATGTAAGGGGAGAGGGTGCCGTTAACCGTGACTCTTGCCCTGGAGCAATCATATAGGGCCTTAATCCAGCCACACGTTTGTCCCTTCTGTGCAAGAATCGCCCACCCCACCCTATCAAATGTTTTTTCAGGGCCCTTCAAAGGCAATATTATGCATCGCCAAGGCACAGATGGTGTTATCCTTCACTTCCCTTTAGTCTGTAGCTCTGTGGGAGCTCCGGGTCCTTCACGTCTTTGCGTATGACAATTATATTTGCCGTCACCGAGTGGGTGTCCAATTTTTGTCCCTCCAGCAGAGAATTAAACAATTTGGCCAACCATGGCAGCAATTAATCTTGGTATTTTTGTAATACGCCAGGAGGAGCCTGCCCGGGGCTATAAGAGTCCATAGTGGTTGACAGTCACAGTAACCCCCTGAGGCTGAGGGGGAGGTTTTAGTATGGGAAGGGGGCCATGAACGATTCATGGGGAGACTCCTCGTCTGCCTGCCCAGTCCCCTCTAATGTCAGTCACCGTGTGTTCATTGGGTGCACAGGTGAGAGAACGTCACCTAAAGTGTCGTCATCTTGGCTGAAGTACGCGCCAGATTATGTCCGCAGAGATGCAGACGGAGATAAAACATAAAAAAGAGAAGATGAAAGAGAGAAGAAAGAAGAGGAGCAAGCAGTTGGTAGAAGTACAAATAATACAGATGTATAATATGAGGCCTACCAAACAGGTGTAAGAATGCTGCAAAAACTGTGTATTGGCTGTTCAATATATACAAAAAACAAAAACTGTTTGCGCTTCTTACCCTAATAAAGTTGGCAACAAATATATAAACATAATATAAATGAGAGGTTTTGGTTATATGAATTGGCCAAAGCATAATTAAGTTCACCCGCCAAGTCAAGGCACACTCTCAATAGGGTGAGAACCTACTCTCACCTCCTACATAGTGGGCACACAAAGCAGTTTATACTGCTACCAAAACCTTATTAATGTGTTGGGGGAGGTGCAATTAAACCTCCTCCCCATTAACCCCTGGACAGAAAGCTGCAACCAGACTGATGAGGAGCCAACAACCTCAAATATGTGCAAACAGGGAAAAGAAAAAATGTCGGTGCGCTAAGCTAGTCACAGGCTCAAATAATACAAATGTATAATATGAGGCCTACCAAACAGTGTGAGCATACTGCAAATACAGTGTATTGGCTGTACAATGTATACAAAAAAAAATGTCTGTGCTTCTTACCCTAATATAGTTGGCAACAAATATATGAACATAATATAAATGAGAGGTTTTGGTTATATGAATTTGCCAAAGCATAATTAAGCTCAATATTTTGTCGTTTATTTTACTTGTTGACCCTGGGTCCGTATCCACTTTCCATATCTCTTTAGTCAAGGACTCAACAAACCACAGGTACAAGGTCGCCATAAATTCCTTCCTGGTGCCTAGTGTTATAAAGGAGCAGTGGGTTATTTGAATAAAAGTACAATGCCCATCTTAGAGCTAAATTTAATGGTTAAGGTGTGAGCTGTACTTTGAGTCTGAGCACGGGGAGATGATGACATTGAACAATGAAAAAATTATTAAAATGCACGTTCTGGAAGATAGAAAGCATCTTCCCCTATTTACGATTGATCGCTAATTAATATACCGTATTGGCTCGGATATAGGCCGCCCCCGTATATAGGCCGCACCCTAAAAGTTTGGTGCTTTTTAAAGAAAAAGTTTTTTTCTTTAAAAAAGCACCAAAAAAACATGCTGCCACTCTGCCCCCCCGAGATATGCTGCCACTGTCCTCCCCCCCGAGATATGCTACCACTGTCCTCCCTCCCCGAGATACGCTACCACTGTCCTCCCTCCCCGAGATACGCTACCACTGTCCTCCCTCCCCGAGATACGCTACCACTGTCCTCCCTCCCCGAGATACGCTACCACTGTCCTCCCTCCCCGAGATACGCTACCACTGTCCTCCCTCCCCGAGATACGCTACCACTGTCCTCCCTCCCCGAGATATGCTACCACTGTCCTCCCTCCCCGAGATATGCTACCACTGTCCTCCTCTGCCCCCGCCCCCCCCCCGGACTTACCGGAGGAGACTCCCGGGTGTCTTGCGAGGCCGGCGGGGGACATCTACGCAATACAACTTCCGTATTGCGTAGATGTCCCCCGCCGGCCCCGCAAGACACCCGGGAGTCTGCTCCGGTAAGTCCGGGGGGGGGGCGGCGGCAGAGGTAAAATTGGAAAGAGCGAAGCCGGGGTTTTTTGCCTTCTTTTGGATCAAACAGCAACAAATTAACAGATATAGGAAAGGCCGTGGGAAGTGCTGGCAGGGGAGGCTGTCTGAGCGTATCGGGGAGTAGGATGCAGGTCCCCTGCACCGCTGCGGGGGATCTGTATCCTAATCCCGCTGCCTGCCCGGCGCGCGGGACTGCATGTCCCGGGCGTCGGGCGCTAGACCCCGAATATAGGCCGCACCCCCACTCTAAAGACTTAAAGTGGGGGAAAAAAGTGCGGCCTATATTCGAGCCAATACGGTACCTAAAAGGGAAATCCACAAAACATGTGTATGTGATCTCATAATACTTTGGATCTTAACGGTGAAGATATAGGGTATAAGTTTGGAATTTTCAGCTGTCCTTTTTTGAAAAACTAGGCAATAAATTATAAATCTAGACCTGAAAAATGTTATTCTCACTTACCTGACAGTGTAGGCTGGCAACATTCATTAAGCGACCAAACCTAGAAAATGACCCAGACTACCATATGTACTTTGCACATAGGGTCCTCTGCAGTGCACACTGCCCAGTTGTGCCTTCTACCTAGCAGCACTTGTTGATAACATAACAAATTATACATTAAACCTGGCATTTTATTGCAGCATCTATTAAAAATATTTTATCAGCCGCATTCTGGAAGTGACTTAGCTTTCATTGCCTATTATCATTTACATAGTTACATAGTAACATAGTTACATAGGCTGAAAAAAGACATGCGTCCATCAAGTTCAGCCTTTCCTATATCTGTTAATTTGTTGCTGTTTGATCCAAAAGAAGGCAAAAAACCCCGGCTTCGCTCTTTCCAATTTTGCACTAACCAGGGTAGAAAACTCCTTCTTGACCCCAAAATGGCAGTCAGATTTCTCCTTGGATCAATAAGCTGTTTCCCCATAATTAAAGATTATATCCCCGAATATTATGTTTTTCCAGGTATCCATCCAGTTGCAGTTTAAACGTCTGTACAGACTCTGATAAAACTACCTCTGCAGGCAGAGAATTCCACATCCTTATTGTCCTTACTGTAAAAAACCCTTTCCTCTGCTTTAGTCTAAATCTCCTTTCTTCCAGTCTAAATGCATGACCACGTGTCCTATGCATAGTCCTGTTTATGAACAGATTTCCACACAATGGATTTTATTGGCCCCGAATATATTTATATTACGTTATCATATCCCCTCTGAGGCGACGTTTTTCTAAACTAAACAGATTTAAATTAGTTAACCTTTCTTCATAACTATATTGCTCCATTCCTTTTATTAATTTTGTAGCCCGCCTCTGCACCCTTTCTAGTGCTATGATATCCTTCTTTAGAAAAGGTGCCCAAAATTGCACAGCATACTCAAGGTGCGGGCTTACCATTGATTTAGACAGAGGCAAAATTATATCTTTATTCCGCGACTTGATGCCCCTTTTTATACACGACAATACCTTACTGGCCTTAGCAACCGCAGACTGACACTGCACATTGTTGCCAAGTTTGTTGTCTATAACAATTCCCAAATCCTTCTCATTTGTCATTACCCCTAATTCACTACCGTTTAGGGTGTAGGTTGCTTGTGCATTCGCTACCCCGAAGTGCATAACTTTACATTTATCTACATTGAATTTCATCTGCCATTTGAGTGCCCAGTCCCCCAGTCTATCTAGATCCCTCTGCAGCACTGTAATATCCTGCTCGCCCTGTATAACTTTACCTAGTTTTGTGTCATCTGCAAACACAGAAACATGACTTTCAATGCCTACTGCCAGGTCATTTATAAATATGTTGAATAAAATTGGTCCCAGAACAGAACCCTGAGGGACACCACTTACCACTTTTGACCAGCTTGAAAATTTACCATTTATAACAACTCTCTGTTCTCTATCTCTAAGCCAATGTTCTACCCAAGAACAAGAATTTGCATCTAGGCCAATTTCTTTCAGTTTGAATACTAACCTATTGTGTGGAACCGTGTCAAACGCCTTGGCAAAATCCAAGTAGATTACATCCACTGCAACACCCTGATCGACACTTCTACTTACTTCTTCATAGAATGCAATTAAATTAGTCTGACAGGACCTATGTTTCAAAAAACCATGGTGATTTATGCTAATAATACTATTCTTCCGAAGGAATTCTTGAATATTATCCCTAAACAGCCCTTCATTGTGTCGTCATTATCATTATGATCGAGATTGGTACCTTTTAACGCTGTAGCCATCCTTCCAGAACCAACAGGAAGCGGTAAGTTCACAGATGTTTGTGTTTTTTAGTTCCTGCTGTAGTCTGATACCTGTTATGGATCTTCCATCAAGAACACCCTTTATTAGCCTGTGCCTTCTTAATGGCATTTGTGCTTTTGTGATTTTTTTGGATTTGTAGTTACTTACCCATACTCACTTCATACTTAACTTAAGGATAACAAGATCTGAGAAACTACACGTTGGCATTACGCACCAGCTAATTTATATGTCAAATGCATATCTAGTATTAAGCATCATCGGTATATTGGTTTGAATAAAACTTTCCATATCTTTAGAGTGTATTGGTTAAAGTGATATTTAAGAAAAACAAACATATTTCCACTTGGGTAAGTTTCATGAGAAATCTGTTTCAAAGTTTCCAAACCACTGCTCGGAATGAAACCTGTCTGCTAGAAAATGATCCACTAAAATATATTTCACAATAACAGCTTGATTTACAATTAACTGATTCTTGTAAACCCCCTTATTTACTTGTTTGAGGTAACAACTGGATTGTGCAACACTTAATATTTTCACATTTCCATATTTTTAGTGTTTCATAAACATTAAACATTTTGTCCAACACTCAGGGGTATGTCAGGTTTGTCTTCCAGTTGCAATTGCATGGGCTAACCCTTCTTCTATCATCTACATCTGAAACATGTTTTTAGCTATTTTATTTGTAAATGAATGACTCCATGCTCAGTTTGTGTCTATACAAACCGAGAGCTGCCACTTTTGCCTTTTATTCCTTCTACATATAACCCACTTACCTTCTCGCATACCTTTAAATTTTTTCAAACTTTTACTTTCCCTTAACTGGTAAGGACCTCAATGTGAGTTTTGACACTAAATAACATTTTGGTCTATCATATCTTCAGCAAGAAGACACTATGGGCCTATATGACGTATGTTGGTAAAGATTTCATGTTTCCAATAAATGTTTCCAATAAATGATGCATTATATAAATAAAACACAACATATATTTTGTTTCTGAAACAAAACAATCAGGGTTTGTAGTATTTTTATTCTAGGGTTTGTGTATTGTTATATAAAGTAACACATGGTGAAGTTATTTAATATCATGATCAATTGTAAAGTACTACCACAAAATGTGATAGTGAATACTTAAAGAACATGGTGCCAACATATGAATAATGAACATGAAAAAAAGAAAACTACAAAAGAATACCTAGAATGCATTGAAGTAAAAGAGTTATATCTGGTTCATGAATTCTCATTGTCCTTAATCACTTATGATAATATCTAAAAACATGCTGTCACACCCAGTTATGAATAAAAAACCTCTAAAAATAAGTCCATAAGTAAGCAATGAAAACAAATTCCTTCCAGAAAGTTAAATAATTCTTTTGTTAAGATGTCTATAAATATTTTCACACGAGTGATTTAACCATTGATATACCATTTACTCATAAAATGCCTTACAATTTTGAAAGCTTTGTAATTTAGGCTAGTTCATATCCAGCACTCATCATGTTAATACCTGGGAAGGCTACCAGGGGCTCTGCCTCTTATAGGGGAATGGCTTTGTGAAAAGATGAGGTTAGCCATGCATAGGGGCTGAGTTAGGCACATGTAAGGGGGTGCTAGCCCAGCCAACCTTAAGTGGATGTGGAATAAGAAGGAAGTATGTAAAACTAAAAAATTCTTAATTCCTGTTTACAGTCACTAAACTGGAGTTTAGTTTATCCAGAGCTAGTCAGTGTTAATCCATTTTACACTATGTGTCCTAGGTTCCAATGAACTATAATTTGTCTTATCTTTTTATTATTATTTTGAATTTATGTGATAATGATCACATTTTAGACTCAAATTAGAATGAATAATATATTTAGTGAATATTACTGTTAAACATATATATATTTTTTAACTTTAAATAAGTATGCATTACAAGAATGACATAGAGCAGCGGTCCCCAACCTTTTTGGCACCAGGGACCGGTTTTGTGGTTTCCACGGACCAGGGGAGAGGTGTTTGATTCAAGTGCATTACATTTATTGTGCATTTTACTTCTATTATTATTATTATTGTAAATATATTTATTATCTATTATTATTATTAATATATTTATTATTATTTATAATACTCCACTTTCATTCTCTCACTCATTTATTTATTTCAATATTCTTACTACCCCCTTTTTACACTATCTACTCCCTTTCTCCCTATCTACACCCCCTTTCTCACTATCTACACCCCCTCTCACCCCTTTGAAGTTCACTTACCGTCCAGGAGTCCTACGGTGGGAGCGAGAGGCCTCTGTCTCCCTGCGACCGAGCTAGAGGCCTCGCGGAGGAGAGTGAGGGACGCCGAACGGTTGCTGAAAACTTCATCAGCGACTGCTTGGCGCCCCTCTCCTCCACGTCGCATTAAAAAAAAAAGGACGGCGTTTGAAGCCATTGATTCCAGGGCAGGTGGTCACCCTATTGTGCGGCCCAGTTGCTTGTAGGCCACGAATCGGTACCGGTCTGCAGCTCGGTGGTTGGGGACCCCTGACATAGAGCATGACCACAGCTACAAAAATCCATAATCTCAAATTTGAAATAAAAATAACTGAAGTTCTTTGAATAATAGACACTAAACTAAAATTGCATTTTTTTCCCCTGATGTGAACAGAGATCCAGAACTCTAAAAGCTCCATTTCTTTATTCATGTCTATTTTTAAAAGCCGTGTATGCCTCAAGGGGATAGTTTGGATGAAATTCAATAAATCTATTTGTATCTTTATAGCCACAGAAGAAATTCTTTTTTGTAATAGGAACTTGGGTACTATTAATATTACTGTGCAATTACAGAATGATTTATTATCTCTGGATTCTACAGAAGAGTTAAATTTGGTTTGCTTATAAATGGCAAGTTGTTTTTGATGAAAAAACTACATCTTGGCAAACTATACACTAAAAAGTTATCTTGTATGTTACTAAAAATAATATACATATAATAGATGTTTGCTTAATGCACACTGCGCGTGTGCTATTTGATTTTTATACTGAATGTAAATAATGTTTAGAAGCTGCAAATGTCCATTTTACAATCCTGTTTCTTTATAGCTAGCCCCCTACCTGTCCAACCCTACAGGACCGCCAATACATTATATAGCATTACATGTAAAATAATTTGAATAATAACTTTATGCCAGTATGAGTTTAAATTATGAATTTTCTGAACATTCATTTTGTTTTAAATTTTATTTTTAAATATATAGTACACATAGTAGACAAGCTACTAGAGTCACAAAGGTGCAACCACTTGCAGCAAGCATTTGGGCTTTAGTGACATCCAAAAGCATGTATACTAAGGCCAAATGTGAACAGAGAGTCTGAAGATTCTAAGGTAATAGAAAGAAGGTCACTTTAACGAGCCAGTAAACAATTCCAGGTCAAGAAGGAATTTTTCCCTAGTTAGTGCAAAATTGGAAAGAGCCAAACTGGGGGGTTTTGCCTTCTTTTGGATCAACAGCAACAAATTAACAGATATAGGAAAGGCTGAACTTGATGGACACATGTAAAGTCTGGGTGAAAGCACACATACAAAGAATAGGACAATATCAAGTCAAAAGGACAGCGATGTCTGCTGGCAGTGCCATACGTATGCCTTTTCAATAAAATACTACTGCAGTGGCTATTCAATCATATATCAAAAAACATATAACTCAGTAAATCATATTTTCAAGAAGTAGTAAGAAGTACAGGAAATACGTTTGTAAATGTACATTATTGTAGTCCTCTTCTTCCTCGTTCATAGCTAACAACTGTTCTAAGTTCGTAAGAACATTTCCAATAACATGGCTAATGTCCTAGCTGCTGGCTGTGCTTGTCAGTGTCCCAATTGTCAGAACTGCTGGCAACTATACATGTGTAATGTGCAGATATGTGGTATTTAATATTGTTGCTGGGCAGGAGCAACACAGCAGGGGTTGTGTATAAAATAAACTTATCAAGAACTAAGTGTACCTTTACGTTGATTGCTATAGTGATGAGACTTCTGTATCATAGAACCAGAATCTCTTTTTATATATAAAACGCCAATCGTTGGTAAATATGAAATCACTTTAAACCATAGGTACATTCATAGCACTGCAACCATAACGGTATGAGTTCTGTTTTGGCAGCCATCACAGGTAAGTAATTTCAATAACTTTGCTTTGTCTTAATGTCAGAAAAAACTTCACTGAGTTAAATCCCTGGTGAAAAAGTGGAACATTTACTGACGAATTTCATGTAACAAAATAAAACGCTTCTTTTGGTTTTTTTCTTTGTAACATGGCAACAGAAATGGATAATATGTTGCATATTTCAGATGTTTTCTTTTTATAGTGTTGTTAGTTATTTAATTTTCTGCTGGAGCCGACAAATGCCTCTGTTTTGTTTATGAATAAAAGAAAAGCAACCGGATCTTCCCCCCAAACAGTTTCCAAAGAATCCAAAATAGATTGGTGTTCTGCAGTGTTAAGGGAAAACAGGAAACAGCCATCCTTTTCTGAATTAATGTCCACTCGGTGGGAGAGTCACAAAAATCAGATGTTTAAGTTTTAAACATTGTACCAAAGAACATGTTGGCTTTTGTAACATGTTCCTGCTTGGCAGGATATTGTGATATTTATTTATTTAAAGGAGGCATGTCACATGTACAAGTGCGACAATAAAGGAAGGCCTTTCAGGGATAAGTGTTCCCCGAAATAACCTTTCTTTAAAGCAACAGCCATTTCTATTTTGATATTAAAATAAAAGTTTTCTATGGGCTCCGTTTAGATGCCAGGTAGGCCCCTTAGCTGATATTGCCCCTATATGCTATTTCACAGGCGTCCTTAACGTGGGAAGGCCTAACATATTGTGTTCTCAGAACAGCGAAAACATATTTCAGTGTACCTTCCTATGCTGCCTTCAGAGAAATCCATTTACCTTAGATTGCAAATGAAAATGATTGTGCATGTGAACAAAGGGAAACCAATAGAATAAGCCCTAAAGCTATATACCCCAGATGTGTAACACCTTTGTAATGCAGTTTCCCCCAAAGGGACAATCATAGAGACAGTGAAAATGTCACAAACCTAGATATGCAATGTAACAGCCCCAAGCTGTGACACGGTATGAGTTATTAATACCCATAGCTCAGCAAATGTGAGTCCCTAGCAGCAGATAAGCATACCAGAACAGCTTATTCTTCACCAAATGCTATAAAATAGCCAAACCTTGTAAAGAGACAGAATGTGATAAGTACAGTAATACATATCCAACTGGTCAAGAAACTGCTTATATCACAAAACAATTCTCAAAAGGATTACTTAGTACTTCACATTCAATACATCTTCTAATTGACCTTATATCAAACTCCAGAATTTTAGATGTTTCTTTAAAGATGTGCACTAGAGTAAAAGAAAGTGGGGTATGCATACAAAATAAATATAATATAAAATGTGTTAAACACCATTAGAGCTGGGCAAAAGTATTGATGAACACAAAAGGTCACACAGCACTCGATTCTTCAGGTTTGGGACCTAAACATCACATGATCACCAATGACCAAGTGACCTGGCACTGAAACTGGTGCTTTCCACTTATTTTCTGGGATGAACCATTTTTTTGCCCAGCTCTAATCACCATAGCCACAATTGGTATGCTCCTGTGTAGGCCGTTCAAACAGGTGCTTTCTTTAAACTGTGGACCAGAATCCATTTTTTCTTTACATCTTCCTGGCAGCACACGTGACATGGGCTCCATTCCGTGTAGGCCAAATAAGAAGACTCCTACAAAAAGATAAAACTGTCCTTCCTAGTACCTACTGTTATTCTTGTTGTCCAACTTAAGGTGCACATTAGACTCTTTAGACACTAGTCTGGTGCTCACCTACCCTACTTGGGAGCAGGTCTGGAGGTCAAAGAAAGTTAGTGAAAAGTGCAACCATCATCTTTCCTTATTACCAAACCTATGTTATACCGCTAGATCCTGTATGCTGAAAAAAGTATGTAGCTTTTCCCCCTCTGTCTCTGGCTTCCTTCTTACTTCTTTTCTAAGTCTTCTGTGGTGGTGGCCCTGACAGGTAGACATTTTTTTCTTAATTTTCTTGAGAGGAATCAACACAGGGGTGCAGGATTGTAGGAACCAGAAGAAATACTGGACCACTGAAAGCTAGGCTTCAGAATAGTCTGACTCTGAGCTTGCTGGATCATCCACTGTTAATAGTGCGGGTAGTAGTAGAGGCACGCACGTCAGCAAGGGGTGAGTGGCTCCACCCCTGGCTGCCGTGCGGACGGATCCTGGCGGATCCTGGCCCTGGCATGGCGGAGGGATGCCCAGGGACCAACCTGTAGGAGTGGAGGTACGGGCACTGTGATAGAGCCACCCACCAAGGCACGCTTTGCAGGCGCGAGAGATAATAGGCTTCTCAGGCTACCAAAGATGAAATGCCTCCACCTTGGCTGGTGCATGAAGATTTTCAACAGGTTCCCAGGACCGTTCTTTTGGACCAAAACCCTTCCAGTGTACCAGGTACTCGAGTTTGCCTCTGGAATCCAAAACATCCTGGACCTCATATTCCTCATCCCCATTAATGGATACTGGAGCAGGTGGTGGAAGTTGCCTGAAAGGGAACGGATCTGGTCGCCAAGGCTTGAGAAGAGAAATGTGAAATACCAGGGGTAACTTATATGACGGGGAAGTACTAATTTCACAGTCACTGGATTGATCAGATGGGCAATAGGGAAAGGCCCAACATAGCAAGGGCCCAGTTTCTTAGTAGGGCAAGCGAGTCATGGGTTCACTATAAACAGGCACACCTTGTCCTCAATGGTGTAAGTGAGAGGAGATGATCTCCACCGGTCCACTTTGTGCCTTTTGATATGCTTGTGCCTGGCGGAGCTGACAAATGAGTGTGCGAAAATGAAGCCAGAGTGCTCGAAGGCACTGAGAAACCTCCAGAACCAGAGTAAGAAGTGGAATATAAGGTAGTGTGCTGGTGGGATAGTATCCATAATTAGTGTAAAATAAGGAAATGCAGCTGGATTTGTGCACTTGGTTATTGAGGTAATAGTTTTTTCCAGTTGTCCTGCAGATGGGTAGTAAAGCATCTTAGGTATTGCTCTAGGGTCTGGTTCATACTCTCGGTTTGGCCGTTTGTCTGAGGGTGGTAAGTGGAGGATAGACACCGGGATATTTTAAGTCCATGACAGAATTGTGTCCAGAACCGAGAGATTAATTGGGAGCCTCTGTCTTATACCACAGAACTTGGGACTCTGTGGAGCCGGGTTTTGCTTCCAGGGTTTTATTGACTCCTCCATGGCCGCAGGAGAGTCATGATGATGTTGAAGAACACCCAGATGAACCTCGGGTGGCACATATATCTGGTGCTCATGAAGCAGGTACTTCTGGGTGGAAGAGAGGTGTGCCGCTTCTGGAGGAACAGGATAGCTTTTTCCTTTTGGTTCTTTTCTGTCTATGTCTTAATTCTTTACTGCGGAAATTAGCTTTCTGGAATGAAATCCTAGTTCGCTGGGAAAGCACAGCCCCCAGGGCAGATTCGGAAGCATCTGTCTCTAAGAAGGGTAAGGAAATATCAGGCTATATCTCGAACGAAGAGCCGTCTTCCACTCGTCCCCTTTCCGCACATGCACAAAATTATATGCTCAGCGCAAGTCGATGTTAGTGAAGATACAGGCATCTTTTAGTAGATCAAGTAGTTCGGGAATTTAAGGGAGAGGATAGCGGATTTTGATAGTAATAGCAAATAATGATAGTCCACACAAGGTCATAGACTGCTATCCTTCTTTCCCACGAACATGCCCGCACCTGCAGGAGATGTCAAGACAGGGGGCTCACGCTTAACCTAAGGGGTGCCAGGGGTCAGCGGCGATGTCGGTGACCCACCAACCCATCTTGAAACACAGACCATGGAGTCTAGCGTGCGAGAGTCAAGGGCTCTAAGGGAATAAAACCCTGTGGCACAGGCCTAGGTGGGATCCCGCCGTGAGTAATAATGATCGATAAGTATACAAAACAAAGCAAAAATTCAGCCCATACCCAGTGAATACCACTTAAAAACCACCTATCTAAGGCAATCTTTTACACCATATGGCCATATATATTGCTTAGCCCACCACTACTTCAAATTACCCCAAGTTTAGCAAATCCTATATGAATTTTCATGGGTATATTGCTGAATCAGTGAGAATGCTTTGCATTTTTGCTTGAAGTCCCACTGATGTCAGTGGGTGGTCCCTCTGACCTTGTTAGGCAGACACTGCTGTTTAGGGGAGAAATGGGTGAGCGTCATAACATCACTCCCATGACCCGGAGTTTTCCATTGGTGACCTGGAAACCCTGGAGAAGCATCGCTTCCCAGGTATGTAAATATGTTTTGACCAATGTGTTACTGTAGTGATTGGCTGGACTTAACCTTTAGGTCTGGAATTTATGAAGGCAAAATAGAGGGGACTATTCACTAACAGAGTAGTCTGTCAAAGGTCAACTTAACTGACCACATTAAACTCAGGTTGCATGCCCTTGTATGCCAACACTCAAACTCAATGAAATTCAAACCTAAAATTCATGAAGCCCCCATGAGCAGTGAGGTGGAGGTAACTACTTTAGCACAGAGGTATATATTGCCCAGAGGAGGGGGGTTACATATAAACAAAAATACCACAAGCCATGCCTCCTCTTCACATCCCACCTATACTGTTATGTTGGGATGGAAGAGATAATGTATGTTTTACTCTAATAGGAGGCATCCTTGGGTCTCACCTCCTGCCCATTTGTGCGATGAGTGCCTTTAGAGTGACCTAGACCCCTTCTCATGCCCCTTCCTCTCCCTCCATCTCTGCCCTGTCACTGTCCAACCATTTGACACTCAAAGAGTGAAAACTTGGGATAAATAAGTGATTCACTTGCCTTTTCAGGGTAAACATTACATTAATGTATTTATATAGTGCCAGCAGATTCCTTAGAGCTGTTTCCATTAGAAGATAATTTTAAAGTTACACAAAAACATGCTGATACAAAAGGAGAAGAGGGGCCTGCTCTCGCAAGTTTACAATTTAGTTGGTGATAGAGGGGGGGAGTGAAACAATAGAAGAGGACTGCTTGTATGGGGATGAATTGATAAGATCTGCATGATCTGTTAAAGTTGTTGATTGTTAGCAAGAACGTTTGTGCGCTTCTGACCGGATGGGGAGTGAAAAGAAGGGAGTAAATTCTAAATACGGGAGTAAAAAGAGGTAATGGCAGTAGAAGAGGAATGGAGATCGTTAGAGGAACAAGAGGGCAGTTAGGGGTGTATTTGGATAGGAGGGTACATATATAGGGGTGCAGACTTGTTAAGGGCTCTGTAAGTCTGGGTCAAAAGTTGAAATTCCGTTCTGAGGTATATTGGGAGCTGATGGAGTGAAAGGCATAGTAGAGGAACAGATGAGGAATGGTGACAGAAAAGGATTAATCTAGCTGCATTGTTGAGGATGGATTGGAAAGGTGAAAGGTGGGAAAATGGGATACCAGTCAGTAGGGAGTTGCAATAGTCCAGACAGGACAAGAAAAGATAAATATTTTGGTGTTGCTTGTGTGAGGAATGGGTGGATTCTGGAGATGTTTTTCAGGTATAGCCAGCAGGATTTGGTGAGCGACCGGATGTGAGTGATGAAGGAGAGAGGCCAGAGACAGGTCTGCCACCAAGGCAGCGAACTTGATCTGTCGGTTGGATAGTGGACTTATCAACATTAAGAGATATGTCAGTAATTGTGGACAGAGTCCAAGGCAGGATTACCATAAGCAACTTGGATATATTGAGCTTTAGGTAATGCGGTTCCTGAGAGGGTGAAGGGTCAGTAGAGGAAATAGAGATTATGGTGTCATCTGCATATATATGGTACTGGAAATATCAGGGGGTCTAGCCATGGGAAAGCAGGGTGAGAGCAGTGGTGGAGTTAGCATAGACAATATGGGGCTACATAGTACAAAACCTGCAATCATGAACCAAAAATGGGTAGTGACTTTAAATGTATTTTAGCAAATGTGAGAAGCTTAGCAAACAAAATGGGTGAGCTGGAAATATTGGTAAGTGATGAACAGTATGATTTGATCGGTATCACTGAAAAGTGTTGGGATGATACGTACGACTGGTTAGTTAATTTACAAGGTTACTCTCTTTTTAGAAGGGACAGAGTAAATAGAAAAGGGGAATGGTTTATTTATATGCATGCCTAAGCTAAAGCCCAGTATTAGGGAAGGTGTGCATGATGACAGTAGTGATGTGGAGACACTGTGGGTGGAGATTAGCCTAAATACATGTAGGTGTATGCTACAAGCCACCAAACATTAGCAATGAAGGGGAGGATCATTTGCTATTTCAAATTGAAAATGCTTCAAATAGGAATGAAGTTGGGAGATTTTAATTACCCAGATATAGATTTGAATAGTGGAAGTAATTCCTGAACCTGCTTAATGACCAATTTATGTCACAATTAGTAGAGACCCCAATCAGAATGGATGCCTGTCTATATCTGGTAATAACTAACAAAGAGGAACTTATCTCAAACATCAAAGTAAGAGAACACTTGGGGAAAAGTGACCATAACATGGTTTCATTTGAGATTAATTTCAAAAAGCAAATGGGTAACTACTCTACCAAAACGCTTAATTTCAGAAGGGCAAACTTTGACAGGCTAAGGTCAACTATGGAATGTATAGACTGGAATGGATTGTTCTCTGGATTTAACACAGAGGACCAATGGAATACATTTAAGCACACATCCCAATATATACATATGGGAAAAAAATACAAAAGAAGCAAATCAAAACCAATGTGGTGGCTTACCAGGAAAGTAAAACAGGAAATGAGAAATAAACAAATGGCATTTAAGCATTATAAAAACGATGGATCAACAGTATTATTTATGGCATACAAAGATACCAACAAAGCCTACAAAAAGGCGATTAAAATGGCTAAATTGGAAAATTAGAAACTTTTTGCTAAGGAGAGTAAAATTAATCCCAAGAAAATTTTCAAGTATGGAAATGGAAAAAGGATACAGGTAGAGAATGGAATCCGAAACGGGAAACCTGGTTAGAGAGGACAGAGAAAAAGATGACATCTAAATTACTTTTTTTCCTTCTGTTTATACCAAGGAAGAACCAATGAGGGAGCCCCTGCTGGCTAATTTTAAGGAACCATTACAGCAAATATGGGATTGGCTGCACTTTGGGAAAAAGTGCTCAAGCAATTAAATACTGTTAAGGTAGACAAGGCCCCTGGTATACACCCAACCATTATTACTGATCCTTAGGGATTCTTTCAGTTCAGGCATATTCCATTAGATTGCTACAAGGCAGATGTGGTGCCCATATTTAAAAAGGGATCACAATCTCAACCGAGCAATTACAGGCCAGTAAGCTTAACATCGGTAGTGGGGAAATTATTTTACGGGTTGCTAAAGGTATACATCGGGGGCGTCCAAATATGGTGTGGCTCGCATGAGATCGGCAGCCAGGGCAACCGGGAACACAAGGGCCCTGCTGCTTACCTGTGGGAGGGTCTTTTGTACTGCACGGAACCCAGCAGAGTCTCTGAAAAGTTGGTACATCACTTGTGTTGTCCTAGGTCCCACGTAACAAAGGTCTTGTCAAACCAACTTATTAGCATTCTATAAAGAAGAAATATAGACCTGGTTGCGGCCATGGATTTGAATTATTTGGACTTTGCTAAGGCGTTTGATACGCTTCCTCATAAAAGATTACTCTACAAATTAACAGACTGTACACAGGTATTAAGTGGAGTGCCTCAGTGGTCTGGCCTGGGTCCTCTTCTTTCTAATTTGTTTATAAATGATCTCCCAAGCTGCATTGAGAGCCATGTCGCAGTTTTTGCTGATTACACAAAATTAGGCAAGGTAATTAAGACTAATCTTGATGTTTCTTCTTTGCAGGAGGATTTAGACAGAGTTGGGGACTGGGCGGGCAAGTGGCAGAAGAGGTTCAACATAGATAAATGCAAAGTTATGCATTATGGTAAAAATAATAAAAATGCAACCTATACTATGAATGGAATATCCCTAAGGAAAACTACCAATAAGAAGGATTTAGGAATAATGGCAGAAAACAGACTTGGCAACAATGTGCAATGCCAGCAAGCAGCAGCAAGGGCCAATAAGGTTTTGGCATTCATAAAATGGGGTATTGAGTCACAGGAGGAGGATATCATCTTGCCTCTTTACAAGTCAATGGTAAGAGCTCACCTTGAATATGCTGTACAATTCTGGGCATTGGTCCTTAAAAGGAGATAATGGAACTAGAAAAAGTGCAAAGGGCTACAAAATTAATTGTGTCATGGATGTCATGAGCATGGAGGGTTTGTAGGAGGAGGGGGTCGTCAACTGTGTCAATAGCTGCAGAGCGGTCCAAGAGAAAAGTGGCCTTTTGTTTTAGCGGGAAGGAGATAATTTGTAATTTTAGTAAGTGGAGCCTCGTTTGAAAACGGATTGCAGAGGGTCAAGCACAGAGTTCAAAAAAAGGAAATAAGTTAATTGACTATAAGTTATTCCAGAAGTCTGGATGGTGGGACGAAGAGAGGGCCTCAGAAACTTCAGCAGGTGTGACTGGACTGAAGCAGGTAAGGATGGATTAAGGAGAGGAGTGAGGTTGAGGTATCATATGATTAACACCATGGGGGAGGATGTTATCCCTGATGATGTCAATTTTGTTTTTAAAGCAGGTGCCAAGCTCTTGGGCTGTGAAGTTGGAGGGCGAGGGAGGTGCTACAACTTATCCTCCTTTTTATCTGCCATTTAGCCCACCTACTCTGTCCATGAGTGGTGATCTGGCCATTGCACCTCTTACCCGGGGTACTTTCAAGGCATCCATGTATAAAGTGGATATAGAGGCAAAGGTGATAATTGTTAACCTTATTTGCATGCGCCTACCCAGAATCCCTTGTGGTTGTGGCAGCACCATGAGATTTCTGAGGGAAAAACAAGCCTTCTGGCTTGTCTGGTGTCTGTAGATGAGTGTTTAATAATACTTCTACTAGCCCTTAAATTTAAGTGGAACGGTTTTCCATCACCTTTACCCACCATAACTTATGTAATGGCATTTCTTTTCTCAAACATTTATTGGTCCTTGGTATTGTCTGATTCAGGATAGCATATCTCATGCATATTTAAGTTCCCTCAGCGCATTAGCCTCTAACTCTTCTGCTAGGAGGCTCTTCCACTTATGTACCACCTTCTCAGTATGCGTGTCTGGTACTGTTGTAGTTCTCAAATGAATCTGTTTTTAGTTTGCTAAATGCCCTCTCACATATAAATATACAGCATTACATAGGACTTTTAGAAGTATCTATTGAGAGCGCAACTAAATTACTTAAATTAGACCCCAAGTAATTGTTTGGCAACAAAAAGCTTTCAACTTACACAGTTTAAAAATAAGCCATTTGTGCTTAATGATGTCTATCTTTTTTAATCAACTTAAATGAAAAAGGGGAACTGTATTCAGAGAATAACTATAATTTTGCTATTATCTATAAGTGGCACTCAGCTCTATCAGTCAGGGCAAGTGAAATGATTTTCATGATGGATTGGGGAACACAACTCATATGCCTAAATTAGACTCCTCATTAAAAAGACCGTAAATAGCATAAATCAGCATATAGTTTTAAAATTGATGTATTGATGTACCACACCACACACAAAGACAAAGTCACTTACATAAGGATAGTAATGTAATAATAAATTCAAATCAAGCAAGGTAATCAATACAACATGCCACATTGTGTAAAAACACACAAATATGTATTGCCACAAGCAATGCCCCTGACATAAAAAAGAACCATGTTAGGAAACAACACAAGTGCTTCAGAAGTAATCTTGCTTGAAGTACTGATCTGTGTTATTTTTATTAAATTATACCTATATTGACTAATACATATTATTAGCTGCAAAAGCAATAATATTATACAAAGGTAAACACAAGCAGACATGACATCAGTACACATAAACATACATTGAATGTACTGATGTACTCTTTGGGCGATGAGGCTCCCCAATGTGCTGCTGCTCAATGGCCCAGTTACAGAGGAGGTATCTGATCTCCTCAACAGGCCCGTTTACACTATGAAGGGCTAAACTGAGCCAGCACAGTCTCCATAGACTGCATTAAAAGGGGGTTTGTACCTTTAAGGCACAGACTGCTGGGATATGAAATGTTTATGGCACTTGCAGAGGGGTGCTAGGGCAGGTAAATATGCCTCTGCATCATGCAGTTATGAAGAAGCATATTGTAGGGTGTCAAATGTGGAACAACTGTTCTCAATAATACAGTCCTGGATGTCCAATGCACTCCAATCCACCTAGATTATATCTCATTGAATGCATTCAACAATAGCAAGGACTTCCACATTCTCAGCTCTAGTAGTAAACAAGATTTTAGAAAGTGACCCTCAGTGTCTCCTGTAACAGAAAGCTTTTCACTTTAAAATCTTTCACTACTTAGTGAATGTTAACCGATCTGTGTTGTGAGAACTATAACTACAATCTCAATAGCTTGTGAATATTTATTTGTATCTTGGTGGCTCTGTGCCTATTCTAACCTAATATCATTTTTGCATTCATCATTGGCAGAAAATATTCAGCAGTGCAAAGTTCTTAAAATTAAAACTATATGACACATAAGAAACAGACAGAATCTAACTCCTGAACTTTTTCTCTTTTGTAATAATTACAATGAGCATTACAGTATGTGTGGAGATTGTGAGACATGGCACTGTAGAAGCCTATGCATTTACCACAGGCTCACCACACACTTATCTTTCACACACGTCTCTTATTGTAATGTGTTTGCCGCAGTTCTTTTGTGCACACCTGGAGGATGCTTATGATATTATCAGATGAGAAAGGCTCGTCTCCTTGGCATACAGCAGCTGTTGTGGTTTACGGGCATAATAGGAAGGCAAGAATTCACTTTCACTCAGAGGTCTAAAATTTGGCAAACTGAACAATACCAGGCTTCAACAAAGAAGACAAGATCAGATACAAATAAATAATTTTTGGTCATTAAATCTTTTAAATTGCAATAGGTTACTGATATTACTGGTTCTTAAACAAGACTAATGCACAAACATTATTTTTTAATCATTAGGCTTTCAAAATATACAATGCTGTATTGTCAGGTTTTAGTTAATTTTAGTTGATAATTTGCCCTTCAGAACATGACTTACTTAATTGAAAAATGCATACCTGCTCCAGACAAGTTCTAATCATAAGCTGTTAGTGAGTAAAAGTACTTCTTCAATTCCAAGAACATCTCTTTTATTTAAGGTTGATTTTTTTATATTAAATCTATCCTACTGCAAATAAGTTATAGATCAGTAAGACAGATGTAAGATATCGAAATATTAACTGGATAACTGGCAACGAATACTATTTTTGATGTAATTTCCTCATATTACCACAAGGTGGGGCTCCAAATCAGAAACAACCTGGTAACATCTGGTAAAGAATTTCAGAAATTCCAGAACAATGATATATTTAGAACACTGCATTGCAATGGAGCAAAGCATGCCAAGATTTTTAATACACAATTTGACAGTTCACAGATTAGTGTTATACTTTTCTTTGTACTCTATTTTAATGCAATCTAGAACTGTTTACTACAAATGTGTTAAAACTGCTTTATAAAGGGGTTGTTTGCTTGACATATTAAAAAGTGAAAAGTATGAATACCCTATATAATAACAAATTATAGGACGGTCACTTTATCTAGTTGACTGCAATGACATTAGTCCAGGGCCCACCCTGAAGCTAGGACACCACTGTTATCCGTTTTACAGAGTGAATAACTGAGATACCTGCCCGTAGAGGATTTCCATCAGAAGGTGACATTGTTATTTGGTTATTTGACACTCTGAGAAACACATTTCATGATAGACATTTTAATAAATGTCCTATATGGACTACTTCCCACAGGCCTCATCACAGACACTGGAGTCATGGTATGGGCTGTGCTCTTGGCCCACCTCTGATGCTAACTACATGTCAGTTGTTGCCCAGGGACTGCTAAGTTGTTTGGCTTTAGAGGCAAAGAGACAGAATGGACTCCAGCTCAATACTTGACATAGCCCAACATGTCAGGAGGGGATAGAGAGCAAGCCACACCTGAGATAAAATGCCTTCATTCTAATTCTTGGAAGCTGTGCATGAAGACTTTGTGTTTGGCGTATCTCAGCCTAAGGTTGGGATTTGCCATGGTCTCAGCAAGTTGGTTTCCCAATGTCTATTGTTCTCCAAACCCTGTTGAAGTATGTTTACTATTGTTAAATAGTATTTCATCTGTTAAAATTTATATTCAATGGTATCCAAGATTGTCATTAAAAGAATCAAAGTTAAACGGTTACTCAATGACTGGCACACGCTGCTTTCAAACTGCTCGGTTTTGGAAATGTTTTTGTCTTTATTACTGAGTGGTATATAATTCTAACAGTTATTGATCATAATATCCTGGACACGAAAACCCTGCTTAATTCAATTGAGAATCTCTAGAGAATTTTATGAATTGTTTCTACTGAATTCAGCTCTAATAATTTAGAAGTTCCTTTGATACCAGCTTAACAATGAAGTGTTTGTTTTAAAATTCCTGAAGCTGTTACTACTGTTTAACTTATAAACCCATGTGCATTTTAATGCTAGAGGGATCTCCTGCAGACATCATCTAACATAAGACACTTGCTAATTTTACAAACTACATATATGCATCTGCATCATAGCTTGTGATGACATGAAGACACTCATATGATGCTTGAGGGTGGCTATCTGTATGCGTACATAATGTGGAACACCACTGCATTGTCATTATAATCACATTATTTTCTATGATATGAACAACGCAATATATCCTAACAATACATTTGATTATATTAAAGCATATTTTGGTTATTGAAATTCTGATCAGAATTATTTTTATAATTTACTTATATAACACCAACCATTTACAATGCTCTTCTTACAGTACGTAAATTCAAGGGGTTTGACAAAACTAGACAGACCAAGGCAAACTGATGCATTAGGTACAGAGGGCCCTGCGCGCAAGCTTACAATCTAGATGTGTTTCTAGTGGTGCCAGTTACTCGTTATTTCCTGGTCTCTGGGTCTAGACAGTTGTTAGGAATTGGGAGAGCCATAAGACACCTGCTGATTTTTTTTGTGTGTGTGAATTTTAAGATAAACACGTTTGTGATCTTTTGATCCTCTCTGCACATGTGTTTTTGAAATTAACCATGGCGTTATTTCTTTCTACAGCATACTTTAGTTTATCATGAAGTTCTCCTCCACATCTATATCTTTCTTTTGGATTGGGAGGGATCTGTAATGTATCACTCAGCACTGCATTGCACAACCTAATGGGAGAGTGCTTTGGAGATTGTGTAATTGTGAGTTTGAAAAAAAATACTTAGGTCACAACATCTAAGACTCTAAATAGCAACATTTATATTAATTCGCTTTAGAAAGATTTTTGTTCCCTGGATCTTTTTTTTTCCTCTTAATAACTTAAGCCCCCAAAGGCTGCATACAAGTCAAGAATTCTGTATAGCCTTGCCTAAAAACAAATAGTTTAACACATTTTTAATTGTGTTCCTAGAAGGCTGGCTTTGTAGTTTATATATATATATATAAATATATATATATATAATTATGTATATATTGTAATATACATATTCTTGTAGAAGTATAGTCACATTTAAATATCACATAGGTGGCTGCAAGACTAGGCTTAAGCCTGGAGTAGAGATTGGTGAACCAACCAGTGAAAGCAGGCTAGGGAAATGCCTGCAGCAGAAATTGGTGGCCCGACCAGTGAAGTTGTCCAAGCCAAGCTGGGAACCATGTCCTGGCTTACCAAGCCACTTACTGGTTTTAGGAGAGGCAACCAGCAAAGGAGTTAAACTCGAATAACTAAAGAATACATGTTCCAGTTGGCATTTAAAAATAAAAATAAAATTTAGGGACTTTTTAAGAAGTAGGGGTAAGACATAATCTGCTTTTGTTCCACTGCCTTCTTGAGCCTGTACCCCATAGACAAGGACTTTTATATCTTTATTTTTTTACTTAAACATATAACAAATTAATTATGCATTATGGTAATTCCATGACTCATTAGTACATGTGATGCCAATCACACTGTGGCTCAGTGAACTGAAGCCATATAAAGCTCCTTTATCTGCTTCAGTGGCAGTGTCATCAAAGTCTCTGGCCCTGATATGGTTTGTAATATTCTGTGTAGATAACAGAATAAAGAGAATAAATTGATAGGAGGTTCTAAATCTTAAGGATGGTCAATCTTAAGTAAGGATCTTTTTCTTAGAGCAATGTACACCGATCAACCATAACATTATGATGACCTGCCTAATATTATGTATTATGACCCATAGAGGCATGGACTCCACTAGACCTTTGAAGGTGTACTGTGGTATCTGGCACCAAGACGTTAGCAGCAGATCCTTTTAGTCCTGTATGTTGCTCCGTAGGGCCCCCATGAATGCATCCTGGTGCCATTCATCAGATCAGGCCATCTTCTTGCATTACTCTGTGGTCCAGTTCTTATGCTCACATGCCCATTGTAGGCGATTTCGGCAGTGGATAGGGGTTAGCATGGGTACCCTGACTGGTCCGTGGCTATGAACCCCCATACGCAATGAACTGCAATGTACTGTGTTCTGACACCTTTCTAGCAGAACCAGCATTAACTTTGACATCAATTTGAGCTACAGTAGCTCGTCTGTTTGATTTAACCACATGCCCCCCACGTGCATCAATGAGCCTTGGCCGCTCATGACCCTGTTGCCAGTTTACTGCTTTTCCTTCCTTGGACCACTTTTGAACATCCCACAAGAGCTGCGGTTTTGGAGATGCTCTGACCCAGTCGTCTAGCCATCACAATTTGGCCCTTGTCAATGTCGCTGAGATCCTTATGCTTGCCCATTTTTCCTGCTTCTAACACATCAACTTTAAGGACCAAATGTTCACTTGCTGCCTAAAATATCCCACCCACTGACAGGTGCCATGATAACAAGATTATCAGTGTTATTCACTTCATCTGTCATAATCTTATGGCTGATCAGTGTATACTCCTGAACCAGTTTTTCCCCTCAAGTTTACATAAATTTTTTTGTCTTGATTGCATGAGTAAGAACACTGTTAGCATCCTTGAACACTCCGTTGCATGATTTAATTTTCCCCACCAGTCCTGACCTTTTGGCTGGCAGGTGGAGGTTGCATTTTCATAATGCCAGCCAAGGCATAAATCTAGTATTGTGTACATAAATATTTGGGCTTAATAAGCTTATTCTTTGTCACAGGAGGATGGAGCTCATTTGCACTGGAATTGCCACCGAAGCTGGATTCCCAAATATTCTGTTTTTTTGTTGGAGGGAGATCCTTGAAAACGTCAGTGGTTCCTCTCATTTGAGGAATTCACCTCCATGTTTTATTGCATAACAAAACAATGCACATCAGGCCTTTTTAAAAGCTTCAGTAAAAGTTGTTTCCATAAGTTTCATGACAGCCACTTGCACATTTTCTTTGATCACTGTAAAGTACTGTGAGATAAGTTTATTCCTTATAAATAACTGATAATCCCGCAGATTTATCTGCACATTCTTGGTAAGTGATATCATAGACAATAAACCTAGGTACTATGGTGGGACCCCCTGTGCAAGTTAGCAGCAGCTGCACTTATCTGGTCTGTGTGAAATATTTTCCTTATGCATATCTATAAACATATAATGAAATATAACTATTGCACCTCTCCCAATAGATTAATATCTGTAGCTTTATACAGTATGGAAAAATAAAGCAAGGGGAGAGTGGAAAGAGGTCTGTTTGACAATTAAGAATGTGTTTACTGGAGCTGGATGCTGAGACATATAACCCAATGAGGGGATATGGCTCTGACTTATATGTAACTAATCATAGGTTAGCGGTCACATTTACTCTTCCATATTTTCTTATTTCTCTTGGCACCGGTTGCTGCACCAAACTAGACAACCAGAAAAAAGTAATATTAATGAATTATATTAAATGGAGGGTTCAACGTAGCCACATGTAGGTGCTAGTGGACAGGAAGTATAGAAGCACGATACCATGCATCCATTGGCAGGTGAAAGGCATGCATTGGCTCCATGTCTCTCCAAAGAGGTTGAATTGGAGATGGAGGCAGGGGCAGCCTAGTTGGGCTCTATACCACCTTTACCACCCCACATCTGTAATAAATTTACTTATTATATTTTAATCTACTATCCCACTGTGTAAGACATAGTGGTGAGGGAGGTAAAGGCTAGCTGTATACCCACTGGCGGTCATTGGCCACCAAATTTATTATTTTTTTAAACTTTTTTATTCAGGTTGCTGATTGTTTGTGAGGAGATAAATCATTTCATATGAATTAGAACATTGAACCAACTTATGTATGCAACTTGCAAACAGCTCAGGGGTTGATGAATGTGCTTTGCGTGCACTCACACACTTTAGAGTTCTGTTCTAAATTACATTTATAGAATACCAGCATGCCATAACGTTATTAAGTTCTGCATTAAAGGAAAACTTCAGCCATCATATACTCTTTAATGCATATTATACTGTGAGGTCCCTTTAAATTTTTGTGTGGTCTGATTTGCTAATGTATTGGAGGATTCCGCAGCTAAATGCTCTGCAGGGGAAGCACTCACCTCCAGTGATCTCCAGTGCCGGGTCTGGTGAAGGCAGCATGCAGGGGTCTGTGCTCATGTACAATTTCTTCCCAATGATTTTAATGGGTGTGCTTTCTTGCAACTGATTGAGAACATCAGTGGTAAGAAATGTTGGATCATGGAGGAAGAAGACACCTTTTGCAGCATGGCTATAACTTCTCCGCCAAGCAAATGCTTTATTTTTCTTTTTTTTGGAACAATGCATATTCAAGTACTCACAGAGTATTTAACACCTTCAGTTCCAGATGCCATTATGGAGGTACCAGTAAAATACAGTCACGCACTCTGAAGCATGCCACATCTGGTCTGTTCTCACTTCAGGATCTCCCAGCAGCCAGTACAATCTTGTGATGACCAATTACAGCAATTGCATGACTGTTAATACAGGCTTGGAGGATTTGGGCCATCGGGGCAGAGGGTGTGCCTGGAAGCTCCATTTTGGCTGAAGATAGCCTCCCTTGAACATCCACAACAATGGCAGCAACTGGAGGATGTCACCGGAAGTGCTGCCATTTTGCAGAAGTTTTTCCGGTCATGTCCGCTTGCTTTATCTAATGGCTGGAAGAACTTTTTCCCCAACAGTTGGTACCCTCTGTCAGGGGCCTTCCTATAGAACAACTGGACAGCTGTCTGATTTTTGAGAGGAGGGAAGTTTTGAGTATGTTCCTTTTAATTATTCGTTAATGTCCCTCCATGAATTTTTAATTTTCTTTGGCATTTGTGATACATTGTAATACCATTTATCTGATACATTTTCCTGTAATGTAAGTATATTCATATTATTAACTTAAACTTAAACTTACAAAATCCACATTTCTGACATTAGCAATAACTCCCTTTCAAGGAGATCTCCGTAAAAAAATGTAATGAATTTGCCCATCTGATCAATGGCAAGAGGGCAGTTACATCTTTATAAGATGCTGAAAGAATCATTGTTTCTCTGTTAATTACTCTCTTGACTTCTTAACACACATTAATTTATCGGTCCTAGAAATTGTTCATCATAGACACTCATAGGATGGTTATTATTAAAACTTTAACATTACAGTTTTACTTTTGCATTAGTATAATAGCATACATCCCAAGGTGTATTTAGTAATCTTCAATATCCCAGCAGCTATATAGTTAAAATGTCAAGCATCTTAGAATAACTTACAACTTCTTATACCAAGAAAGTTTTTGGCTAGAATGAGAAAGTTTAAACATTCCTTTACTTGTTTGGACAGCATTATATCACTTAACAACATGTGGAATGACAAAGCTGGTTCAGCTCAACTGCTTTATATATCACAGGCTCTTAAACAGTAAAGGATTGCTGGATTTCGTCTCCTATTGCTTCCCTCCTGCTGGCGTTCCTTTTTGGTATTGTGGGTATCCCCGCCCTGAAATGGTCTGGCTTAAACCTCAAATGGAGATCCCCTGCTCAGAATATTTCCTCCCTAATCTCCACTCATATTCTAGGCTATCCGCCATCTCTTCAGGGGGCAGGCATGTTTTTCACTAATCTTTGTCACATTAATTCTTTCTGTCTTGACTGTTCCAGGTTTTTGTTTTCCCAGGGAGAAATTGGCTAGAGAATATTAAACATGAAAAGGGGGAATACAGCAGAAAACAACGTTTATGCATTATTCAGTTAGGCAAATAGAGATTGAACAAATTGTTTAAAGTGGCATTGCCTCCATAACAACAGTTAGATGTCAACCATGGCATACTAAAAACACATGGTTCCTCCTGAAGTGCTGCCCTACTGCTGAACGCAACTTCTCAAAATCTAAATCCAGCAAAGTGTCAGTTCACACGGTCTGTTATCTGGATCATCATTGCCGGAGTAGACACCTCTTAATCACTATGGACCCAGAATGTAAATAAGGTGGCAGAATCAAAAGCACTGAGGTCAACAATCCAATACGCAGTATCAAAGCGCGAGACAGAAGAATGGTTGTACAGTCCAAATATCTAGACAGGCGGCTTAAAAAAAAACGACAAACATGCTTGGGTCAAGGCAGGCGGCAAGATTCAAAATCCAGGGGCAGTCCAATGGTCAAAACTGGGGGTTACTATAATGAGTCAAAGGCAATGTCAAGGGATCAGGAACAAAGTGATGTACTATACTTCCGTTGGGACACCAAGCACTGATGAGTGTGCTTGGTGTCTTTTTATAGTGTCATCCATGAGAATGAGGGTTAACTTCCTCTAATTTCCTTTTTGACCCTCTACAGTCTGTTTTCATACCCCTTCACTCTACTGAAACAGCTCTATTGCCGGACACCCGGGACATGCAG
Source organism: Spea bombifrons (assembly GCF_027358695.1). Taxonomy (NCBI): domain Eukaryota; kingdom Metazoa; phylum Chordata; class Amphibia; order Anura; family Pelobatidae; genus Spea; species Spea bombifrons. Next base: position 116,590,497 of record NC_071088.1, read on the forward strand.
ATCCCCGCAGCGCTGCAGGGAAACTGGATCCTACTCTCCAGCAGCTGGAGGACATCTGCACGATATGCATAGACAACTTCCGGTTCCGCTGTGGGAAGTGCTGGCAGGGGAGGTTGTCTGCGTGATGCGATTAAACAACCTCCCTTGTCGGCACCGGAAGTTGTCTACGCGAAACGCACAGACGTCCACCGCCGGCCCCACTAGACACCAGGAGTCTGCATTGGTAAGTCTGGGGGGGCAGTCAGAGTGGGGGGCAGGGTGGCAGCATATATGTGGGGCAGTGAGAATGGCAGCATATCTGTGGGGCAGTCAGAGTGGCAGCACATCTGTGGGGCAGAGTGGCAGCATATCTGGGGGGCAGAGTGGCAGCATATCTAGGGGGCAGAGTGGCAGCATATCTAGGGGGCAGAGTGGCAGCATATCTGGGGACAGAGTGGCATATCTTGGGAAAAAAAGCACCTAACTTTTAGGATGCGGCCTATAATCGAGCCAATACGTTACTCTCCATCTCTCATGTTCTGTATTACCAATTGTTTACCTGTGATTTCATCCTGGATGTCACAGCACTAACCGAAACAATCTACCCAAAACTGGAATAATTATCTTTCCTCATTCCATCTCTACCCCAGTACTGAGAAGAAACACACCAGAGCTAAAAGATGTAACTACCAGGTATGTTGCGGTATGGGAAGCTGAGCAGCTGGTCCTAATATTGGGACTCAATAGCTTGAATGTAATGTTAGATCTTTGCCAAGTGCTACACATGTCCAATGGAATCTCTGAAACTTGTTTCATAATAATATAATGTTACATCTAAATATGAGCTAAAAGACTAATTAGTTTTGACATTCCAAAGCATAAGAGTATCTAGTGTATCATATAGTGGAGTGGTTTTCAGAGTACAGAATTTGAGTATCAGTTTAGAAAGTTGTTAGACTCCAAGTACCACAATACTTACAGCACTTCAACTTAACTTCATGTGCACCACAGTTTGAGATCAATTAATGCTTAATCTCTTACTATAATATGCCTTATGGCATATGACAATTACTTGTATGTAAATATATTATGCAGGACCCCATATTGTCCTAAATGCACAATATAGGGTGGCTCTTTCATCCACTGTATATTGCTTATGGTGGCAGAAAAATACATAGAAATGGCAATATTTAGTCCTTCACTACCTTGTGTGCCAGTTTCTTATATTTTAAAACATATCAGACAGAAATACTCATGGTTCAAGTTCATACACCTTAGCAAAATACTTACTAGCCCTTTATAATATAATGAAGTATGGATGGAGCAGAGCAAATTAAGCTATCCATGATAAAACAGGGTAATACAATGTAGTTCTAGAAGGTCTAACTTAAGCAAATAAGGGTACGTTTTCTCATAAGGCAATACAGGAATACCACAGAACATTAAGTTACATATCAATGTTTTTTACTAGCTCATTTTACTAGTCATTTGCACATATCTATACTTTATTCACTCCCACCGGAGTCCTTGGTTCAGACACCCTTTCTCCATATCCATTTCCTGGTTTGAAAATGGTGGTTTTTAGCACGTCTATGGGAAGGCATGTAACAGAAAAACCTGTTACACCGCTTCCTATAGACATAATAAAATATATTCCTATCCTTTACCCGACTGCTTTAGCCTGCAATTTTTCTACTTCTAGCCAACCCCCAACCCCAATAAAGACATCAGCACACCAATTTGTATATGAAGGGCGCTGTCACTACTTAAATCCCAAGCCAGCGTTATGCCAGATAAAATTGCTTTAACAACATTTATCCAATAGCTGCCAAACCATGGGCCAGGTAGGCAGCTTCTGCCAACACATGACAAAAGGTCCAGTGAGTGTGACAAGCTGCCCATGGCTTGCGTCTTCAAGCCCATTAAAGTAAAAACAACATGAATTTGCACTGAAATGCACTGGCCAAGGGAACTCTTGAAGAAATAGCTTATAATGACCAGGGCTGCCCCCTCCTTCTGCTGCCAGCACCCTCTCTATGCCTCATTGTAATCCCTGTATTAAAAACATCTCAGTCTTTCTAGAAGCCTGATGTAAATTGCAAGCCATGGATCCATTTGCATTGTGTGTGATGATAGTATAAAGCTAATTCATTTTTACAATGTGTGTTTTGAATGATGTTATATGATCTTTTTTGATTTGAATAGTGTTAGTTTATGAAAACGTCATCCCACTAAGCATTTACAAATTGTTGTGTAAATAATCTTTTTTAAGGTCCATAAAGAAGCCACTTGCCCTGAATACACCATTGCTGATAGAGTGATAGGTTGTTCAGTCCATTGTAAGGAATATGGATGGATAAGTAGCATGATGAACTTTGGGGGGCAGAGGTAGAAGGTGTTCTAACTTGTGATGCTTTGGGCCAAGCCCAGTACATTTTGATATTAGACTTGTGCAGTCGGCTTTGTATGTATTGCAAATTTTTTACCGAATTCTGGTAAATTCAGGAATTCATACAAAGCCCTGAAAATGAAGCCAGACCCCCACAAATCGGATGAAGATGAAGCAAAAAGATCAGAATTTTCATCCAATTTGTGGATCCACATTCACTCACACACTCATTCTCGTTCATCATCATTCTGCTGACCACTTTTGCATCTTTTATCTTCTCCCTTGTATTCTCTCTTCTATCTTCAGCCGCATCTCTGTGGACATAACTCAGTAGGAACTTCCACCAAAATGGTGGGGAGATCACCACAAGTGCCGTCATTTTGCCCTCACTTGAACTTGGGGCAATATGGCAGCACTTTCAGTGATGTCCTGAGGACAGAAAAAAGAAGACAGAAGAAGAAGAGGCAAGAGAAGAAGTGGAATTGCAGGAAAGGAGACAGGTACTTCAAAGTGGTCAGCAAAGAAGGTAGGGAGACATTGACAGAGAGAGCATGTGAGCAAGAGTGAATTAGAGTGTAAGAAAGTGGGGTGAGAGCATGAGTGTTAGAGAGCACAAGTGACAGTTGGAGACAGCGTAAGTGAGTGCGAGAGTAAGTGAGAGTATGTGAGATTGTGAGAGAACATGAGTGTATAAATGTGAGAGCATGAGAGCGAGTGAGTGAACATGAGAGTGTGATTGACAGCATGAATAAGAATGAGTGAGAGCATGAGAGCGAGTGAGTGAATGTGAGAGTGTGATTGACAGCATGAGAGAGAATGAATAAGCGAGTGAGAGGGTGAGTGAGAATGTTAGAGTGTGTATGAACAAAACGCAAACAAAAATGATGAGATGGGAGTTATGCTGTACCACAGTCAATGCCTGGTTCACTTTATAATGATGGGTGTTATGGTGTACCACTGTCTGTTTCTGGATTACTATATAATGATAAGAGTTATCTGTGTCTGGCTCAGTTTATAGTGATGAGAGATATGCCGTACCACCGTCAATGTCTGGCTTAGCCTATAATAATGGGAGTTATGCTGTACCACCATCTGTGTCTGGCTCACTATATAATGATGAGAGTTGTGGTGTACGATTGTCAGGCTCAGTATATACTGATAGGAGTTATATTCTACCACATTCAGGCTCTGTATATAATGCTGGGAGTTATGCTGTACAAGCCTCAGTGACTGGCTTACTATTTAACAAATAAACAGATGAAGGCTCAGCACTTCAAATTGTGGGGTGTTTTAATGTCCACACACAAATTTGTGTCTTAATCAATCCAAAAGTGAAGACAAACTCTTTGGGGGAACAAAACATCATATAATGAGACCTAGAGTAATAAGAGTTTAATAAGTTTATGTGATCAGGGGTTGATGAGCTCTACAACTTGCATTACACATGCTAATTCTTTACTGTTTTGTTTACATACTTAATTTAAACATTACCATTATTTCTTGGCACATAGAAGTATTGATTTTTTTTACTACTTCATGACAATGGCTGTTTTAATATTTCTGCGGCGCTCATGTTTAGCTGTCATTTTCTTTTTCTTACCCATACAAATTATATATTGGTTTTTTTTCAGGACAAGAAGGGCTTTCTTTAGATACCGTTTTTTTTACCATATATAATTTACTATAAAATAATAAAACATGGTAAAAGATTGTAAAAAAAATTACTGACTTTTATTTAAAAAATATTTTAATCATCTACAAAAGCTAATGAAAAACCTGCTAAATAGATTCTAATATTTGTCCTGAGTTTAGAAATGTTATGTTTTGATGGGGTTATTTTTGCAATTAAAACCATTTGTTTTTTCAAACCTGGTCATACTGCCCCATGTCCTGTTTGGGATATATTTGAAGCTGGTCAGTTCAATTTACCTCATCACACCATATATGTTTGAAAACTAGACACCCTAAGGTATTTCAAATGCTGGTATTTTAACTCTTTTCATACAAATATTTTTTTGTGCTGTAACACTAATTTTAGGACTTTCTCATAAAAATAAATATATATTTTTCTTTCTTCCCTTATTGGTGACACCAGTGGTGATTATTTTTGCACGTTACTACATTTTTCTTTTTTTATGTATTTTACTAATTTTAATGGGTGCTGCCATCTTGTGAGAGGCAAAGTCTCTCGCTATGGTGCTTGTGTACCCTGGGGTGGGTTTTTGGTGTCACAGAATGCCTCTATTATGATAACACTACAGTAGAGAAATTATGCATAGTAGACGTGCATTTGGGTTCTTATGAATTGAAAATTTAATGAAGTTTGCCAATTTCGTCAATTCACACGAATCTCCAAAAACAATGAAAAACCCCCACGAAACAGAGGAAAAGTAAACAAGAAAAAGCTACTAATTTTCATCTTAAGTTAGTGGGTTCTTTCACTCACACTCTCTAAATGTTTCCCTATCTCTTCCGACCATTTCCGCTACTGTGTCTTGCAGATCCGCTTCTGTGTCGCATCTTCTTGTTCTTCATCTTCTTGTTCTTTTTTCGCTCTTCTTTTTTCGTCTATATTTCTGTGAACATAACCTCCCAGGGAAAACTTCTGCAAAAATGATGATCTTTCGATGATGTCTTCAACCCGCGATTAGATAAGTTATGATAACCTCGTGTGAACTTCCGCCAGAATGGGGGAGCCTCTGGAGACGTCTTCTTCCCCTTCTTCTTCGAGGACAGTACATCACTGGTGGAGCTTCTGGTCACACCCTCTTCCCCAATTAGAGGATCGGAGGAGAGGACGTCACAGGAAGCTTCGCCATTGTGGCAGAAGTTAGCTTGGAGGTTATGTCCGTGGAGACGCGGATCAAAGAGAAAAAATAAAAGAGAGGAGAAATACAGAAAAGAAGATGAGAGACACGGAAGTGGAGCTGCAAGACACAGAAGCGGTCAGCAGAGAAGGTAGGAGAAGGTAGGGCCACGATTTTTGGACAATCCGAACGGGCAGGAAACAAAAATTGTTTCCAAAAAGCAAATGGGCCAAAAACAAACTAAACATTCGTCCAAATTTTGTTTTGGCCCGTTTGCACGTGTTTAATGTCTAATGGATAGGACTGCCATAACTGACACATTGCTACAAAGCAAAATAGTTCCATCCTTGGACATAATGTATTATATCAGCACTTCTTATGGGATATTTACACATCTCTTTTATATGCAGTAGTATTAAAGGGGCAGCTTAGTGTGAAGAATGAGTATCAAAGTACTGTGATAATCATTTATTTGTCAACCTGTTATAAAATAAATATGAAAGACTTACCTTTGGGGAGGCTGCAGCATAACACCACACTCCTGTGGTCCTGTTTCTGTGCTACTGATTGGCTTCTTAATGCAAATCAATGAGGTGCTTTCTGGTCATGTGCACATTAGACATTACCCTAGACCAGATGGCACAAGCAGACAGAGATTCTGCAGAATCCTTCCATATGTTTGCAAGAGAGAAATCATTATTTAACCACATAGTTGGCAAAGTTGACCAAAGAAGCCAGCCAGGTATGTCATAATGTTGACACACATGCTAATACCATACACCACATCACAATGAGCCAGGCACACCACACTAAGCAACATGCACTCTCCATGATTGATGAACCTCTTTCATGTACCTTGCTCAGACAACACTCACTTTCTGTCACGACACCACACAAGGAGACAGGGAATGCACACCCTTCCAAAACACAACCTTACAGGACAAATAAATCCCACAATGTGATTGGTCACAGAGCCAGGTCCTGAGGCACGGTACAGAAGGATAAAATCACAAGTCAGACAGTCCAGATTCAGAGATAAGCAGCAGAGATTCATAGTCAGTAAAACAGGCAAGAAATCTGATCTAACGTGACAGACCACAGCACAAGCTCCAAATGCAAAGTATCACTGAGCAATAATACAGGGTAGAGGCAGGTTTAAACAGCTAACTGGTGCTAACTGGTGCAGGTGATCAGTGCAGGTGGAAATAAACTGGACCAGCAGTACACCTTTACAAGTGGCAAAATAAAACTGAGAACCTGCTCGCTAATGTGAAATCCCAAGTTAAAGTCCTGTGCCAGGCACAACCATGACAAGTCATCTGCAGACCTTCTGCACACAGTCCCTTCCCACTTTACCTCATCAAGGAGCACCAAAACGGCTTGTAATGGCGGCTACATGTGGAGACAAATACATTTTCTGCACTTTTTCAATTTGTTTTGTTTCATCTGGTATCACCCTTTTTTCTTTGATTCGTACAAACGCACGCCACAGGCAATTTGCGTTAAAAAATAAATACAACAAAATGAATGCACAAGTCTAGTTAATGAGTAGTTTCTACCTGCTTCTCCAATCCATGTATCACAGGAATAGGACTGCAGAGACTTATTTTGAGTAGACTTCACTTCATTGCAGTATGCCATGGCTGCTTATACCAGACAGGAGACCTTGACATGCAATGGCACATTCAACAGTAAATCCAGTTCCCCATCAAATCCTCCTCCCATAAACCCTTGTGTTCCTGCTGAAACATCCACCAGCCCTACAACATAAACAATCCACTCAGACTTCCTGGCACAGATGCCTTTGCAACCCCTTGAGGTGATTGTTCAAAACAGGGGTAAAAAAGACTCACTCTACTCACCATGACAAGCTACTCCCAAACCCCAGCTGTCTGTGTACCAAATTGTGCTGTCCTTACACCGAGTTATCACCCTGGAACGAATGACATTATGAGCATATGGGCATGGCTGGCTAGGCTGACTGGAGTATGGTGCCAGGCTGTCTAGGCATGGTATTGTGTTTAATACCAGTTAATTATGGTTTTATGTGATGTTGCTCTGTATATAAACCTGTGTGTTGTTCAATAAACCAGTTCCTGTTTTACTTCAACATTGGTGCTCTCTGACGTTTGGGATAAATTGCTATATACAACTATTCTTTGTGGTTCCAGTGCTGAGGAAGTAGTGTCTGACAGAGATACCCTGCCGGGGTACCAGTCAGTCTGTCACACCTTGCAAACACAGACACACACACACACACACACATTTTTTAAGCCAGATGCTCATTTTTGTATTACTCTGAGGACTGCTACAATGGCCCAGGGGCATACTAATGGTCTGCTGACCACTGTTTTAGGTCATAGCATGGAAAGATGTTATTATCTAAGCATTAAGTTTGCTGTACATAACTACATACCTGAGAGACAATTCACCCAGTGTACAATGCTTAGTAAAAATGGTATACAGTATTACAGAAATGTGTAAACATATTCTGAAAATTATAATAATAATAATAATAATAAATGGAATATACTAGCATCAAGAACAAACATTGCACAGGGGACACAGTGGTTCCATATTTTCCCTGTAAAATCTTCTGTAGCTAAATAAAGAAAATCTTGGAAAATAGAATACAAAACCTATTTCTATTCAACTAAAGTACTTTTCATTAGCTAAACAACCACACAAGGAAAACCCACCCGTCACCACAAATATTTAATCTGGCATGTACTCTTTGCATAAAATAAACTTTGTTTATTTTGGAAAAAGCCCTTAATTTGTTACCCTTACAAAATTAGCAGATGTCTGAGTATGTTGTATATATTCCAGTACTCACTTGATCCACGAATATCTCCGTGGTTATCCTAATGGAAAGAAAATGGAAATGGTTGATGTGTGTTTAAAAATCTGAAAAACGGATGCTTCCTATAATGTATGTACATGTGGTTGATGAAATGCCATGGGCAAAACCAAAAAAGAATAAGGACAGATGAAAGGAAGCACTGTTAACATGAACTGACTATGACTGCATAGGATCTTCCAAATGGAAAAGCTGTACAAAATGATTTACATTTTTTTAGTGGTAAGTTTAACTCAGAAAAAAGCACATTGGAAAATATCACCAAGAAATTACATACACATACCATATAATAACATTTGAGGGAACAATAATGCTTAACTGTAATCTGCAGGAGGTGATGTGCACTCAAATTGCTATTTTTTCTTTGACTTAATACAACTTAGGTGCCAAAAAGCTGAATTAAATCAAGCAGTTGTTGAATATACCAAACAGAGATTTTAGTCACTGACTAACGTTTTAATAGTGGTTCACACCATACCACAGCTTGTCGAACTTAGTTGATATTTTATCTCCCGCATACATTGCAGAGAAAGATACATGCAGGGCCGTCTTTAATACAAGACAAAAGGGGCAGCGGCCGTAGGTACAGGGGCGTACCTAGAGTATTTGGCACCCGGGGCGGATCCTGTAAGTGGCACCCCCCCCCCCAAAATTATGTTGGCAAGAATATTTATTGCACCAATTTGTAAACTGTATGTCAACTGTAAACAACAAGAAATCTGAAAAAGTAAAATAATAACTTATAAGTAAAATAAATATGTTTAAATAACATTTACTGAACATATAATAGTGCTTTCTTTAATAACCCCCCCAAAAAAACAACAAACACAACAAGTTTCTAAGAAGACCTAACAAATGAGTGACAAACATTACAAATTAAGTACTGGCTAAGCAGCTAAAGACACTATAAACTAAAAAAAATTCTGATATAATCAGGAGTCACCATAACATTGTTCTCTTTTTATTTAAGCATTTGCATATATAGTGGTGTTGCCATGTCGACTCATGATTATATATACACCATATGAACCAGACACTGACTGTGGTATAGCATGACACCTATCACTATATACTGAGCCAGGCAGTGACGGTGGTACAGCATAATGCCTATCACTCTATACTGAGACAGACATTGACGGTGGTGCAGCTTAAGTAATTTCATTATATATTGAGGCAAACATTACAGTGAAACAGCATAACTCCTATCACTATACACTGAGCCAGATACTACAGTGGAACAGCATAACACCTATCACTATAACTGAGCCAGATATTGATGGTGGTACAGCATAACCGCTATCTTTATATACTGAGCTAGACACTTATAGTAGTACAACATAACTATCATTATACACTGAGGCAGACATTGACAGTTGTGCAGCACAACTGCTATCATTATATACCGAGACACGCGCTGACAGTAGTACAACATAACTGTTTCCATTATATACTGAGGCACAAGCTGACGGTGGTACAACATAACTGTTATTATATACTGAGGCCCACATTGCCGGTGATACAGGATAACAACTATCACTTTATTCTGAGCACACATTGACGGTGGGGCAGCGTAATCCATATCACTATACATTGAGCCTGACATTTACAATAATGCAGCATAACCCATATCACTATATATAAAGCCATTGATGTGGTGTAGGCCTACCACTTCAGTGTCTGGCTTAGTATATAGTGGTAGGGGTTATGCTGCATTATTGTAAATGTCTAGATCGATGTATAGTGATAGGGATTATGCTGTACTGCCCTCAACTGCAGATCAGGGGAAGACTGTGAGAGTCGGTACAGCCTTCCCTTCTTCTGACTGCACCGTGACATTGGGAGGTCCTCTCCCCGTAATCATCCCCAAAGTCCATTTGTCCCCTACGTCACTAAACCACAACTCTCTTTTAATTACTCCCTGTAGTTCAGGTATAGATCAAATAAACAACACATGGAAACAGCACGTGCAACTGAATAAGACATAAATATCCTGTATTTACAGGTATACATAAATAATGTATGGAAACATAGCATTGCAGGTATAAATCAACAGAACACACAAACCCAGCATTGCAGGTATAGATCAACTGGAAATCACTCAGCACTGAAGGTATAGATCAAATAAACAACACATGGAAACAGCACCCCAGGTATTGATCAACTGAATAAGACATACAAATCCTGTATTTGCTGGTAAACATAAATAATGTATAGAAACATAGCATAGCAGATACAGACCAACACATTAACACACAAACCCAGCTTTGCAGGTATTGATCAATTGGAATTCACATAAAAAACTCAGCATTAAAGTTATAGATAAAACACCCTAAATTACAGGCATAGATCACAGATTGCACACCCCAAAGCCAGCGTCCACATTGCCCACATAGAACCTGACCAGCACCCTGCGGTGGGGGTGCAAGGCCTCTGTCTCCCAGCTCTGCCACTGTACAAAACAGTATAGAGTGATGGGAGTTATGATGTACTTTAGAGTATAATTATAATGAAAAAGACATTGGAAATGGTACAGCATAACACCCATCACTCTCACACATTTACCAATCAACACTTACCAATCCACAGATTCCACACATACCAATCCACAGATTCCACACATACCAATCCACACATATACCAATCCACAGATTCCACACATACCAATCCACAGATTCCACACATACCAATCCACACATATACCAATCCACAGATTCCACACATACCAATCCACAGATTCCACACATACCACACATACCAATCCACAGATTCCACACATACCAATCCACAGATTCCACACATACCAATCCACAGATTCCACACATACCAATCCACAGATTCCACACATACCAATCCACAGATTCCACACATACCAATCCACACATATACCAATCCACAGATTCCACACATACCAATCCACAGATTCCACACATACCACACATACCAATCCACAGATTCCACACATACCAATCCACAGATTCCACACATACCAATCCACAGATTCCACACATACCAATCCACAGATTCCACACATACCAATCCACAGATTCCACACATACTAATCCACACATATACCAATCCACAGATTCCACACATATACCAATCCACACATATACCAATCCACACATATACCAATCCACAGATTCCACACATACCAATCCACAGATTCCACACATACCAATCCACACATATACCAATCCACAGATTCCACACATACCAATCCACAGATTCCACACATACCAATCCACACATATACCAATCCACAGATTCCACACATACCAATCCACACATATACCAATCCACAGATTCCACACATACCAATCCACTCTCACTGTCACTCAGTCTTAATGAATGATTTCCTACCTTCTTTTCTACCTCTTTTCTTTTTACAGCAGTCTTCCTCTTCGCTCCTCTTCTTCTCTCTTCTTCTGTCTTCTTCCGGGTCAGAGGGCACTGTGGGCGCGGCTTCAGTGCCGCCGGGGTTTGTTGTCAGATCCCGGCGGCACTGAAGCCGCGCCCACAGTGCCCTCTGCACAGCAGCAGTTGACGCGCGGATCGCAAGGGAGCAGAATCGGAGGTCTTTAACAGACCTCCGGCTCCCTTGAGTGATTTTAAGCCGGTTCAGGGGAACCGGCTTAAAATCACTCAAGGGAGCCGGAGGTCTGTTAAAGACCTCCGATACCGCTCTCTTGCGAGCCTGCTCCTCCAGCGGCGGACATTACTGTCCGTCTCTGGAGGGGTGCCGGGTGCCGGCAAGTTGGCACCCCCTGATGAGCGGCACCCGGTGCGGACCGCCCCCCCCGCCCCCCGCTAGGTACGCTACTGCGTAGGTAGGCTTACCTTAGGGGTCAATGACAGCTGTCCCTTGGGCCCCTTAACAGCCACCATAGCCTGAAGCTCTAGCACAGACCTCTCTACAAAAACTCCCTAGTGGACCCACCACCTTCTAATGTAGAGCACCAGGATATGACGTCATAACCCAATCAAGAAATGTTGGGTGGAAACTTTTTGGAGCCCCATATAACAATGGCCCTGGGTGGTAGGGCCACGCTGGACAGTGTGGATATGGTCTTTTAGCAAATAAGGGATACCAGAGTGAAAGCACAGTCTGAAATCCAGACAGTGACACTGGATATGGAACAATTGGGATTTATGACATAAGGGCATGAATTTAGGATCCATAGGTCACAATGCTTAGTACATATAAATTCTATATGCATGACAAAGAGGTGTAGAAAAATGCACCTACTAGACCTCCTCTGATTATATATATATGGTCACTTTGTATCTTTTTTGGAGCTTTGAAATCACTTATAATGATTACCTTTGTATGTCTTTGGTTTAAATCAAGAGCCCTAGACCATAGCACCGGGTGTCTGCTATGAGATTTACAGATTCACACAGACAATGGGGTAAAGGTATATAGCTCCATTACATATAACAATGGCCCTGGGTGCGTGGGCCACTGGGTTATGCATTGTCCCTACTACACAGCATAACATACCGTCTAACATCTGGGAGTGAAAATGCAGGACAGTGTGGATTTCACCTCTTAGCAAACAAGGGATACCAGAGTAAAAGCACAGTCTGAAATCCAGACAGTACCACTGGGTTTAGGACAATTGGTTTGTATGCCTTAAGGGCATGAATTTAGGAACCATGGACTACAATGTTTAGTAGATAATCTCTATATGCATGGTGAAGAAGTGTAGGAAAATGCACTCTCTACGCCTCCTCTGATTAATGTATGCCATGTACGGCCACCTTTTTCTTTTTTTGGGAGCTCTGAAAACACTTGGAATAATGTTCACCTTTGCATGTCTTTGGCTTACAACAAGAGCCCTAGACTATAGCACCTGGTGTGCGCCATGAGATTTATACATTAGGCAACATCGTCTTGGGATTCAGTTTCTTTGTGGGCAAGGGTTTAGTGTAGTGCATTATTCTAGTTACAAGGACCAGTAATTGTAGAACCATTGTTAGAGGATGAACGTATCTAAACCAAACTCCTTAGAGAAGGACAAACCCATTTTAGATATTGTCTCATCTTTTCACAGGATGGCATATATTCTTGTTATTATACACTATTAAAAGATGCAACATCAAAAAACTGTAATAAAAATCCAACAACTATGATCACTTATCAGTGCCTATAATGTATCATGGCAGATTTAGTCTAACTTAAAAAAATGTGATTTGATGCTGTTTTATTTGACAAATAACATAGTAGTACTCCCCACTAAGAATGCATTAGATTTTATGTGGGTTGAGAATGTGCCTTTAGTCTAGGATCATAATGACCCTTCTTAACCTCACATAGGCATCTATTGTTTCCAAACTAACAGAACTTGAGAAGATTGATCATTTTTCCCCATTAAATCTTTTGTTTCAAATTGGCTATTGTGACATATCGAAACTGTTGTTACAGTTTTATGTCGGTTCAAATTTCAGTTTCCTTCTCTGTATTTCACTGTATATATTTCCACTTCTGCTGGAACATTTCATACTTGGCTTCCCAGGCTTAATCTCCGAGAAGAGGCGGAGGGAAGTTGTTAGTAATCCAGTTAGCAGCTGTCACACACATTTAAATGTTCTGTTTTACTTTACATCGTAGTAGCTAATAGGTTAATTTTATTTGCGTGCAGGAGCTATAAATAGTTCCAGACAGAGAATAATAATGTTTGTCTGGGGTTAATAATCCAAAATACTTTGGGTTAGGTGGAGCTGCCTCAAAGGAGAGATGCATTCTGGCAGGCTGTACAAGAAGAGTGATGTGAATTTATGAGGCTCCAACAAAACAATCAGTGACCCTCTGAAGATTTTCCAGGCCCACGTGAAGTATGTGGGCTGTGTGAAGCTAAAGTTAAAAAATGCAATGCTTCATGAGACTGAATAAAATGGTGGTAAGTATCTATAGTTTAATGATCTACTAATCAATTTTTTTCAAGAGAAGATCAGTGAAATATAAATTGTGTATTTTGTTTCCTGTTAGCTTTAAATATTTATAGTTCTGATTTACAAAATGCAGTGGAGGATAGATTTTTATCTTCTCAAAAACAATGAAAAAACTAAAATAATTAAAAAATATTTTATAAATATGTAAAAACATATTTAAAAAGGACTCCACTGATATAATTAGGGCAATGAGTTCTCTAGTCTGATGAGTGCTCAAACATTAAAAGAAAATACTAATAAGAAAACAAGGAAGAAAGTAAGTCAAATAGATTACAAAACTCATCTTGTAGAAATTTTCAAAAATATAATAAAACTTTTTTGGCCTCACTAACTGGAAAGTACTTAAACAGTTTAAAAATGTAGTATTTAAGAGAGCATTCCGGCCTGTTAACCCTTTCTAAACATAAAAATCTACAGATATGGGCAGTGAGTCTTCTTTTGGTCCCACCCCTCCTCTGTAGGGTCTTCCTTTTCCTCTTTGACCTGGTGTTGGGTAACCACACTCCCCCAAGTGGTGTGCACCTATGGGGTTTTGCGGCCACATACCAGCGCCCTGACATAGCAGCGGATGTTGTCCAGAACAAAACAAAGTGATATCCTGCAGGCAACCTGGAGCAGGCATGTGACATAGCACAACAGAGAAAGGTGCAGGATGCTCCAGGCTGGGAGATGGGAAGCTAAGCAGAGAAACAGCAGAAATAGCAAGCAAGGGGGACAGAGAGAGTAAGGGGGACAGAGCAAGGAACAGGGAGACTGAGCAAGAAATATAGCCAGACAAGACATACATGGTACAGGACACAACAAAGAACAGGGAACAGGGCAAGAAACACAGGGGATGGAGTGAGGAGCCGAGATCCTCAGACACTTCTACTTTAAGCAAGGATAGGATATCTTAACTGGGACATGGGGAGAGGAGAGAGGAACCAAAATCCTCAGATGATTCAGGGAAAAGAGGGCAAAGGTACATAAGACTGACACACATAAATACAGGACTAGCCTAGGACTATAGGATAACAATTGGAGATTTAGTCGCCTCTTATGGCGAAAGTATGCTTAGCCCACCACAATGCCAAAGCACTCCAATATTTGGTGGGTCCTAGCACTAAACCCTGCCTACTGAATTACTAATAAGCTGAAACTAAACATTGAATCTAAACACAAAACTGAGAAGGACACACCTTTAGACTGCTGACTGAGACAAACCTAACAAATGGGTGGGGCACACCTTATAAAGGAAACAGACGCTTAAGCTAAGAGTAGGACTGAAACAAAGAATCAGAAATAAACGGCACAGGGAAATCCAGCAATGGATTACAGCAAAGAGAGAACTGTAGAGAGACAGGGGAACTGTAGCGAGGCAGGGGAAACTAGAGATAAGCAGCTCTGCAACCTGAATGGGGCCTGACAGAGGGATGTCCATCTTCTAGTAGTTGCCTGTAACTGACAACAGATGAAAATCCATGGCTTAGGAGGTGTCATTTTTTCATTTACATAAGATGTGTACAATTAATTATGGTGATTTGTAATTTTTGTAATTTTTATACAGTATGATGATAGGATTTATAGGATATATATATATATATATGTATATATGTACACACTATAGACTTGAAGACATTACATTAAATATACACAGGGGCGTACCTAGAGTATTTGGCACCCGGGGCGGATCCTGTATGTGGCAACCCCCCCCCACACTTTAAAACTACCTGGCCAAAACTGAATATGACCCCCCCACACACACACCATAAAAAAATCTAACACTTTTATTTAAAGTAAGTAACACACCAAAATAGGACAAAACAATTAAATAACAATATATATATATATATATATATATATATATATATATATAATTGTTAACAGCAATCACATTCCTATCATGCCCAGGCATACCCAGATTCCAGGAGGCACTCGCAGACTTGGCATGATAGGAGTATGATTGCCCTATCTACCCCTTCTCACTCCCTTCTCCCTATCTACCCATCCTAACTATCTACTCTCTCCCTCTTTGAAGTTCACTTACCTTTCAGGAGTCCTGCGGTGGGGGTGCAAGGCCTCTGTCTCCCAGCTCTGCCACTGTATGGAACAGTATAGAGTGATGGGAGTTATGATGTACTTTAGAGCATAATTATATAATGAAAAATACATTGGAAATTGTACAGCATAACACCCATCACTCTCACACACCAATCCACATTTACCAATCCACACATACCAATCCACACGCATACCAATCCACAAACACATACCAATCCACACACATACCAATCCACACACATATACCAATCCACACATATACTAATCCACACATATACTAATCCACACACATACACCAATCCACACACATACTAATCCACACACATACTAATCCACACACATATACTAATCCACACACATACCAATCCACACACACATACCAATCCACACACACATACCAATCCACACATATACCAATCCACACATATACCAATCCACACACATATACCAATCCACACATATACCAATCCACACACATACACCAATCCACACACATACCAATCCACACATATACCAATCCACACACACATACCAATCCACACACACATACCAATCCACACACATACACCAATCCACACACATACACACCAATCCACACACATACCAATCCACACACACATACCAATCCACACACACATACCAATCCACACAAATACACCAATCCACACACATACACCAATCCACACACATACACCAATCCACTCTCACTGTATGCTTTCCTACCTTTCCTCTTTTCTCCTTACAGCTCCTTTTCCTGCTCTTCGCTCCTCTTCTTCTTCAGTTCTTCTGTCTTCTCCGTCTTCTTCCGGTTCAGAGGGCACGGACAGTGGTGGGCGCGGCTTCAGTGTTGTGCGCCGGGATCTGACAACAAACCCCGGCGCACAACAGCTGTTGCCGCGCGGATCGCAAGGGAGCGGTATCGGAGGTCTTTAACAGACCTCCGGCTCCCTTGAGTGATTTTAAGCCGGGTTCAAGGGAAATCCTTGAACCGGCTTAAAATCACTCAAGGGAGCCGGTGGTCTGTTAGAGACCTCCGATACCGCTCCCTTGCGAGCCTGCTCCTCCAGCGGCGGACATTACTGTCCGTCTCTGGAGGGGTGCCGGGTGCCGGCAAGTTGGCACCCCCCTGATGAGCGGCACCCGGTGCGGACCGCCCCCCCGCCCCCCGCTAGGTACGCTACTGAATATACATAGACATTAATATGAAGTTGGTTCACCCCTTTGCAGCTATAATAGCTTCCACTCTTCTGGGAAGGTTTTCAACAAGCTTTTGGAGTCTTTACGTGGGAATGCTTGCCCATTCATCCGGTACAGCATTTGTGAGGTCAGGCACTGATGTTGGATGAGAAGGCCTGGCTTGCAATCTCTGTTCCGGTTCATCCCAAAGGTGGTTGATGGGGTTGAGGTCAGGGCTCTGTGTGAGCCAGTCAAGTATAGGGGGCATACCTTTTTATTATTTTTTTCATTTTTACGGGCAAGTATATAAAACATTTGGAAATGTCTGTGAGACGGAGCGATTCCAGTGTTCATTTGTTGGGCAGAGCTGAGGCAAGCATATATGAAAAGTAGTAGTCAGGTAACCACTGGTATACCAGTCCCAAGTAGGCAGAAGCCTTCTTGCTAGGAGTCAGGAGTTGAACTACCCAGGGGAGGGCTGGCAGCCTAAAGCCTGGGGGGCAAATCTAGTGAAATGGCCCATTGCGCCACCAAATCAGCCCACCATGCATGCCCATCTTTTCCTGATTTTCTAATGAATATTGATGTAATGTGATGGGATTGGGAGTACATCAGTATACTAAAAAAAAGTCATCATACACAGGATGCCTGAAGCCACAATTTAGTGCCACTAATCCTTTTTAATAAGATATGCAGATAAAAATAGAGTAAATGACACAAAACCATTACTTTTCCTCTCATTGATTTCTGGGCCTAGAAAGTTTTGTCCTCTGAAGTGACTACAAATTCAGAAGGGTGTTTTATCTCTGGATAAGTAAAAATTAAATAGTTCAATTTATTCCTACAGTAAATAAAGTGCCAGGAAACAGATGACCAAACATAAAACCAAGACAAGCTCTGCCACACCGACACCCAAACACACACACCAGGACAGGCTATGCCAGACCAGCATCTTTGATGACAATGTTGATAACAACAATGACATGGATTTAGAACCAGAATTAAGTCAAGCGACACAACGTCCAGTTTTCCCTTCCACTGTCCAAAAGCAGCAGAAGCGTACCTATGCCACAGGTTCCCCTTCCACCATCACCATCATATATACAATTATGGGGGGAAAAAGAACAAAAAAAACCCCACTAATACCACAAATGTCATAGTAAAGTGTGGGAGCATTTTGAGACTGTGGGAGATGGGCGCAGTGCAAGTTGTGTGATAAGGTATTTCCATTGAAGGGGCATGTCAAAGCAGCAGTCAAATAATGTGATTTGTTGGAGGAGCTTCCTTCTCCATGATGGAGGGGGAGCCCTTCAGGCCGCTACTAGAGGCTCTCACTCCCCACTACCGCCTCTACCTGTCGCACCACCTTCAGCAGAACTGTAGTGCCCTCCTTTTATCAGTCTTGTGTGTCATTGTTAAAGGCCGAGTTTTACAAGGCAGGTGGACAAACCATCCACTTCACCTCCAACATATGGAGCACCATTAGTGCACAGCATGCCTGTCTCTCCGAAGGGGCCTGAGGCACCAGGTGGATCCAGAAAGCAGGTACCTGGACGCTCAGGCAGAATCAAAGTCAGGACGTGCCGGGTTCAGAAACGGGTTAAACAGATAAATCGTGGTCAAAATAAGCTGGGTTTAGCAACGAGTTAAACGGATAAATCGTAGTCAAGACAGCAGGTGTGGGGAGAGTTCTGTTCTCTGGGGATTGAGTATGCTGCCTATCACAGAGAAAAATCTCTTGCTTTGGACACTGGTGGGTGGGCAGGAAAGCAGCTAGATGGCTACTAGAGAGACATTTGGCCAGTAACCAAGAGGGTCAATGGGGCTGAACACCCCAATGTTTGCTCAGATGACATGGACTTAAGAGCCTGTTGTTGCTCTAAAATCACATCCAGGGTGGAGTTCCAGTGGTGTAATTTCTACTGTTGTGCCTGTCTGTTATCCAATCCACTGCACCAGCATCTACCTAAGAGCTTCCAAAATATGAGCTGATGTGTGCTGCTCATCCATAACCTCAGCATGGAGTAGAAAAGATCTATAACCCTGCTGCCTTTCTGCCTTAGTCCCGCCCCTCCTGTCACTCCATGGGCATACACCTAGTAGAGCAGTACTGTCCTCCAAATATTTGTGCAGTCACCAGTGAAAGAAAGACATGCTGTGCACTAGTGGCACTCCGTATGTTGGAAGTGAAGTGGAATGTTTGTCCAGCTGCCTTGGGCAGTTTGTCCTTGAACAATGAGACACAAGACTGGTAAAGAAAGGGCACTACAGTTCTGATGAAGGTGGTTTGAGGGGGAGTCCTTCAGGCAGCTGCTAGAAGCCCTCTCTCCCTTGTCAATCATGGAGAAGAAAGCACCTTAGGCAAGGCAGTGGTGGTACTATTGTTGTGGGGTTTTTTCCTTGACAGTATTAGTGATGGTCAGGCCCGGACTGGCCATCGGGCACACCGGGCATTTGCCCGGTGGGCCGGGCCGGGACAGGGCCACGGCCGGGACAGAGCCACGGCCGGGCCGTGTTGACTTAGGGGCTAATGGAGCTGCAGCTCCAGTCCCCTACCTTAAAATAGGCCCAGTCAGGACCGGACTGACTGGGCCTATGTGGCCGTCCTTAACGCAGGGCAAAAGGGGCACCTGCCCCTTAAGCCCACAACAACCGTGACCGGGCCCGCTACTTACCTGGCAGACGCGCGCGAGCAGCGTCCCTTCCACGGCCAGGGGGACGCAGGAATCCAATGGAACGGAGCCATGTGACGTACGTCACGCACGCCACATGACCCTGCTGTGCGTCTGCTTCCCCTGTACAGATCTGCGGAAGTCTGCGAGCGGCGCGTACATCATGAGTGGCAGAGCCTGTCCTGGTGTGTGTGTGTGTGTGTGTGTCGGTGTGGCAGACCCTGTCCTGGTGTGTGTGTGTGTGTGTGTGGGTGTCGGTGTGGCAGAGCCTGTCCTGGTGTGTGTGTCTGGGTGTCAGTCTGGCAGAGCCTGTCTGGGTGTGTGTGTGTGTGTGTGTGGGTATCGGTGTGGCAGAGCCTGTCCTGGTGTGTGTGTGTGTGTGTGTGTGTGTGGGTGTCGGTGTGGCAGAGCCTGTCTTGGTGTGTGTTTGTGTATGGGTGTCAGTGTGGCAGAGCCTGTCCTGATGTGTGTGTTCGGGTGTCAGTGTGGCAGAGCCTGTCCTAGTGTGTGTGTGTGTGTGTGTGTTTGGGTGTTGGTGTGGCAGAGCCTGTCCTGGTGTGTGTCTTGTTGTCGGTGTGGAAAAGCCTGTCCTGGTGTGTGTGTTTGCTTATCTGTGTCCTTAATTTACAGTAGGAACTATTTCATTTTTACTTATCCAGAGATAAAACACCCTACTGAATTTGAAGTGACTTCAGGGAATAAAACATTCAAGGCTCTGAAATCATTTAGTGGAAAAGATAAGGTATTGTGTTATTTACTCTATAATATTTATTTCAAGGATTAGTCGCACTAAATTGTGGCTTCAGGCTTCCCATGTTGAATGACCAAGTATTATGTATGTGCATGTACATATATGTTTTTTCATAAAAAATGGGCTGCTCAGTCTGAAATGCCCGGGCCTATTTTTTGTCCCAGTCCAGGCCTGGTGATGGTTGTGATGGTGGTGCCAGTGCATGTAGGGGAACCTATGTCATAGCTACACTGCATTTCCTGCCTCTGCAGAGTGGAAGGAGCAACACATCTAACAGAGAAATTAATAGATGATGTGTTACTTAAAACTCCTCCTCCTCTGATTTATAATCTTAACCTCTTCAATCAAAGGGGTTTTTGGTACCTCAAGTCCCGGAGCAATTTTGCCATGTCGGTTCAGCGATTATTCTCTTTTCCTGTGAATAGTGTACCCATGTAAACTATATATTGTATTTTCAAGGGGAGATAGAGTGAGATACCATAGTTAGATGATTAGCTGAAAATTTAGAATGAGAAATTTAGTAAAAACTAGCGAAAATTAGAAAAAAACACCTATTTTTTTTTTTAAAATTCCCTCTGAATCCTCACAAAATTAGGTAAAGTGATGGAAAATCCCCTCCAAGTTTATCAATTCAGGTGTCCTGATTTCAGAAATACCTAATATATATAGATTTTCCATACTTTCCCAGCACTTATAGGGAACATACTATAAGGTATACATTTTTTGTAGAATTTTTATGCTTATGGCTTAACTATACTGGGTAGATGTTGTGCAATGGGTTTTTTAAAAAAAATTATTATGATCCTTTTTATATATTTTTAATAAAAACAGGACTCAGTTTATATGGAAACACAGGGGTATTTAAACAGTACAAGGGGGTAAATTTACATGCAATAGACACAACAAACCACACAAAGTTCTTCATCAGGTCCTCCTTTGCACACAGCCCACTGCAGCTCAATAGGGGGTCGCTATTGTAGTCTGTGGGGAGGATGGTAAACACAGGCTTTTTTCCGACTTCTGAAACTTGCTGGATATCGGATCCAAGTGCAAATACTGGCCATAGAGGTCTCTGTCCTGTAAGTCCTGACCCGATGGAGAGTCTTTAGAGTCTCTGGTACTTGTGGAAATGTGGCACTCTGTACCAGGGGGAAGAAGTAGTCCTATGGACCCCCCTTTACCCCCAAAAAACAGAACCCCCTCCAAAGCCAGGGCCCATAGTCTGTAGGAAGGAGGCTGGCACTCAGGCCCCCCCCCAGGAGCCCATGGCACGGAGGCTTCTGTCACAGGAGGTGGAATATATCTATATGTGTTTGCATATATATATATATATATATGTGTGTGTGTGTGTGTGTGTGTGTACTTGTGTGTGTGTGAGCATGCATGTGTATTTTTGTGTGTGAGCATGCATATGTACTTTTGTCTGTGATCATGCATGAGTACTCCCTTGTGTGTGTGTGTGTGTGTGTGTGTGTGTGAGCATGGATGTGTACTTCTGTGTGTGAGCATGGATGTGTACTTCGGTGTGTGTGAGCATGGTTGTGTACTTCTCTGTGTGTGTGAGCATGCATGTGTGCTTCTGTGTGTGTGAGTGAGCATGGATGTGTACTTGTGTGTGTGAGCATGGCCTTTTTACACTATGACCGAGAATCCATTGACTACTTTAAAAGGCTCTACATACCTTTAAGTCACAGATAACTGACATATGAGATGTGATCAACTCTGAAGTGTGTGCAGCTGGGGGGCGCTGCCCTGGGTCAGGCCTAGGGCACTGTCCAAGGGAATGCATCAGTGATTACAGGCCTAAATTCCCTTGTAAGCAAAGTACTTGTGCAAATTAAGTCATAGACTTATCAAAGTCCTGCCAGAGGAACCTAACATATGTTTTTATACAGATAAACTCTGGAGAGGAGCACTTTTCTTGAAATGTCTTCTCATGAAAAATACCCTAATAGCGCACATATGTAACATATTTTAATTTGAAAAGATTCACCTAAATGATCTATTGGCCAATGTAAATATTTTAGCCTTTCAGCTTTATCCTGATATTACTGACTGCAGCTCATTTCATATTTAGTTCCCACAAATGGTTCCTTTAGGTGTACAAACACTATTTAAGAATAACACATTTTTACCCAAAGGATTAGGGTAGAAATTTTCTACTCGTGAGAAGCAAACTGAAACATGCAGAAAGACTGAATTCCTTTCATACATATATTGTGTGCCAAAAGAAATCTAAACAAAGCATGTAAAAATGCAAACACTGTATTAATATAAACATTCTTACAAATTACAAAGTGAATTGTATGTATGAAAACAACATATACAGTAATAGTAAATGATAAATAAAAATTTATATTTCATGTGTCATAGATGCTATTTATGAAAATTCTGACTCATGGTAACATTTTCACTGGTATGTTACTAATTTTGTTCTTTATGTCATTTTTTTTCTTTATGATTATTATTTATTGTCTAATTATCTATTTTATGTAGTGCCATCTTATACCAAAGTGCTGTACAATGGGGTGATTGTCTTGTTTCCTTTGGACACAGGGATTTGGTGCCTTCTCTAACAGATACCCTACATGTTAAAGGAGAAGTCCATGAAGAAATATTCTTTCTTTTTTGAGCATAAAATACAGAGCTGATTTCATTTATCTCATATAGAAAAGCCCTGGAATTAAGCATTGATGAAAGGGCTATATGACTGAGCATTGGAAAGGCATTGAACTACACATAGTGCATAGCTTTATGGAGTTTGAAACAGCAATGAGATACAGAACACGGGGTTTAGGTTATTTACGACTAGGTAAGAATCCTCATCATCATGGTTGTAGTTGTATATTCAATAACTGCCCTAGCAGTAAGCATTAATAAAATACTGCTTTACTGAGTATAAGAAAAGGCATTATCATACAGAATACATGTTGAATATGTGTTCTTTAAATTTGGTCTAATGTCTTGAGTGGCACATGAGAGGTGGAGCTGGTGAGGTCATGGCAGGCTATATAAGGATACACTAAAAAGTTGCCAGCCCAATTTGGATAACTGCCACAAGGAGTCACCCCCCCCCTTTTCTCTTTAAGGTTAATTTAAGTGACCGTGTCCTTGTGATATCAGTGCAGGAGTTTGCAGTCCAATATATAGAAGTAAGTTGTGTGGCTCTAGCTAAGTGCAGGACTCTCAATGGATCAGGACCATGGAGGGTAGTATTGTGGCTACTGTGCAGGCGAGGTTATGGCGGCAGTCACCGAGCAAGATCAATAGATTATGCCTATGTCATAATTTTGGGAACTAAAGTTATTAGCCAGTTCAGGCTACCAATTTGATGATAAGTTAAGTATACAAGAAAAAGTTGTCACAGTGTTTTCATAAACACTGTGAGCTAGATAATCCAGCATGCCTCTGTGTCTTTATAATAGATAGATTAATGACATTTTGACATTGCACATTCATGTTCCAATAAACCTGTCAGTGTGCATTTGTGTTATTGTGTCTGGTTGTGTTTGTGTGAGTATCTGTGTGTCTGGGAATGTGTTAGTGTGTGTGACTCTGTGTATGCATCTCAGTTTGTTAGGGTGTGTATTCATGTTAGTGTTATGTTTGGGTATGTTGGTATGAGTTTCTCTGTGTGTGTGTGTTAATGTGAGAGTCTTGGTGCGTGCTTTAGTGTGAATTTATGCATCTATGTGTTAGTGCTTTTGTGTAGGGGTACGTTTGTGTGCGTGTCTGTGTGCATATGTGTTATTGTTGTGTGTATGGTTGTTTTAGTGTGAGTGTTTGGGTGCGTTAGTGTGACTGTCTGGGTGTGTGTAAGTGTGAGTGTCTGGTTATTTTAGTGTGTGTGTTAGTGTGAGTGCCCCTCCTGACATCAGGCTCTGGATCTGCCACTGCTTTTATTAGTCTGAGTGTCTGGTGTTGTTTACCAAAGTTATGCTATGGAGTTTGGGTGTCGTCTAATAGATATGGCTAAAATAACTAAGCTAGAACACCCGCTCCCTGAAAACATTATATCATGAAAAACTAGTTATGAAAAAGAAAACAGCAAATATTTTTAAAGCATATTTTTAACCCGATACTAGTAATTTTGATGCAAGTTCCTCTTTAAATCTCAGTAAATTGTAGTGTTATGATGTGCTGTCTGTATGATTGTTTTTTTTTTGTTCTTGATTTTGTTATAATACAGACATCTGATACATGTAATATCAGAACCCAGGAAAGTGTATTAAAGCAGCACTATAACCCTCTAAATGCATAAAATTATAATTATGACTAAATCAAAGCACAAGTGGAAAAAAAAAAGTTAAACTATGTAGATTTATGATGTCCAATCGGGGGGGGGGGTGACTATTACAATTGTAAGGGGCCCTGCCGTCCTGTAGGGCCCGCTCAGGGAGACAAAGTCTCCCCCTTTAAAAAAAAAAAAAAAAAAAACAACAACAATTTTACAATGGGCCACTAATTAGAGGGGGCTCGTGATTGGCTGAGTTCCTCCACAAAGAGCTCAGTATAAGCTGCAGTCAGCACCAAGTAAGAAACCAACTGTGTGTTTCATATGCATGTGTATGTCACTGTGTTTATCTGTTTGTGTGACTGTGTGAGGGGGTTAATTGCCAGAAACTGCTTATGTCTGGGAATGGATGGGGTTAATTTTCTGAGACTACTCATATCTTGTTATGGAGGGGGTTTACCACCAAGTTGATGAGAAAATCCTGGTGGTGTTAAGGGAGGGTAATCTGGGGAGGGACCATTTTTCCTATTAGAGGTCCCAAAACTTCTGATGGTGGCTCTGTGTCCAATCATCATTAACACAATTTCATGGTATATTCCTGCTTCGAATTTCATCTCAAAGTTATATCTATGATTGCTCAAAACCAACCATGGCTTTAAGAGTACTATGCAGGGACGCAATCAGGGTATACACCCGGTACTGGGGTGAGAGAGCAGGGAGGACAGGCTCCTCTGCTTGACCAGACGGCACCACGGTTTATGGCAGCCACGCACACAGTAACTGAAGCTCCCCGCCATAGTAAAGACACTGGTATAAAGAAAGCCCCTGCAGGCTCTCAACCCCAGCTGAGTTTGTGTAATTATGTTAGTATGTGTGAAAATATATTACCGGTAGTATGTTACACTATGTCTAAGTACATACACTAGTGTGTGTTTAATTATGTTAGTGTGTTTCTAGGAGGAGCTTGGAGGTCCCAAATGCACATCTTGCAGGGGCCCCTTTCATTATGTGTTACAGAGAGTGCTAGCTGCATGAGAGGTGAGAGGGGAGGCAATGTGTGTGTATGTGTACTGTACTATACTGTTGTGTTAGAGTCAGTGTGTGTATTATACATATATAGGTGTATGAGTATGTGCATGAGTGTAACATATCTGTGGGTTACTGTAAGGTCTAAATGTTTGTGAGCATATGATCTTAGGAAGTGTGTGTCTGTTACTATATGGTGTTAGTGTCTTAGTGTATGGTGTAAGCAGGAGTGTATGTGTGTTAGTATTTGGTGTTAGCATGAGCATGTGAGTGGGTGTCAGCATATGATGTCATGAGTTTGTGTGTCGTCGATATTGGAGTGTCAGGTGTAAGCCTAAGTTAATGGCACCTGGAAGAGGAAGAAGTGGAGCAGGTTTTCTGATGGGGCCCCAGTATTATGTATTCAAAATGCAGGATTTCAAGAATGACTAAGTATTCTATCCATTCTAGTAGTGATAGCTATATGTGTTTTCAGATTTGCAGTTCTGAACCTATAACCTGTTATTGTTATTCCTGTTGTCAGCTGGTCTGTTCTTGAATTCTCCACATTATTTTTGCATAATATACTAGGCAAACTCCCTGACCCCTTATCATACTGCATGTGGTAAACAACAGAATGGCTCATTTAGCCAGACACTCTGACTAATGAAAGTCTGTGGAGGAATGGACTTCGTTAGCACTGCCATAAAGAATCAGGTCTTGTGTTTAAGCAGGAAAAGTCACCCAATAATATCATGACTGACAATAATGGCAGCCTCCTTTTTGTCAGAAGTTCTCATTAGGTTATGTCCATGGAAATGCAGACAAATATAGAAGATACATGATAAAGGAGAGAAGATGAAAGAGAGACTATAGAGGATGCGGAAATGATCAGCAGAGAAGGTAGGGATACATTTAGAGTATGTAAGAGAGACTGAATGAGAATGAGTATAAGAAAGTGAATGAAAATGAATGTAGGCATCCGGCAACTAATTTTGTTCCCAATTTAAAAATTGTCATCTGAATCGAATGGGCAGGGAACAAAATTCATTGCTAAAAAACAAATGAGCCAAAAACAAATCAACATTTTTTGTTAATCGTTTTGGCCCATTTACACATGCCTAATAGTTATTTTAATTATTTTTAGACGGAAGTCAAGTTTTATCCATAAATCACATATCTATTTTCTAATCTTCATATTGCACAAGGGTGGATATTATTTACTGTCAAAATCTTGGAATTTATAATACAAGTGGTTTTCATATGAAGTCTCTCATGAGACTCAAGAACTGACATGGCTATTGATTATATGTTTAAATATTTTGTATACATGTACATTTCTATATTGTTTAGTATTTAGACAGGGAATATAAGAAAACATGAAAGCAATATCGTTGTTTGTATGTAATAAAGTGATGATGAGGGAGAACTGAGATTTACAGAAAAGAAAAGTTAATCAATTACATTTTATTGCATTTTCTGGGGAATGAATCCAGATGTAAATATAATTTCCTTGTGCAACAGTTATAAGCAAACCCTCCAAAGTTCTCAAACCGATCAGAAACTCTTTTTTTATAACAATAAAGATCTGATTTTAATCACGCAACTCCCACTTTTACTTCATTTTCTGAATGTCGGCCACACATTTTCCTTCCACCTCATAGCATTCACATCTAGGTTGTGTCAGAACTCAGAACACCTCAGTTTCGTAGATAACACACCCTGGAAGGTTATTAAACTAAATGGGATGTATAAACTACTGTAAAATCAAAAGCAAGCCACCAGTGAACCTTGGTGCTTAGGCTATTGGGGTGCTGAGTGCACCGGTGGCACCAATCTAAGTGTGTGCCTACACTAACTCACAGTGTATTCACAAGGTGAAAACATGTAATGCTCCAGACATTTAATTGCTGGGGCTCTTCTTCAACTATGGTCTCATTAACCATTTGGGGAAAAAAACACCCCCTTTCCAGGTATTTTTGTAAATAAGAAGAAATGCAGATAAAGCTGTTTTTTACCTTGTTGTCAGCAATGGAAATGATTAACAGGATATAAAACAGCACAATCTGCTATTCTCCTTGTATAGACTAATGCCCTTAATAATTAACATTATCCTGTTTCACTGCATAGTACATCACATTTGTTTGCTAACTCAGCATTGTCAATTCAGAGTTTAGAGAATCAAATACTCACTAATTGTTTTTTTCCCCTTTTCATAATGTTGAGATATGTTACAATATAAAGAGTAACTAAATTAGTAACGTGGTCTAAATGCACTGATAACTTTTGTTATCTGCTCACCACAGATACATTTGTATGGCACCTGTAACATGTATTTTTTTCCGCTACCAAAACCTCTAGCTACAAGGGTCCAGCAAAACAACAAGTCCTATCTAATATTTCTTAGTTTTAGTGCTGTGAAACCCAGGCTCTGTCTGTATGTCAAGCCACAGAGACTAAAGATTAGTGGAACCGTAACCTATAGTGATAGCTGAAATAAAATATCCATTTGTAATTGATAATTCTAACACGGCTCCCTTGCTTAGTGGCTCCTCTATGGATTTCTTACAAGGTATAACTTGTCCAAGAGGTCACACTTGGATCACACTTCTAAGAGGAACAGTTTTGTGAATTCTAAAGTCACTGAGATTGTCTCTATGTTCTTCTCAGGACCTCGTATCAGATTAACCTTTAAGCTACTTTTTACACAAAGAACAACCTTTACTCTTTTTCTATATTTCGTTTCTGTATAGATATAGTACCCTGGTACATCTCAGTTGTTTTTGTTCATTATACCAGTTCTTAGTAAATAACACGGAATCTATGTTCTCACTCCTAGGTCTAGTTAATAAACCCCAATAGATTCCTTTGTTTTTGTGTTAGAACTATACATAAACCGGGGTACGCCCACTCAGTTCTCTTATACCATAATCCATTCCTTCAGTATCACTCTTCCAATATTTTTTGAAAATACTCTCATCATAACACTCGTCAGTAAGATAAGTGATTGTTGTGAAAACATGGAACGAATGTGGAAAAAGCACATATAATAATTTTTCTTACAGTGTGCTTTTGTTAGTAAAAGAATAACTCACTCATACATATTAGTTATTATTTAAACATTACATTTATATGTAAACAGCACTGGTAATATCTTTAGATGACAAGATGAAAACATGTTATTCACCACAAACAAGTGGTGTCACCCAGAGATAATTAGACTCAGTATTAGTAAGAAAAAATATTGTAGTTTAGCAGGACACATGTCCCTGCACATGATATACTTACCTCCGGTAATTTCCAGCAAAAGCTCTTACTGATTTTAATAATACAAACTGCTGCCAGAAATTGTGGAATGGGTTAAATTTATTTATTTTTGTGTCAGGTTTCTTTTTTTAAATTAATTTTTTGGTTGCCTATTTCCCTGGACTGAAGTTGTCTAGTTTGTGGCTTTGTGGGATAAAAGGGTGCTTAGAAGGACCTTACCTGGGGGGCTTAAAGCTAGATCTAGTGGTAGAAATTTTTATGTTATCTTTATTTTATTTATTTGTATTTTTAGGAAAAGAGATTGAGGAAAAGGAGAATTAATGGATGGGGGCCGTGCCTCTCTAGAAGATTGGAATGTTGTTGCTTTATGTCCCTCAACCCATTGTGCAGAAGTATAGATGCTCCATCTCACTGTGACCATCAATCCCCTAGCTTTATTTTAATCTTTTATTAACCACATTTTGTTTGTTCCTATTTTTATTGCAGGGGGCTTTGGTGCCATATTTTATTGAGTTCAAGACAAACAAAAGTTTTTATTCAACTCTCATTTCCTCACCTTAAACTTCCAAAACGTAAAGTCACTCACATGCACCCACACACAACTTGCATAGTAGTTGTTTTGCAAGGTTTAGCATGCTCAGTGTGCCAGATGACCAGACCAAGCTTACGTGTGACCTCAGTCATGTCTGAGGGTTAATTCAACTGACCACGTAATTTTTTTTTGAAAATAGACCCAAAAAGATATATTATAAGTACCAAGCAACAGCACAAAAGTCAAACTATTAAATAAAAAGCAAACATTTTTTTTCTTTTCATAGGTAATTGTGATTATTTTTTTTCCCTCAACATTCTGTTTTTATTTGTGTGTACAAAAAAGCCAAGCACTTAAGAAAGAAAACAGAACCCAAAATTCAAGTGACCAAACAAACTCAATGGTTTGTTTATGTTGAAAAGAATACTCCCCAGATCTACCACGATGCAATATTTGTTACACTCATTCTTTTTGTATTTGAGAAGGTCTTTCTGTTGAAAATAAGATTAAACCATGGGAGCAAAGGAATTCTTTGATTTTTCTGGATATATTATAGAATTATACTTCATGGAACCACCCTTAGTTTCGAATCCTGACAAGGATCTCTCTAAACATTAGAAACACAAAGTTGAAGTGATATTTACATATGTATAATACTGAAAACTAGGAGTGTTAGTGCTGTCATAAGAATAGGATGTTTTAAACGAACTTGCAATGATTGACGTTTTTTATGTAAAATCTCATTTCACAGTTCTACAGAATATGTTGGTGCACTATAAATAAAAGATAATAATAGCATTAATAATAATGACATGGTTTACATTGAACTTCATTGAGCTATGTGCTATGTGCATAGGTCAAATGTAATGCAGCTTAAACAGATCTATCATTTAATTTAACAAAAACAACCAGGGAGCTTTTTTTTTGCTCCTATGGCAACAACTTATCAATGTCAATTTCTTAAATTACATGGCTACAGGCTTGACTTAAAGGGACATTCCGTCCAGCATATACACTTTAATGCATACGATATTTGCATGACCTCTTTAAATTTTAATTTTGCCAATGCAGAATCCCTACCAATATCTGTGCCCCTCCCTTTGTCCCCAGCTAGATTCCTTGTATGGAGAAGAAAAGTAACATTCTTCTTTAGATGGAGTGTCAGCAAACTGTCCCTTTAAGCATGCCCTAAGAAAATATAAATGGGGTACAGTTTGACATGATCAAAAATGAAAGCTGGTCTGAGCTCAGACCAGGGGCATCCCTACAACATTTCCACAAAGAAGTGGATGAAGAAAGAAGACACGGAGAAAAGCATAACACAGAAGAACAAGAAGAGGCAAGAGAAGAAGCAGAGCTTTGGGAAACGAGACAGGGACACGGAAGCAGTCAGTTAAGAAGGTACAGAGACATTGAGAGGAAGGGAATTTCAGGGAGACTTTGGGACGGTGGCACCCCTGGATGAGTGGCACCCGGGGCAGAAAGTCCACTTAAGTACGCCACTGGCTCAGACCATTGCACAGCCTAGTTTCTCAGAAGGGGAGGCGCTTGCTCTGAGGAAAGGTACAGCTCCTCCTTCCCTTTTGTTTTTTGGATCCTTGTGTGTACCGTTCTGGAAGCTCCATATATTTGGTTATTCTAGCTTGGCTCATGTGCAGCTTAGTAAATTAGGTCCAAGATTCACCTCTATATGTTTAGTTATACAACTAATATATTCAGCAGGGTAGGTAGAACAATACCTTTCAAATTCTGATTCAGCTCTCATAACCTACTTCCTACCATGCTTATTATTCAACTGCAAAATGTCTTGCAGTTGAATATTAAGCATTGTAATGTAAAAACATTATTCAAAAGTTGAGGGCTGGCAAAGGGTGGTAGGCAAGCCTGGATTGGCCATCCGGCACACTGGGCAAAAGTCTGGTAAGCTCCTTACCATTGGTACCCCCAAGTTACCTAATCTGCCATTCTAACTGTATATGTCCAGCTGTATGTGCCAAGAGCATAAAAATGTAGTATGCAGCCATCGGCCACACCTACGTTATAAGATAGCCGTGGCCTTAAAGTAGTGGCAGGGAGAAATTACCTTATTTCCCCATGTATAAGACAAAAATGTGGGGTCTAAAAATTGGGTGCGTCTTATACAGTGGCAGTAGATTTTTTTGAACTAAAAAGGGGACCTGCTGCTTACCTTGATCCGCCGCGGCTGCACAGGAACCCAGTGGAGTCACGTGAATGCACATCGCGTCACATGACTCCGCTCAGTTCCTGTTCCTGCTCGAGCAAGGCACAGGGGAAACAGCGGCCCCCACGGATGTCTTCGAGCAGCAGCAGAGGATTTGCAGTTCTGGTAAGGTGGGGGAGTAAATTAATGTATGTATGTATGTATGTATGTATATATATATATATATATATGTGTGTGTGAGTTACCATGGATCCGTGTGAAGGGGGCACAGGGAGGCTGAAAGTGATGTGCATGTACTGGCTGCCTGAGCATGATAGGACTGCGATTGCTAACAATTGCTAGCAGCTAACATCAATCACACTCATATCATGCCCAGGCAGCCAGTACAATAATTTTTTTTAATTTTGGCCCCCCAAAATAGGGGTGTGTCTTATACAAGGGAGCATCTTATATTTGGGGAAATATGGTACCCTCCTGTTTAATGTTTTTGGATTGCTACAGGAATATTTGTTATGTTTTGGTAGCATGTAGCCATCATAGCAACCAGGACTTCAGGCTGCATTTGTATGATGACTTTATAAAGGACTGGATAGTGACTAGATGCAGAGTGCATTGTCTCCTGAATTTGCTGGTGAGATATCTCAGTTGGTAGACTGCAGAGCCTCTTCAAACCTCAAGGTTGAGGTTTAAATCCCGACAGGGTCAACTCAGCCCTTCATCCTTCCAAGATCAATAAACAAGTACCATTGATTGGGTAATAACATCTGATGCCCATTTGTTTTTTTCGGTTGAGTCCCTATATGAATACTACTTGTTGTTATGTTAAATGGGTTTTTGGCAGCTTTTTTTGTGCTCAATGTTGTCAGGCATCAACTTTAAATTTTGTAAGTACCGTAATTATGGTTAAATAGTCTAACACACATGAAAAATATCTTCACTTTTTCTTAAGCATATTTTGTTTTTTGTTTTCTACTTTTTGATCCAATATTTATTATATAAGTATAACTGAAGTTTAAGAAAGAAATCCCTGTAAATAACCAGTATTATCAAACAGATGAATGATTGGATGTTGTGGAGTTAAGACACACTGTAAAGTATACCATAAAATCAATAATTTAAAGAAAAGTATTACCGATCTGTGTATCTTTACACAGCCAGGGAAATCTTGCAAGAAATGAGGTGGATCGGGGTGGGCTCACTCGTGCTCATTATTCATTATTAATAGCCAACACTAATGCTTAAATGTATAGTTAAAAGAAGGACAATACACAATGTATCTAGATTCTGTTGTAATTAGTAATGCAAACTACTGAACAATGCAAAACTGGAAAATTAAAAAAATGTGTTTAGATAGTTTCCACATTACACAAGTAGCTTATGGTTGTTGTCCAAAGACAAGCAAAAGAAAAAAAAAACAAGTTTTTCCACTGGATCTAGCACTGACGTAACAAGCCAGAAAGACGCCTGAAGACTCACCAGGAGGTTGATAGCCTGCGTCAGAACAAGGCAAATTCTATGGGTGTGAATGTCCCTAAGCAGGGTGGCACAATCATTGTTGCCAAATTATGAGATGGAGAGGCTCAAAAACTATGTTTGTTGATGCTGCAGCAGATGTTTTCACTGGTTTTTAGCCAGGCTCCACTTACTGACCACAGCAGACCATCCAACGTTTACGCTTAGCATTCTATTAGCTTATTAAAGGACTTTGCAAAGCAAAATAAATCCCCTTCTGTGTAGGTTTATCCCATTCTGTAAGTCAGTGCTCACACTGAGCAGGCCTGTGCTGGACATTTGGCTAAAGCCTGATGGGCACATGGCCATTAGGGCCATATACCTACTGATACTGCTGCTTGAATGACAGATTGGATACGTGCTGCTGCACTCTGCCAAAATATACAAATAGTTGGTCACACACAGCTGTAGATAAGTCATTTGGTGGCCACTAGCTTTAAAGTGCCGGGGTGCCTAACATTCCTCTGTTGCAGGTAGAAGCTATCAGTTTGACAATATGTGAAAACATTTGCCCTTAGAAATATAATTGTTTTTAGGGCACTTTGGTGTCAGGTTATCTTGCTTTTGCAACTTTGGTTTCAGGGATGGTCTGGGTGCACTTTGCTCCCAAGACCCTTTGGCAGAGGCGCCTATGGCAAGCACTGAAATTGTGCCCCTGTCCAAATATCTAAAACCCATTTATTAGCCCCTGCTGTCAATATATATATACAAATATTAGACCCTGCTGCCGATAGCAGGTATAGATCAACACATTAACACACAGTAGTAGGTACTGCGCCTTTAGGATAGCCCATATCTTAGGAATCCTGGAGGTTTGCTGGAACTTTTAAAACCAACTCAAAGTTTTAAAAAACGGTCATCTGCTGGATACAAATGAATGATAGGCAGGCAGGGTATCTTCCAAAAGCTCTTTATTTAAAATAGCCCATTAAAAATGCTTAATGTTTTAAGAAACTAAGTCCAACGTGTTTCGTCATATACTGACTTCATCAGGGACTAGTTATAATACATCAAGAAACATAAGCTAACAAAATATAAACTAGTCCCTGATGAAGTCAGTGTATGCCACTCACTGGAGTTGTCCTAAAGCTGCCTCCCAGCTGGTCCAAGGGCCAGTCCAACCTGGTTGGAGCTGGTCCAAGGGCCAGTCCAACCTGGTTGGAGCTGGTCCAGGTCAGACCACAACTTTGTAAACAATTTTGGACTGGCCCAGGGAGGCAGGAACACCATATGGTCACATAACTTGAAATCACGTGACCCTGCTGCTAAAGCAAGGCTACATGCATACTGTGGACCATAAGGTAAGCCTGAGCCCAGAACAGCTGCCCCCTTTGCTCTGGATTGAGGAGATCCTGCTTGTGATTATGTCAATAAGAGGCCATTTCCTACTGAATTAATGATGCATTACAATACACCCCATGGACCCTTTGGATGAAGAAGCTCACTTTTGCAAAATAAAAAGGCATACACACTCCGACTTACTACCCTTACCTCATAAGTGCCTGGATCTGCTTCTTTTCTTTTGGTCCCACCTGCCATCATAGTTCTATGAGAATGGCTGCAGCTGCTATAGGACCAGTGACAATGAAGTGGTTGAATTGTTTGATAACACACCAAGGGCCCTCAGAGCATGGGGGCAGGTGTCTAGTGTGCCTACTGAATAATCCACTACTGTGCATAAACCTTTATGAAGCCTTCATTTAAAATAATCTTTATTCTTCTCATTTGCCATCAAATTTGAACCTCTTTCCTACAGTACCTTGCTGTGGAAAATAGGTTAAAATACAGCTACATTTGGGTTTATATTTTGAGTTATTTAAGAAATATAATAGCTCTTCCTGAATAATATGGTTTTATTCTTCCTCTCCGTATAAAACGTTAAAGAAAAACACATGATGGGACAGTAGAAGCTTCAGGAGGGCTTGCCCAGGAAGTAAATAGTAATATAAAATATTAAAAAGGCTCATCCATTCCAAAAAAAGCTTGTATTTTTTTAAAAAAAACAGTAACACCAGAGTACATAATAATGCAGGCAGTTCTTGAAAATAATTTAATAACGTTTGAAGCCAATCTTTTTTCCAATAGCCCTATATTATAGTCAATCTAGATACATAAAAAATATATATTTTCATCAATATAATCTGAAGTTTATAGTATAGTTTATTAGCAGTTTCTTGTGTAGGGTCACATTTCAGTTGTGCTTCACATTTCATTTTGTTCTTGGCTGTTTAGTGAACAAGTCATTTATGGCAGAAAATAAATACTTCATAATGTAAAACATTCAGCTGTGGAACATATTGAAACAATCCAAGAAGCCTCTGAGCAAAAGTGGAAGAAATAGTCTTGTAAACTTTTGTTGATTTTTATTGAGTCTAGATGACAAGAGTCAATAAATTCCTATTAAAATACTATGTTGTCAACGTTACAAAGATTGAGAACATGTTGGCACATATAGTGACATTTATTGTGATAATTTTTTAAGTTGTAGAGTGACCAAAAGGACCCTTTAACCAGCAATATTTTGGAGACGTTCCACACAGTGTCCCCCGGAACTTACACCCTCAGATGCTGTCTTCAGTGTTGATCACTTTGCTGGGTACAGCATGATATGAAGGTTCACTCTCTCTCGCACTCTCTAAATGCATCTTCTATCTTCTATTTTCTCTTATCTTCTATGAGTGAAAGGCCCACAAATTCCAGATGAAAATTCTAAGCTTCTTGCTTCATCTTTATCCGCTTTATGGGGGGGGGGTCTAATTTTCATGGCTTTGTACAAATCGCTGAATTTGCATGTGCATGGATTGAGAACTCTTCCAATCCGTGGCGACCATGGAGGAAGCAAAGCTACAGCGTTTTAAAAAACGAATATTAAAGTATCCATAAGGTACTTTAATATGCTTTGTTCTTTGTGAGGCTGCCAGGTACTGATCCCTTTGATGCAATTTGATCAACACTTCAGAAGAATTTGTATTCAGAAATCTATAGGGTATGTACAGATGTACAGTGGTTAAAGTAGGTAACTCTTGGTTCCTTTTAATGTGGTATTACTAAGAAACATTGAGAATCCAGTACACAGTCTAACATTCTACAATATAACAACGAAACTGTAACAGGTGTGATAATGGATGTAGCAATTATACCAACAATTACAAAGATTATTTGCAATGTTTTCATTTCTTCATATTTTAGCTGGCTAATAATTTCAAAAGTACAGTTAAGTAACGTCCAATAATGACTCCCATACTGAAAAGCGGAGATGTTTAGAAGGAAATGTTCACTCACTGGCCACTTTATTAGTACCGGGTTGGACCCCTTTTGCCTTCAGAACTCCCTTCATTCTTCGTGGCATACTTTCTACAAGGTGCTGGAAACATTCCTCACAGATTTTGGTCCATATGGCATCACGCAGTTGCTGCAGATTTGTCGGCTGCACATCCATGATACGAATCTCCACATCCCAAAGGTGCTCTATGGGATTGAGATCTGGTAACTGTGGAGGCCATTGGAGCACATTGTCATGTTCAAGAAGCCAGTTTGAGATTATGTGAGCTTTGTGACATGGTGCATTATCCTGCTGGAAGTAGCCATCAGAAGATGGGTACACTGTGATCATAAAAGGATGGACATGGTCAGCAACAATACTCAGTTAGGCTGTGGCGTGTAAACAATGCTCAATTGGTACTAAAGGGCCCAAAGTGTGCCAAGAAAATTTCCCCCACACCATTAAACCACCACCAGCCTGAACTGTTGATACAAGGCAGGATGGATCCATGCTTTCATGTTGTTTATGCCACAGTTTGATCCTGCCATCGAGACTCATCAGACCAGGCAACGTTCTTCCAGTCTTCCATAGTCCAATTGCAGTGAGCCTGTGCGAATTGTAGCCTCAGTTTCCAGTTCTTAGCTGACAACAGTGTGGTCTTCTGCTGCTGTAGCCCATCTGCTTCAAGGTTTGACGTGTTGTGCGTTCAGAGATGGTATTACTGTTGCCTTTCTGTCATCTCGAACAAGTCTGCCCATTCTCTTCTGACCTCTGACATCAACAAGGCATTTTCGTCCACACAACTGCTGCTCGCTGGATATTTTCTCTTTTACGAACATATCCCAGTAGATCAGCAGTTTCTGAAATACTCAGACCAGCC
Organism: Spea bombifrons; assembly: GCF_027358695.1. NCBI lineage: Eukaryota > Metazoa > Chordata > Amphibia > Anura > Pelobatidae > Spea > Spea bombifrons. Next base: position 116,627,997 of record NC_071088.1, read on the forward strand.
TGTCTGGCACCAACAAAGTGGCACGTTCAAAGTCACTTAAATCCCCTTTCTTCCCAATTCTGATCCTTGGTTTGAACTTCAGCAAGTTGTCTTGACTATGTCTACATGCCTAAATTCATCGAGTTGATGCCATGTGATTGGCTGATTAGCTATTTGTGAACAAGCAATTTAACAGTACACCTAATAAAGCAGCCAGTGAGTGTATATATTCATTTTTATCTTTTTTTTTGGTGGCAATTTTTTTTTAACTAATCACACTGATTAGTGAGCTGGGCTCCATTGACCTTGCATGGGTGAATGCAGTACCTGATGTGAGGATGATTTAGAACTAAGTCTGCAGTAAAAGTCCAAGATCTACAGTAAAATTCACAAGCATTTGGCTAATCCCAATTAAAAAGAGTATTTATGAATAAACAAATAAAATATTTTTCCTGTTCAAAATAATTTTTTCAGATACATATATAACAAAATATCACCCAAAAAGCAAGAGGTCACACCAAAGCCTTACCCATAGGCATTCCTCTAGCTACACTAAAAAAAAGGGTTTTCACCTTTGCTTATTTCAAAAAGTTGGGAAGTATGCATTTGCATCTATCAGGGACATCAATGATCACGAGATGCCAAAGGCTACGTTCCGGACGTAATTGGAGGTTCTCAAACTCAATGGGCCTTTTTTGTGTCATTCTTTTCCCATGGGCATGGTTGAACCAGACATCAGAGCCATGAGGGAACTGTTGAAAAAAATAATAAAAGCGGAAACATTTTCTTATTTCGGAGCACTGCAGTATGAGTGGGGTGAAAAGGTTACGAACCCAGGGCATAAAACAAAGCCCTAAATTACATTGAAAAGCAAAACACAGATGATTTTGTGTCCAGTTTCAAATCCAAGGAGGAGGGGAGATTGATTTTAACTCATTTGCTGCCAAAATAGCATATGACACATTGCCCTCAAGCAACGATGAGAATTGCAAGAGCTGTTTCTTGTTATTTAGTTCACAATAGCCCTCTTCTTTCTTTCCCTCTCGTGTCAACAACTAAACATGTGTTGGTGGGAACATTTTTGAGTTAGAAACCTAAAAATACTTACTGCTCTAGTATAGCTCTGGCAAAGATTACAAGTAAACAAATACATTAGCGTTGTAATAAAAAGCATTGTATTATTACATTAATTAAACTGATGTTTACTTAAAGTCACAGGATAGCAGGATGAGTAAAAAAAACACACTCATCTTTACCACAATAATGTAACGCTAATATAATTCATATTTTAATGTTTTAAATAAATATTTGATCTCCGTGCTCAATTCTTTCCATTATTCTTTTTTCTTTTCCTAATTTATATTCTATTTTAGGCACATGTTCTTAATTAGTTATGGTATATCAGGCTGCATTGCTGCTTAGCCCCTAATTACATAGAATTTGACAGCAGATAAGAACCATTTGGCCCATCTAGTCTGTCAATTTTTTTCCTGATGTAAGACTCAGCACTTCATCAGTAATGATCTTGTCTTAGATTCGGGATAGCTTCAGGCTTATCTAATGCATATTTAAATTCTGATGGGAAACTGTTCCATTTATCTACCACCACATCTCAGTAAAGGAAAACTTCCTTACATTACTCCTGATTGGAGGCTGATTTAGAACTTTTTAGCTCATCAGAGTAAGTATCAATGCCCCTCTTTAACTATCATTGACAAAAAGCATCAGGAGTTCTACCCAGGTTCTAACCTACACATCATATACACATAAACCAAACTTTCCTGGAACCACCCCTACAGGTGGTGCAACTTAAATCAAGTGGTAGGTTAGGCTAGCCTCAGTCATCCTTCATAGAAAGTGACCAGAGAGTAGACAAGAGATACCTGGTGCGGGAGTGGGAATCAATGAGATATGGGAATGAGTGTGAATGACCAAAATGACGCTCCACCACATGGATTGAAGCCAATACCCTGGACTCCTAGAAAAGTAGCATTTCCGTCAAAACTATAGGTGAAACCGGGCAACATTAGGACACATACAGCTTACCTCAGTCCACAACATGTTAGGTTTAATCTGTTAACTTTGAATTTGTCATAAAAATAACCTGTTTTCCCCAAACCAGCCATATTAACTGTTAAATACTTGTACTGAGCTTTTCTACCAGATTAAACCAGCAATTTTGTTAGCCTTCCTTGATTTTTGTTTCAGTTTCAATCATTTTCACAAAAAAGCTATGTTATCCAAAATTCCTTCTCTGTTTGAGGCCTGAAGTTCAACATCCCTGGTCGACACAGGATTGAAGGTCAGGATAGCGATTAGAGGCTGAATTCAATCTCTGTAATAAAATGTATCCTGTTTCCTACAACCATCTGTGAAATACTTGGTAGTCAATTACCAGAGACGTTTTTTCACAGAAAATTGAATCCAGCCCCAGGTGTATTTTAAAATTACATAATGTGTTGCTTTTTCTTCACATCATTTTAATACTTACATAAATACTTCATTACGTAACCACTCACTTAAACAACATATTACAACATATTACTCTTTACAACCTTAAAGCACATAGTCATATTTTTAAAAGCCTGTATCTTAAAATATAAAACCATAAAAACTAAATCTTGTGTCTCGTAATGCTATCCATAAAATACAGAAGTTGAATATTTCCTAGGAAACTAGTCCAGTGGACTTTTTAACAATTGTGATAAAAATAATTGTACAATGATATTACATTTATGTAAAAAGGAGAAAATCTAATATCGTTGTAAAGTCATATATATGTTTATGTTTCTTGGGTCCCAGAAATAGTCCAATCCATCCTAAAGAGGGAAGTTTGATTATTTTTATCGTGGTACTTTATTCTGCCTGCTATTCAAAAAAGACCCATTAAAAAAAAAAAAAAAAAAAAAAAAAAGACCCATTAGAACTGTTGAAGCCTCACTGTTTCCCATAAGCAATACATGACAACTGAGATGAAAAACATACTTCAGTCAGAATATCTTCTTTTGTGGCCCTCTGACCGTTCATCCATAGGGTATTTTTTTAGCTGCAAGTATTTTTTTCCTGCTTCTTGTTAAAACACATACTTAATCTTCATGCTAGTTTTCAGAGAATCCACACATGAACATAATATTTTTCTCAGAGTGCATTTTATTGTACCAAATTTATATATTATGAATTATTGCACAACAGTGTCTATCCTATTTTCTTTGCCTGATGTCCCTCCTTTGTTGAGTTCAGAATTTTTGGGTGAGTATGTGTATAGCACTGTACAGACACAACATAGCGTATAGGAACAGCAGAAAACATGACTATAAATTTCATTGTGTAATAAAATTACATAGCCTCTTCGGTTGAAGAATGACATGCGTTTATCAAGTTTAAGCTTGCTGTTGATCCAGAAAAAGGCAAAAAAAACCCCATGTTTAAGTAACTTATAAAAGAAGAAACAGTCCCTCTAAACTCCAATATGGCAATATGACTTCTTACTGGATCAATCATGTCCTCATAAACACTTATTGCATAACACTTCCTATTGACAACAAATGGCATAAGAAGTCTTGGTAATGCCTGTCCACTAATTACACATCACATAAACCACTTCAAATTGGAGGCTTCTAGAATACCAGGCAATTCACCTAAAAAAACAGCTAACTCATATGTAATAATTTCTAACTGAGCCAAATATTTTAATTCTGATTACCAAGAACAGGTAATGGTATGTCAGGAACCACTTTTTTGCTGCCTGAACCATGGCTTTTTTATACCTGTGGCATTTAAATCTGCTACCACTAGTGGCCACCCTTCGCCCTGTGGAGCACTCAGAACTCAGGTGTTCCTTGTTACCTGGGTTGAGCCCTAGTCAATACATCCAGCTGGGCCTTGTTACCTGGATTACCCTGCCTTTATGAACCTGCCCTGCCCTTCAGTCAGGGCCTTTGTATTGAAGTCTATGGACCTTTCTGCTGTGGCTCTGCACCTGTACTGTTCCTGGTTCCCTGCTTTGTGTCCTTCCAAGTGGATTCCCTGCTTTGTGTCCTTCCAAGCGGGCTGTGTGCCTTTCGTGCCCTTCCAAGCGGGCTGTGTGCCTTTCGTGCCCTTCCAAGCGGGCTGTGTGCCTTTCGTGCCCTTCCAAGCGGGCTCTCTGCCTTTCGTGCCCTTCCAAGCGGGCTCTCTGCCTTTCGTGCCCTTCCAAGCGGGCTCTCTGCCTTTCGTGCCCTTCCAAGCGGGCTCCCTGCCAAAAGACTTATTACCGGTATTTATTTTGCCATACGTCCGGTTTCTTGCTTAGACTGTATTACCCTTATTTGCTGGTCCTGTTATATACATAAAATACACTGCATTACCTGGATTTCTGCTTGTGGTGTCTTTGTTTGCATAATCATGCCCCGTGGGTTACAGACTGAACCCCAAGTATCCCCTGCGCATAGGCTCCTACCCGACCTGATCACCCGAGTCCTGACATGGTAGCTAGAAAATAAAGGTGACACAAACCAGATTATAGAACAAATCAGCGTTCACTCTCCCAATATACTTGAGCTGGAGTAACTTGATCATTTTAAGTATTGGATTATATCCAGCCTTTGGATAAATAAAGAAAAACACCATCAAGTTTTCTAGAGTCATAATGTCAGAAGACAAAAACCATTCCACCCAGTTGAAGTGCTACTGCAGTCTAGAAAAATTAGGGTCTTATTCTGTGGTATTTATAGACTCACTACCTGTGACTCATGGAAGTTATAGTGCAACAAAAATGATATATGCTGGCCTAGCAACGGTTGACTTATTGCTTAGCACATTCGGTCGAAGTTATTATTTATTTATATAGTGCCAACAATTTACGCAGCACTTCTTACTATAAATATATTCAAGGGGTATGACAAGACTAGACTTGACAGACTTTGACTAACTGATGCATTCGATATTTTATATTACATTAAATTATTATTATTTGACATTAGGTGTTTTTTGAGAAGATAAAATTGTCTGCTAGGCTAAAGGTGGGAGTAGGGAGCAGCAGGCCTCATGTCACATTAATGGGAGTTATATAGTCCTATTGGGAGATTGCATAAAAAACATTGTGTAAATGAATGCCTTTAATTTAGGGGTTTTAACAGCATCTCAGTTTCCAAACCATTTAACCCCTTCCGTACCGGCGTTCTCGGACTGCGTCTTCACTTGAAGACCGCAGTTTTATTTAAATATTTTAATTCCGTGCTTGTGATTCGCTTCAAAGCGATCACATGCACGGAATTGAGGGGGAGTGGCTGCTACGGATCGCAGTAGCAGCTGCCCCTCGTGATCCCAGCATCCATAGTGACGCTGGATCGCGCATCATCGATGACGTACGTGGTACGTCCCGGTCTGTGGGTGACACCCAACCAGGAAGTACCAGGTATGTCATCAGTACGGAAGGGGTTAACATTGGTTGTTTTGCAAGAAACAAAAAAAGGCAAAAACACTGACCAAAATAATAACGCTAGACCAAATAGACGAGTAACCCTGAAAAGGCTACACCAGTGTCAGCTATTGTTTTGCAGAAATAGTCAGCAATTAACATGATTGTCATACCTGGGAACTTCTGGGCTCCGGCTACCCGGAGCCTTCCCTTGCGGGACGTGGCCAGGACTGCACACTGACGTCAGCGGGCAGTCCTGAAAGGGTTGTAGCCTTTGGATCAATATTCTTTTGGAACATCTCATTATATTGCATTTTAGGAAATTCAAATTGGGAATTGGATGGAGTTCATCTAAAATGTTCCCAGTTGAGACTCTGCCGGAACCAACCAGCTAACAGAGACAGGCTCCAAGAAGATATAGGGCAAAACAGTTGCATGCGTTTGTGTTAATCTCCAGTGTGAGTACCATTTATCCTTTATCATCCTTTATTTACTTTATGTATGAGGTCCCATTTCCTAATGATTTGTCTTCTTCCACATTTTATGTGTACATGAGACTAATGTTTCATATGTTTCTCTGTTACCTTAATTAGAATATAGGACAGGTACTTATTAAGTTACCTCCTGGAATCAGACCTTTATCTGGCATCCACGTAGGTTAGAAAGATAATATGTCTCTTAGTAGAAGGGTTTGAACTGTGTAAGCGATGCTGCTTATAAAGTTTGCCACCTGCTTATTGCGCCTATGAATATCAGTATAAAACCCAGGATGGCTAGTGGAGGTAAATTTTATATGTCACATAACAACATTATCTATTAATCTATGGATGATCCAGCCTCGGCATATCATAAGCCCTGCTGGGGGTCCCCGGTTTGGCTTGTTTAGCCGAGTGTGAGCCAAGTCAAATTTACTTGTCATATCCAAGCAGACTCTGTATTTATTATACTATGGCAAACCATCCATATTAAAAATCCAGTTGAGTTTAATTTTGCATTGACTACTGCTTGCATTGGCTGTTAATAGGGATACACGTCCATTTTTGCCTGAGCTTTGTTACTGCCGATTCACAAATACAGATACTGGTAGAAAAATCTGTGATTAGAAACAGGTCCAAAGCCTTAACAAAAGTACGTCATCTATGAAGCAGCTGTCATATGAAGCAATTTATGTTTCATTTCCAATGTATATGTTTATAAGCAAAGCCACGTTGTTATGTGAAACCTTTCCCTCTATGTGAATGACTCATTTTGCCTCTTTCCTCCGCTTTTTTAACTAGTTTTGTCGTAAGTCTATGTAACGTTAAGGGGTACTAATGGTCAGTACAACTTTTTTATATGTTTATACTAGTTGAAGAAAGAGTTTTTGCAAACCTTGAAATATTCTAAAACTGTGGACTATTATGATCGTTTTAAAATATGGTCAACAGTTTATACTTACATTTACTTACAATACAGACTACACTGCCCACAAATGCTGAAGTGATCCACTTATAAATAACCTCTTACAAACCTGTACCATGGGTACACAATGCATAAAAATACATTTTTACCGTGGTAGGCAGAATTACACATATTTTCTATCTAAGCTGAAGACATTTTTGTGATAATAACTATTTACCCTTTCTGTTGCCAAACTCTTGATAGATTTAGCACCTGTAATGAGATCCTCAGGAAATTTTTTGTGAAGAAGAAATGGTCCTTGCTGCCACATCCTAAATTTAAAAGGAAAATAAAGTGGGATGCAATATTTGTGTGTTGAGTGGCTTTGGTTTTAAGTTTTAGGTAGCCACAGGAAATATATTGTGGCATGTTATTTTATAAAAAGGTTTTTGAAACAAAGTCACAGCTCCAAAATAATAAACCAGTGACAAAATCTCCAATCAGAGATATGGGGCAGCCCGAGTGAAATTTTGTAGACAGGAAAAAAGAAAGAGGTGACGATGAGAGCCTTAGCCCATGGGAAGAACGTAAGGATTGAATAGAAGAGTATTTGCTTATGAAGGCAGAAATATATGGATTTTAAATTTAATTCTAAAGGTAACATGGAGCCAATGGAGGATTTCACAGAGTGTGGAAATAGAAGAGCAGCGGCATATAAGGAAGATAAGCCTAGCAGCAGCATTTAGGACAGAGTGTAGAAGAGAGAGTCGAGACAGTGGTATGACAACCAGAAGAGTGTTGCAGTAGTCAAGATGGGAAATGATAAGTGAATGAACCAGAGTTTTTCAGGATTCTTGGGTGAGGAATGGGTGCATGCGAGAGATGTTTTTTAGGTGCAAGCGGCAGGATCTGGTGAGGGACTGAATGTTAGGGATGAAGGAGAGGTTTGAGTCAAGGATGACCCCCAAGTCATCAGGCCTGGTTAGTAGGAGAGATAGTTGTGTTGTTAATGGTGATAGAGAATTCAGGTAGTCAAGTGGAGATGGAAGGAGGGAAGATAGATTATATTCACGTTAATGCATATGCTAGCTGAGAAGTCCCTTTAAATGTACGGTATTTCCCCATGTATAAATTTGGTGTCTAAAAATTGGGTCTTATACAGTGGTGGTAGATTTTTATTTACTAGAAAAACTTACCTGTTTTGCTCAGCAGCATCTCTTGATCCGTCACATGACTCCGCTCAGTTCCTGTTCCTACTCGAGCAACGCCCCCATGGAAGTCTGCAAGTGGCACCAGAAGATCTGCAGTTCAGGTAAGGTGGTGGAGTAAATAAATGTGTGTGTGTTAGCATGGATCCGTGTGTAGGGGGCACAGGAAGGCTGAAAGTGATGTGCATGTACTGGATGCCTGAGCATAATAAGAGTGCGAGTGCTAACAATTGCTAGAAGCTAACATCAATCACACTGATATCATGCCCAGGCAGCGAGTACAATAACTTTGTGTAATATATATTTTTTTTACATTTCAGCCCCCAAAATCAAAATGCGTCCTATACAAGGGAGCATCTTATACTTGGGGAAATATGGTATATGGTGTCCCCTTTGCAAATGCATGGGAGGATTCTGCAGAATGCTCCCCATATACTTTTGTCCATTTCCTTACCCCACTAGCTATTTTTCATGCAAAAACTCCAGCGATGGCTCAGCAAACATCGCTGGGGGTCTAACGAGACCTCTTATGAGCATGTGTGGAAAGTAATTCATTTACCTCAGTGGCAGTACTTTCCTGCCACTGATTGTCTGCTTCAAGCATAGAAAATCCTTGGACTATGGAAAAGACAGGGAACAGCAGCTCTGTTGCTGCAGCTTCTCCTTAAGTAAGTAAGTATAAAGTAGATTAATATGCATTCTTCTTTGGTGACACTGTCAGGGACATTAAAAAATGTCCCCAAAACAGGCCCTTTGGGTTGGGGACTTGTCTGGTTTTGGCTGCATTACTATAGTAGGTGACATGTCAATGGGGGTTAAATAATTTAATCAGAAATGGCAAGTATTCCTTTAAAGTAACAGGACTGGACTTTGTAGTAGTTATTGGAAATGCAACATGGGTCTAGCGCATTGTGGGACTTTAGAGTTTAAATGAGTGTTTAGAGCTCATCTAAAGACATTCAGCACATACGTGTATACAACAAAATACTGAATATTAACAAAATGGTTTGTTTTCCTAAACTATGTATCTTTATACCCAATTTATTTTTTGTAATTGAAAGTATTTGCTCATTTCAGATGGTACAGATGTTCTGGAAAGCCACAGCAAGTATAGGATTGTGTAGTTCTTGCTTGCTGTTTAAAGGGTTAAATTGGTGCATGTGAAGATGTTGAAGCTATACAGCAGGAAAGCCAAGACTGTGGAGAGTCAACAAACCTCAGCCAAGATTCACAAGTTTTACAAGTTAAACCTCCTCTGATGGTGCATACCAAATTGGTAACATTTTTGTAACACATTACAAACATTTGACTCATCACATTTGAAAAACTGCAGAGATCCAGTGTGGGGAGGGGAAACTATCTGCTAAACATCCCACTAGGCAGTTTTAACCCCTTACATGATGCAATATTCACATACATGTACTCCAAACCCCACAGAGAGTAGATATACATCATCCTAAACATATAGACCAAAATCATCAGTGTGAGACATTTATCCTGGGGCTTAAAAACGAATTACAAATACCCCACTAAACTATAGATTTGCGTATGCTGAACTATGAAGAGTTAAAGTAATACTTTTTCTAGATAATTTACTTTTAAATCATCAGAACATTATCTGCGTCAAAGTTTGTTTTTCTATTTTTCTTCTGAAAACCACCACTTTATAAAGAGACCTGCGAGGCATATTGCCATTGCCTGTATTCTAATAAGGCATGCTGACTAAATTACTATACTGATTTCAAGTAGTCTAAACAGTTGCTTATACCAATTTATGATCAAGAGCATGGATAAATCTTAAATTGTGTTTATAATATGTTTTGGGAGTGTGGATCATTTTTCTTTTTGTCGTGTTCTGGACTCTTTCATTTTAATGTGAGGTCAAAACACAACTTGGACGGTGCATGCATACTGGAATTCTACCAACACAGGCTTCCCTCTGAGAACGGTGTTTTACTCTTCCCTTCTCTGTGAATAAGAACATTTTAATCAGCATCACACTTTATGTTGTGCAACCTTCGTCATCATGACATGGTGTGCTATCCCACACATCAGTCAGTGGCAGCGCTGCAGGAATTAAGCTGTTTTCCTTTGATCACAGCCAGCACCATGGCAGAAACTACATGGACAATAATCAGTGGTCAAGAGAGAGGTCAAGTTGTTCAAATATTAGGGAAATGTAAAAAAAAAAAATCACAGGCACAGTTATACAAGGCCAGTTAGTGACCTATATGAAATAAAAAATTAAACATTTTGTGCATTGTGTCAATGAGGAGTGGCCAATAAAAGCATTCCTCTTTTCTCTTCCTCTCCCTCTAACTGGTCTCCTCCTCTTCACTCTATGAAAGGAGTTATATCGTATCACCATAAATCTCTGGCTCAGTATATATTAATAGCCGTTATGCTCTACCACCATCAATGCCTTGCCCAGGATATAGTGATAGGAGTTATGCAGAACCATATCGGTTCAGTAAATGTTACCAAATACTCTAGCTATGTCCGTGCAGTAGTAATGGCATCACTAAAGTCTGTTGGGATAAATATACAATGTGAGGCTGGCTGGGGGCATAAATACACAATGGGGGCCTCTCTGGAGTGCACAAATACACGTGGGGGCTGGTAGGCCCAGAAATCAGTGAGAGGCAAAGTGAAGGTTTTGTGTTATTTACTCTATTTCAATCTGCATATTTTATTAAAAATGAATGAGTGGCACTAAATTGTGACTTCAGGTGTCCCATGTATGATGTGTACTTAAGATTCTATCTGCCTCACACTAACGTTCTCTTTATCCTGTACACATGGATGCCGAGGAGTTAAGATTCTGTCTATTTTATTTATTTTTATAAAAAGGCCCACCAAAAACTAAATAGTTTAGAAAGAGCCCTTCACATGTGGAGCGGTGCGTTCCAGGTCGGAAGATGTCACGGAAGCCTCCATGCCATGAGCTCCTGAAGGGGCCTGAGGGCCAGCCTCCTTCCTACAGACTATGGGCCCTAATCTTGGAAAGGGGTTCTCTTTTTAGGGGGGGTGCAGGTGGACTTGTTTCCCCAAGTACCAGAGACTCTGGAGACTGTAGAGCTTGGATGCGGATTTGGGCAAAGGAGAGGCTCATGGAGAACTGTGTGTGGTTTGCTGTGTCTATTGTATGTAAATTACCCCCTTGTACGGTTTAGGTACTGGGGTGTTTTCAATAAAACTGAGTCCTGTTTTCAACTCAACATTGGTGCTGTCTGATGCTTGGGGTGGGCTGCTGTAATACCTCACTGGCTTTTTCAGGAAAGTGCATGCGCTTAGTAGGCAAAGTTACAGCTATCCAAAGCGCCAACGCAGCTCCGGTGCGGCAGCATTCCCCTGCTCTGTACAACCCTTGTACTGTCTGAAACTGAAGGAGTTAATTCCAGGTGTCCCAGCAGGAGGAAGCATAGCTTGGCTGGAGTGCCCAGTCAGGGTACAGGGCATCCCATCACAGAAGGGCCCTTTCTAAACTATTTTGAGGCAGTATAAGGAGAGAGGAACAAGGGGTTGCAGGGCCCAGTTGCTACCCCTGTAGTTAGACCAGTGTCCATAGGATGTATTCAATGCTTAAAGAAGCCTCTTCCATTTTATTTTCCTGTTGTACCTTACACAGTATCCCCTTGAAAACTATGATATGTATAACAGTACACAACAGAGATTTTACCATGTTATGAAATATAAAGATACTGTAGATAATTGTTTAATTGTATTCTATTTACGTTTAGGTGAAATATTTTTGTATGTATGTACTTGGTTGTGGTGCTTCATATGATACTAATATGACACTAATATGATACTAATCTACACTAAGGATTATCTATGATATCTTGAAAACACACAGCAAATGAAGAATGAATCTGATTCACATATGGCTCAAATATTAGTGTTTGGACCGTGAGATGGTATCTTTGAAGCTCAAGAGGTTAATCCAGTCAGGTATTTAGCCAAGTCAATAACATCATGTGAAAAAAACATTTTTGTACTTCTTTCTACAGCACAAAAATAGAAAAGGGCTTTTCAACTTTGTAAAAGTATGTCTGGATTTTTTGAAAATACATTCCATGTATTTAGGCCAACAGAGAAAGTGCTAGATCTGTCTTCTCTTAATGTCTCTTTATGGTGTCCCGTAGCTGCACCTTGATTTCCACAAATAATGGCATTTTCCATGCCTCAAGGCTTCCCTCTGTTATAAATTTTATTAAAGAACATTTTTTCTTATAGCCGTGTCCCTGTGAGTATATATGACAGAAAGTTCAAGATACCTTACTAAGAACAACCTTAAATCGTGACAGTAACAGCACTGTTTCAACTAGTGATTCACAGCTTGAAGACTGATTTGATATATTCCCATAGTGCATCATACATGCTAGAATTTTTATTGTACTGTTACACAGACTGAAATGTGCTGTTCTACCTACACAAAACTGAACTCCCCCTCCTCCTCTACATTACACCAGTTCTCACTGGGCACTGAAGATGAAGTTTCTGCTCTTCTCCTTTGCTCTTGCCCAACTACATGTCCCCTCTCACCTTGCCCAGTCTCTCTTTTCCACTAATTTACATCTTCAGTCTTTCCCTCTCTACTGGATAATTCCTATCCTCCCCCAAACATGCTAACATAACTCTAATCTTGAAAAAGCCCCCCCTTAACCCCACCAATCTGTCAAACATCTCTGTGTCATCAGCAAAAAGACATACCTTACCATCAAGACCTTCTGCAATATAGAAACATAGAAAGTGACGGCAGATAAGAACCATTCGGCCCATCCAGTCTGCCAATAAAAATATTAAAGAGAATGGGTCCAAGTACAATGCCCTGGGGTACCCCACTTTTATCAAGACCTTGCTCCGAATATACTTAATTCACTACAACCCTCTGTTGTCTGCCACTCAGCCTCTGCTTAAACCATTCAATAATATTGGGATCTAAACTCAGAATTTGCAGCTAATCGATACGTCTTCTATGTGGGACAGAGCCAAAAGCCTTAGTCAAACCTAGATATGCTAGGTCTACTGCACTACCTTGATCAATTATTTTAGTCACCCAATCAAAAAACCAATAACATTAGTGTGGCATTATCTTCCAGCAGTGAACACTTGTTGTTTTTGATTTTGAAACCCATGTGACTCTTGTGAATGGGCACAACATTTTCAATACATTTTTAATAACTTGGGGTGTATCCCATCAGGTCCCATTGACTTTTTTGTGTTTACCTTAGACAACTGAAGTAGAACCTCTGCCTCGATAAACTCACGTGCATCAAATGAGTATGTTTTTTTTCCTGAGGTCCCTTTACTTCATTTTCATCTGTAAAAACTGAACAGAAATATTAATTGAGGCAGTCAGCTAGACCTTTATCCTCTTCTTTGGTTTTTAATCTAACTAGTTAATTCGTAGGTAAGAAAATGGGCCTAATAAAATGAAAAGAACATACATTATTGAGCGAGGCTACCATTTAGCTCCATAAATATATAATAACTAATATTAAGGATTCAAGGCTATTGTTTGTATAGTAGCAAATCCCACATCTGTGCAAATGTTTTCTAATGCCTAATTGTATTTAACCTGTGGAAACTAGTTATACTTTAACATACAGACTAATACTGTTCCTGTGGAGCCTACAAGGAATAACAACTGTGTAATGAATCTAATTTTACAGTAATTACAATCAATAACACAACCACATCTTACAAGGTTGTCAGTATTATGTCATATCATGGTGAACTCAATTGTAGCTTTTCAATCATGCGGTTAAAATGTTTTACAGCATGGAACCAAATAGTTTGTGTTTAAATAATCAAATCTTACTCCTCTACACTTTTCCCTGTTCTGTGTATTAGGGTGACCACATCGACAATGTTTTCCAGGACACATATAATTTTCACACAGTTAATGGTTATTGTTGAGCAGTGCATGAAAAGTTATTATTATTATTTTCTAGTATATGCCAAACCAAATGATAAAAGTAATATAATTAGTTTTCCTAAGAGCTCTGCCACCCCTTAGTAAATGTATCAAATATATACTGCTGTATATAACTGTATATTGCCCATGAAGCCTAAATACAGCAACAGCTTTTTGGTGCATCTGCTTTTGAGGAATTTATATCCCATAACCCCCAACACCATTCTAGAGGAAAATGAACACACAATATATGTGGTGCTATATAAAATAAATAAAAAATAATCATATCTTTGGGTGAAAGAAACAAAATAATTGCTACTGAGCATGAATCTGTTTAGGTATAGTATCAGTGCAACATTATCATACAACTAGTATTGACAATGCTCCTATAAACAGTAGTAACATTCGGTTAAAATATCATGCCGTGTCAACATATCAGCAATAGCAACATTTAGTAGCAATCACCCATCAGTGCAGTTGGCTTTAAAATCAAAAAATGTCAGCACATAACCCATTGATACTGTATTTTGCAGTGTTAATATGTAGTCTAACAATATCAACATGTTACAATGGCAAACAAAAATAAATAAATGAATCAATTATTATGTTAACACATATTAAAAGATATTGGCACAGGAGGAGAAAAGATCAAAGCTCTTGTGAGTGTTCAGTAACCGAATACATACACATTATATATATATATATATATATATATATATATATATATAATTATTTTACAAATATGTTATGATGCCACATTTTCACATCTTGGTAATTAAAGGCGAGTGTGAAGGTCACTGTCTGCAGAATTCCAAGCTCATTTCCTTTTAGAAGTGGACTAAAGAATATTTAATCAAATGGGCTTCATGGCACAAATGTATCAATTCTGATTGGTGAAAAGTAATGATATTTGATTTTGTAACAAATTGCAGTCCGTAGCAAACTTATTTTATTGAATATACTAGCGTGTTAAGCATTTTCCCTCTGACAGCTCAGGAGTGTGGCAGGCGCTGTAAATGCGTGTTGGGCTTGTATTGCAATAAGAAAGGTCTAACATCCACAGTTACGAAACCTGCCACATATTTCATTTCACCAAAGAGTTGCTTCATCTTCATGTTATCATCAACGGCTCTTATCACTGAACAGTAAAATAGCTACAAAAACAATTATCAGTTGTTTATTTTTATCTGTCTAGAAGACTCTTCCCCATTCATTTATTGCTCCTTGGACTACTCTTTGAAGATTTGAAGATTTTGGCCCATTACCTTAAGCTCGTCTTTCAGTTAAAGTTGTTTGATATCTGCGTGTCTGTTAGATATTCTTTTGTAGGAATATCTAAATATCTATGATCAAAGATAAGAGAAAATCACAGCTTCTATTTCTGGTATATGGGCTTTTTTTCTTATACAAAAGCGAATATAAAGTACATACATACTTTGGGTAGTTTTTCTATGTCTCTTTCATAGGTTTTTGTCTCTTTTAGTAAATGTGTATAAGGCAAGACTACATTTTATGGGTGGCATGTGTTATTAGGCTGCCATATTACCAGGCCACTTGGTTGGGGCATGCCCAGGGCTGAAGGTTGCCAGCGCTCCCCTATGCTTTCTTTATATTATAATTGTCCCTGCAAGAGCAAGCACATAATAACAATGGCTACATCTGAAGCAAGCAGTTGTGCATTGTATTGTTCTGTGTTCCTGGTAGGAAGTTCAGAGGTATACACACAACCATTTCATCTGGAGGGAACAATTTGCTATCCTTTTAACTTAGACTAGTCAGGAATCAGTTTTTGACTCAACATTACATGCCATAGCTCCTTCAAAGTTGAATCTGGGGCAATTATTTAGGGAAGGTTAGATCTCACAGTCATCAGTGCAATGAAACACATGAATACACTTTGTATCAATAAACCATAACCATGTTAACAAGTAGTGCAATCAATTTTACATGAAACAACATCAAAACTACATTAAACATCCATAAAGCTGCTTGTTTGCTAGTAGATGTAACCTTTAGTTCTTTGATAACAAACAGATGGTTATGTGTACCTGTTACGTCAGGCTATATAGCTATATAAATAACAAAATACAGAGCCATAAAGAAGTACAACACAATCACAACAGAGTCTAAGGAACATGAAACAGTGAGTTATCAAGGGTTATCTTTCAACCACATGTAAATGTCATGTGATGTTGGCCAATATACCGTATTAAAAATGTCAACAACGGATAAGCAGCATTCATTTGTATCCTCATTTAGGAAATCCATTATTTAAAGGGGACACTCCAGTCAAATTGTGCACTTTAACGCATATGATAGGTGCTCATATTCATTTGGCATCCCTCTTGAATATAAATGGCGGGATTCTGCAGAATGCCCACATATGCATTTGATTATTTTCACTACTACATTGGACCATGTAGGTGGCGGTGCACCACAGCTCTGGAGCTGCAGCTTTTCCTAAAGATAGATTTAATATTACAATACGTACTGCATACTTTTATATGTATTCTTTGTCCGGGATGCTACCTGGGATACTCGTTTATTAAATTCTGCTGTATACTGAATTTACCCGTCATCATATTGAATATATTTGCCAAGCATACTGGGCATCTGGTAAACTGGGCAAATTCCTAGCTTGCTGATGGAGCAGCACACTTACTTAGACAGAACTGTGTAAAGAGTGTTGCATGCTTCTGACGCAGAAAGACTCACGTAAGTCATCAGCTGGTGGTCCTAAAGTGCCAGGGCCAATTTTAACCCCAAATCATGATAAGTACCCAGCACAAAATGTACTAAGAGGCAACCAAAAAAGTAACACAATAATGCCAATTGTTAGAATCCCCAAGGGAACCATGTTGAAGTGACATGTTTTGTTAAGTAAAATCATTTTAAAAATGGTCCTCATGAAAACCCTAAATCATTTATTTAAAACAAGTAATTTGCCACTACTCAAGTAAGGATCTGTGCTATAGTATAATCGTAGCACTGGCATGAAATTGGGATCATTTGGGTTAAGTTTAAAAATGGATTATGGTGCAGCATTTGAAAAGTGTTCCTATCACCATAGTAACCATTTGCTTGACCCAAACAACAGAACCATTACATATAAAAAAAACAAGTACCTTTCTTATATAGTGCCTTTTATTCAACCAGTTGATCTGTAACTACTATATACAGTAATTGTCTCTTCTATCTTGGTCTAGCTCAGCGGATGGTATGATTAGTTACCTACTAAGGTTTCTCTGAGGGCTCCAGATTTTTGATATTTGAGGTGTCTTCAGAGGGTCTATGAAATGTTGTGTAGTTTAGATTCAGCCCTAACAACAATCTGAATGCTAGTTCATAAGTAAAAAAGGTGTCATGCGACACCATGTCCAAATTAAGGCCCTATTTGCAGGTAGATTTTGCCGCGTCGGCCATTTTTTTAAAGACATCCCTTACAAAAAAATACTGCAGTTTTTTCTGAAGTAATACTGCAGTTTTTTGGACATGAAAAAACTGCAATACTGCACTTTTATTGCAGTATTACATCAGTTTTACTGCATTTGTACTTCACTGTACTGCAGTTGTACTGCAGTTATTTTTGTACGGAAGTACAAATGCAATAAAGCTGCAGTACATTGAAGTACAACTGTAGGTTTGCAATATATAAAAAAAAGTGCAGTAAATGTGCAGTAACACTGCAGTAAAAGTGCAGTATTGCAGTTTTTTCATGTCCAAAAAACGGCAGTATTAATTCAGAAAAAACTGCAGTAATTTTTCGTAAGGGATACATACTCAAATGTTACTGACCACCACAAGTAAAGTGCTGGCCAGCGGTGTGAGGGACGCATAACTCAGTTATTGATTCCCTTATAATTCATCATTCCACTTAATGCAGGAGGCAGCACTCTACATGTGTCTCTTAGGACATACGCAATGTACATGTCCAAAAAAAAAAAAAACAAAAAAAAAACCATGACATCCCTTATTCCAGGTACATAAATGAAGTATAAAAGCTCTTCATTCAATACTAAAGAGGGCTTTAAACCAGGGCTTACCATTAGCGGATGACTGAGCTATCAGGTCTATATTTTCAGAGGGTGGAAGGTAGGAAATTGCCTTTGGTACTGTCAGTGCCTACCTAAAAAATTTAAAAAAAAATCTCGAAACATGTTACTCGTATGAAAGTTTGGCATAAAAAACTGTAACAATATTTACAAATATTCTTTGCAACTTATTATATTTTTATGAACCCTTAAACTTTTAACTAGAACTGAATCAACAGACACATTCCATTTTTACTACCAATGATTGATTACGTCATCTATCATTTTACGTGAAGATCTTTGAAGACCCCTGCAGTGGCAAAAGGGTTAAGGTCAAGTAAAGCATTTCCTACTATTGTCAATTCAACAGAGGCAAAGATCCCTCCTGTAATAATGGTCCCTCCCCAACCACCCACCCCTTTCCTTCTCTGTCTCTCTCACACTCTCTCTGTTCTTCTGGCTAATACTCTTACTCTCTCTGACTGAATAGTGGATCTTGTGATGTTTCAAAGAAACTCTGTAGCCGAACGACATCATTTTATGTGGGTTTGAAAGCTTCAGGAGCTGCCTGCATTATAAAAGCACCGGTGAGTCTCTCTTCCATTATACAGATGCTCTGCTACATTTAAGTTATATGTTATACGTTGAATGATTGGTTGCATTTGTGCGGAAGACAAACAATAGCTAATTCATATACTTAAACCATCAATAAACTCCTGAATACCTCTGCTTTGCATACTCAGAAAGTTTGCCTTATCAGTTTATAAAGAATCTGACCTCATTTGCAAATAGGATAAATGCCTAAAGAAAAGCTAATTTAGTTCAAATTCTTTTCACTAAGTGCATTTCAGCAAGGGAATTTGTTTATTTTCTTGTCAATTATCTAGCTTTTAAACAGTGTAACTGCTTTTTAGGAAATTGAATCTAACTATTCTTCAGCTGTGCTTAACAGTATTTACTTTAGAAAAAACTTTTAGTAATCAGTGTCATATGAGGAATTCCTGAAGGAAAAAAAAAAAAAAAAAAAGAAGAAGAAAACTTGCAGTTCTAATTAGCAATTTATTATATTTCCGTTGTATTGTCATATAACTATAAATCCTGCAGCACGGAAATGGTTAAGTAGGTAATGTCATCTGTGACGCTGTGGTACAGGTTAACTATTGCCATCTAAAAGACAATGCAAAACATACCCGTTCAGTTCATGAGAAAGTTAAAGTCTGTGATGTCTCCTCTCATAAACTAAAGGGACAGTTTACTGCCCCTGACATCCCTAGTAAAGAATAATGCATATTAAACTTCATAAATCAACAGCCAGTGCTGTTTTCCTCTGTGGTCCAGCGATTCTTGCTTCAAGCATCCAATCGGTTGCATGAAAGTGCTCTTATTGAAATCAAAGAGAGTGCTTTCTGCGCATGCACACGGGAGTCTGAACCCCCATCTCCAGCGATCGCAAAACCAGCACTTAAGCTGACTGGAGGTAAGTATAACACATGCTAGAGATGTGTTTAGTTGAACACATCTCCAGCACATCATATAGCTAGAGGATGGAGAAAGGTCACATACATATAGGAGGATTCTGCTGAATCCCCCATGCATTTGCAATGGGAACATCAATAAAAACATAAAGGGACCGCCTAGCTATCATATACATTTGGTGCATATAAAGGCTGCATTGTACATTTAACAGTTGTTCTACAGGAAAATTCTCTCTACCTTTTCACTCATTTGCTTAGACAGTGCTCTCTAAATTGCTTTAAGAAATTCCACAAGAGGAGGAAATGAATAGTTGAATTATGAACACATAAGAGCTTTACCTGGTTACCTGGGATCTTTTGGAGTAATTTGTGTAGCACTTAAGTCATTGCACCTGGGTATTGGCTGGGCGTGATGAGAGTTGGATTCCAAAGTAGCTAAGAGTGCTGAGGGTTGCCTTGTCTCTGTATATGTTGCACCTGCATCTACGAGAGGAACTGGATGATGGGAGCTATATAATTATATTGGGGTTTATTTGCAGTTCCAGTGAGATAAATGCACTGAATTCGAATTAGCTAGGCAGCTGCGTAAACTGTTGGCGCTATATAAATAAAGGATAATAATAATAATAATTTATAATAATAATAATAATAATAATAATAATATTTTCTGTGCAGCCCACAACAGTGAAGTGACTTTTTAAGACAAGTCATGCATTATGGAAGCCATGCATTATACAGGGCCAACCAAGTTGTTCTTGCAGGAGCAGGCATGGGTGTAGGAAACAGGGGGGCCCAGGGGGACAGATCCCCCCCAGTAAATCATGCGGGGGGGCCGATAATGAAGAAATCCCCCCAGGGCTGTAGGAATCCCCACCAATCAAAACACCGTAGGGCACCCAAGCGGAGGAGAGGGGCGAGCGGTCGCTCATGAAGGAGTTTTCAACATCCGCTCGGCGCCCCTCTGTCTCTTCTGCTCCCTAACACCACCCGCCTCAGCGCTGCCCTGACTGCAGTGGGCAGAGCATGAGGCCTCTGTCCTAGTGCCGGCGCTTCACGCAGAACCCCGGAATATGACCGGCACTCAGCAGTGAAGCTGCGTGCACTGCGGCAGAGCAGCAAGTCAGAGGCCTCACGCTCCCACCACAGGACTTCAGCAGGTAAGTGAACTACAAAGGGGTAGGTAGGGAGAGGGTAGATAGTGAGAGGTGGTAGATAGATGGGGTAGATAGTGCGAGGGGCTAGATGGTGAGAAGGGGAGAGGGGGTAGATAGTGAGAAGGAGTGAGAGGGGTAGATAGTGAGAAAGGGGGATAGAAAGTAAGAAAGGGGGTAGTAAGAATATTGAAATAAAGAATGAGAATTAGAGAGAATGAATGAATTAATATGTGGATGAATTGTGTGAATGAGTAAGAAAATGAATGAATGTGTGGATGAATTGTGTGAATGAGTGAAATAATTAATGTGTGGATAAATTGCTTGAATGATTTGTAAGAATGTATTTTCTTGGGGACCAAGATTGCACAGACAGGGACAAAGATGGCTCACGCTGGGCTGTTTAGGGACAGAGTTGGCTCACTCTGGACTGTAATCTGTTTGTGTAATCTGGGTGCTGGTCAAATTCTATGTGAGGAATGTGGATGCCAGGGCTGGCCTTTGGGGTGTGCGACCTGTGATATATGGCTGTAATTTATCTATACCTTTAATGAGTTTTTTATGTGAATTCTAGTTGATTTATACCTGAAAAGCTGGGTTTATGTGTTATTCTGTTGATCTGTATCTGCTATGCTATGTTTCCATACAGTATTTATGTATACCTGCAAATTTCAGTTTGTATGTCTTATTTAGTTGATCAATACCTGCAATGCTGTTTCATGTGTTGTTTATTTAATCTATACATCCAGTGCTGAGTTTACATGTGATTTCCAGTTGATCTATACCTGCAATGCTGGGTTTGTGTGTTCTGTTGATCTATATCTGCTATGCTATGTTTCCATATATTATTATTGTATACCTGCAAATACAGGCTTTTTATGTCTTATTCAGTTGATCTATACCTGCAGTGCTGTTTAAATATGTTGTTTATTTGATCTATACCTGAACTACAGGAAGTAAGTAAAAGAGAGGTATGGCTTAGTGAATAATGGGACTCTTGGATGATTACTGGGGAGAGGACCTCTCAATGTCATCGCAGAGTGCACCGACTCTCACAGTCTTCCCCTAATATATTTTTTAGGTGTGGGAGCAGCTAAACTGGAGTGATTGCATGCTAGGGAGCGTGGAGGGGGGCCCAAGGAAATGCTTGCCTAGTGTCCAATTTTTCAATATTTAAAAAAACATTTTTGTTACAAAGCTGTTTCTGCCTACATTTTATGTATTAAACGTACATTATTTTTACCAGTGTTTCAAGTTATATATTATGGTACGTGTCTGCAAAAAAAGAGATGGGGAGAAAGTGGGTTAGGGGATAGTGAGGAAAGAGGTATCTGATGGGGAGAAAAAAGGGGGTATCTGGTGGGGGAAAAATGCTCTCCCCACAGATTTTTAGGGGTTCCTACGCTCATGGGAGCAAGGTAGGCACTTCAATATGCAAAATAAAGTTTGTGAATTAAAACTACATGCAACTTTAATGTAAACTTGTACTTTTATAAACAAACCCCAATTTGTAAAGAATGTTGAAAGGTGGATGGCAATAACCGATACAGCAGCAAGTTCAAACATCTACAATGACTTGTAAGGTCTAGTACCCAGGGCCCTCTGCATCGTTTTTTCTGTTTAAATATTTTATTGATTGTATAACTCATTATTCCTTTTGAGGTATGGACAGTGAAGGACCGGTAATTAAAATCAGCCAGGTCACCTTGAGGCCAGCAGCTTCTAAAATAAAAAAATATGTTTCTGCAGACTAGGGTGATCACACATATAATGTTTACTTATGGATGGCCAGCCCAGATAAGGTGCTGCCCTGTATCTGGGGTGGTCAGCAATATGTAAACATTATACATGTCCTGGAAAACATGGCTGATGTTGTGGCAATAATCTATATGGAGCCATTGGGCATCAGCCAGCCGGGCATTTGCTCAGTTTGCCAAATGGCTAGTCTGTGCCTGGATATGGATCAAAGGGCTTTAGGATGTAACATTTGAGACATAAGAAGACTTGTGTTAGTAACATGAATATGACAGGACAGGCTTTAAGTTGTTTTTTTATCAGGTTCATCATTATAGCTTTCCTTGAGTGCAACAAACACTTCTATTTTCCAATCATGCATCTGTAACCCATAAACACGCCTTGTCCAGTGTTTATATGTATATCATAAATCACAGGACTGATGTCTGCAAGGGAATCATTTCTGAGCATGTTAGCCAATATCTTACATTTCAGAATACAAATAAGAATCTAGTGATCCCTTCCACCCAACCAAAACCTTCAGAACAACCAATTTTCTCCAGGGTGTACAAACAAGATGATACAGTCCTCCACTCAAATCTTGACAGGGGGCTTTATCAAGGCAACGTTATAATGAATATCAATGGGAACCAGATGTTTTGAAAGCTACACAGCAGGAGGCCATGAGTTACATTAAGCTTATAGAGTGTTCCTTCATTCTGAGTTTCAATGAGCCATAGCTAGAAGCTAAAACGAACTTTCTTGTTCTTCAGAATTAAAACTAAAACACTCTATTCCATTTGTCTCCATTAACAAAGTTAATTCATGTAAACATTTGTAGAAGGGAAAAATTACAATTAATAAAATATATGGTTTATTTTGAATAGTTCAATATTAGCACACAAAGATTGCCAATTTGTCTGTAGAATGACCAGTTCCATCATCAATTCAACAAAATTACATGAGTTACTTACAGAAGTTAGCAGAAATGTTATTTTACACAACTGCTACATTAGTCAGTTTAATATCAATTTGGCCCGGTTTTGGATAACCTATTAAAAGATGTTGAAAGGCTTAGGGGAATTTAAACATGCATGGGATAGCATACGGCTATTCTGAATGTAAGATGAGGCCAAGGACTAATTAGGGTTTGAGTCTTTATATCAGGAAAAGCACACAGACTAGATGGTCCGTATGGTTCCTAACTGCTGCCAAGTTCTATATTTATATAAAACATAAATCATACGAGAGGGGTTTTATATGTAGCCAAAATGATTAATTGGTAGCCTCTCTTGCAGCTCAAAGCTACATAATCACCTATTTAAGAAAATAAGATAATACGAACAGAGAACTATAAGAGCAGTTAATAAGATATGGTATAAATGACCCTTACTTGGTAATACCAATGAGAACTACTATGTAGTCATTGTGAAATTACATTTGCAAAATACAGATACCGTTACCTGTAAACACGTGTTAATCTGAGACGTGTACCAACAAAACTATATAAAATACATTCAAATACAACTTATATTTGTTGAGGGCAGTCTCTAACTAATGTTTAATGACTCTACTTCAAGCTTATTTGGTACTTAGTACTAACTATTTTAAAAAAAAAAAAACATTAAATCTTATATATATCTTTTGCTGTTCCCATGCTGATTGCAGTATTCATTAATTTTCCATAGATTTAGACATACAGCTGGGGTATGGTGATTATAGAACTCTGTGAATGTGGATTTGGAACAAACCTGGTAAAAATATAATTGGAGTTGGCTGTCAAGATGTTGATAAAATATATATAAAAACAGTTCAGTAGAGCAGTGGAGTAGATGGAGTGGATTTTAGCTGTATATGCTAAAATGGTGTCCACAACCCACAATAAATAGTTAGAAAAAGTTAAAAAAGGTCCAAACAAGACCAATTTATACCTATTTTTTTTATATGAATATGCATGTAAAGGACTGGCATCCTGATTTAGCAATACGCTAAACACATGAACACCAATTCTTATCAGCTGATCCAGTAAACTGAATACACATCCTTAAACCAACTCCTAAAGTTCAATAAATCCATCTGTAATCTATAAAGTCCTTTAACATTAGTACAAAAGACTACAAAAATCCCCCAAAATGATTTTCTGCATCTCGCCACCCTTATGTTGTTCTCTAAATCTAATGTTTCGAATGGTCCTTAATATTAATTGTGGTTTTCAATTGCGGCATCCCACCTCCTCCTTCGTACAAAGATTAATTCCACTGAATGGATGCTTGACACCAATTTATTCCAAATAGAAGATAACAAAATATCATATCAAGTAGAGCCACATGGCAGAGGCCCTCAGAATTAGCATCTGGTCCCTTAACCTGATATGTGGCATAATATGCAGCCCAATGCTTAACTTGCCACACTAAATGTTTAATTTTATAAAACCGGAATCATTGATCCACGGTAGACAGCATTTATTTTACTTATACAGCCGTTTCAGTGGTACGAGATACATATTTGAGTCTTGTTTTGGTAAGCACACCAACTTTTCCTTTAATAAACCTTGTATTGAAGGTCTGCTATGTGAAATACACCAGCTCCATCCCAAATGTAATTGAATCAAATACAGACTCCATCTCTTGTATACAAAACAGCATCCAATTCCTGTTGTTTACCAGTTTCTTCGTGGTCTGTTTCCTGTTTTATAAAACACACTATTCATCTCCTGTTGTCCTGTATACACTATTTACTTTGTGCTGAAGCAAATGGCTAGTTAATCAGAGACATGTTAAGATTTCCCCCGAGGCAACACTATCGCAACATATGAAATAATCTTTGCACTTTATAACAACAAACTCATACCTCTATACATATATCTTTGCATAACACGTTTTCATATATACTGGGCCACCCCGGGAATCCTACTTGCTCACAAAGGGTGCTGCCAGTGGTGCAAATCACACCAGGGGGCAATGGGGTTATTGTTCCTATTTCCCAGTCATTGTATCCACCCAAAGTTTACTCTTCCAGCTACACATAGAAAGAACAATGATTTCTTTCTGCTGTAAATATTAAAGGCCCAAGTAGTCATTAATGCTGCATGTACGGCACTGAGTGAGCTTTTAGCAAAATGTCCTTGCCAAGCTATGTTAAAAATCATGTTCAATAAATATGCACAATACCTTAATGGATACATGTTGCAAGCGAGTCCACAAGGAAAAAAAGACTAGATGCCCTGGGTATACCATTACCAATAGAACCTGTACCCTTAATACCAGCTTTCCCAACTAGAGCATGACCCTCCAGGGAACATATCTTGTATGTTGGCACTTATGGAAGATTCCTTCCCCCATTTGAGAACTCCAAAATACCCATTGTCCCAAGCTTTGCAGAAACATGGTTGCAGACTGTTTGGCTAAATCTTAGATGTGTGTTTATGGTTATTTATTTCATTATGGCATGCCATGTGTATATAAAAATCTCATTTAACTCATTTGTTTCTAGTGACACTGATGTTCCACCGCATTTATGTTGTAAAAAAAAAAAAGAAGTACTAACGCCAATGTTATGCTGAAAAAAAGTAACAGAAAAACATAGCACATAGTGGTCTGGGTGGTTAAGCTGTGACTGCAGTTCGTCCAGCTGTTTCCAGAGGTTTAATTTTGTGCAGCTGGGGTGACCTCACCACTCTTGGAATCCCTTGAGGACCAGAAAACCATATTCAACTAACCCAGAGCCAGCAACTAGAAATACGTAAATGGGACAGAATCTTACACAGATTTCCCAGCCTTTCATCTGCACCCTTACAATCATCTCCCCGCGGTGTATAATACTGCGCAAGTTATCCATGATAACCCATGTTGTGCTAATGTCTGTATAACAGGGATGGGCAGATGTTCGTATAAACGAGCAATAGTGAGACTTTTAGTGAGTTGCCACAAATGACATATTTCTGTAATGCTAATCTGGAAAAACTCAGATTGGCATTCATCCTACGTATTTGTAAAAAGTCCCTAAACGATGAATGTGTCTGGTTGGGAGTGGCTTTCACACAATACAGTTATTTCCTTGCTAGCTAAGAAACAAGATACTTATTTCAGTTGTTGGAGGTGTACTTGACAATCACCTGCAGATCAAGACATTTCGGTGCATTAAACAGGGCTAACCAAGTCTCTCCCGCACCAAATGTTCATCCGATTTGATCCCACCTAATGTGTAGTTAATTTGATGAGCTGGTATCTACTATCTGCAAATTCCCAGATCAGTGAATTAACCCCTCATCACTCTCATGTTCTCCATGGTCTATGAAACTATTATGTTTTTTTTCTCACCAATATTTGCCTGTTTTTAGAGAATATCTGTATATATCATATACCGTATATCAGAGACAAGAGGTTTCCCTTATAACCGGTTGATCAACAGTGCTGTGTAAAGATTACAGTAGTGATTTGGTCTGTTTAAGCATCTAATCCCATCCTAAAAATATCACGCCCCTAACTTTTCAACACATACAATATGTGCTAAAGAGGGGAACAACTGCAGTTGCTCAAATATTTCTGAATCCCTTAAATGTACTAGTGGCTAAACCACGCAATCTTTACCATATGGGATGAGTTACTCTGGATAAGTTTAAACAAATGAATGTGAACCCAAGTACAAAAAACTTAGAAGGGCTCCTCCTATGGGATACAGAAAAGGTGGGATTCTAACACGTATGTACCATTCAGTGGGTTTATCTCATGTACTGAACTGTAAAAAAGGAGAATTTGAAAGTGACGATTATACCTTAAATTAATCCAGAGACTTTCATAGACATTTTTTTCTTTGCACGAGTAAATTTAAGATGCATAAATGTCATATTAATTAAAAGAAAACATTGCTTAGCGGAGCTATACCTCTTCATTCAAATATTTGTGGTTCCATTGGGTTCTCTATATAGTCTTAGGGACAGCAGATACATAGAAGTTGGCGCTCCATTAAATATATAAAAATCCTTTGCTGTATTTATGACTAGCCCTGATGCTTCAGCTAATGACCATTGTATAGTAGTGTCAGTTTTCTTTTGATAGTGTATGGAAAAGTTCATTCTTGTTATAAAATATTATTTAGCTAGTACATATATATACCGTATTGGCCCGAATATAGGCCTATAGCATTCTTCATTGGTAATGAACCTTACTCAAATATGCCAAGGGACAGGTCTGACTAGCCCATTTGCAGAGCCAGGTGCACATATTACGTGACCCCGTGGTAATAGGTTTTTAACAACCATGAAGACAGGCAAGGCAAGTGTGTTAGAGTGAGTGTGTGTGTTTTAATTATGGGGGCACTGAGCTTTACTTGCCCTACCATGGTCGAAGGTACCAGCCCTCTTCTTACTATGCCTTCTGGTTTTCAATTACGGTTAAGCATATTTTCACAGCAATCCTTCTAAATCCACGCACAAAATAACATTGTTACATGTCTGTTCGGTTTTGTTCATTCTCTTGGCAGGAAAACATTTAATATTTTTTTTCTTTTGATGGCCAGAGGCTCCGTTACACAGTGTCAGAGAGCAGTTACGTCACTTGTCACAGTTTCCGCTAGACTCCTGTGTCGTTTTCCAAATCCCCGTGCTCACATCTTTAACTGTGGAATACGGCTTGGTATCCTATGTTTGGCTGACCATAATGGGAGTTGTAGGCAACAGTCCCTGTTACCAGCTGGTACCAGACGTTGCCAATTCCTGCTAGGAACACAGCCACGCATATGTCACATCTTGCACCTTATTTTAAAAAAAGACACCCTAGGGATGGAAAGTTTAACCAAGACCTTCATTTTGGCAGTGGTAGAAAATGACACAGGTACTTAAAGCAGATCTGTCAGTTTTCCCAAATATTGCATTTTACAGTTTGGTACATTAAATAAATCTTAGTGATACTCTTTAGAGATTATGAAAAACAATGTATGTATGTATGTGTTGGAAACTTGTATGATTATTCCTTCTCATTAACTCCGTAAGTCACAGAAGTATTTTATGCTACAGGACTCAAGTCTTTCTGTTCTGCACCCATACTTTAATAATTTTACATTAATTAGTTTTCTTTGATGATTTTACTTAGTACCTCAATTTATTTACTGTCACATAGTTCAAGTACCATAATACTTTCATATACTTTAGACCCCAGAGATCTCTTTTGTATCTAGAGGGTAATAGTGATGATACTATTATTACATCTTTTTTGATTTCTTTATATTTGTTATCTGTTTTTATTTTGAGGAGAAAACCAAACCTTGTTTGCTTTACTTCTCACACTCATCTACCTGGTATGCTATTGACGGCGTAGGGTGTGATAGCAGCTGGTGGAGGATGAGGAGAGACTTTACAAGGCAGGAAATTAATTGATGTGCTAATTGTGCCACCTTTTGCCACTTGTTTGAGCTTACAAAAGTATATTTTTCGAAATGAGGATGACTTTAGGAGAACTATTGAAATCTAATTACAGAGCATAAAGATGATTACATCATACAAAACACCTAGATGAAATATGCGATGATTTGTAATATGTATGTCCTGTGCAAATGTTACAATTATTCAGGCACCACTAAAACGCACGTGTTTATCCTTTGTCCTTTAATGTAAGTTTAACTTACCATTCCTGTGCAATACTGGAAATGTGCAAGCATGCACTAATTCAGCACTTCTCAGAAAAGGGTAAATTCCATAAAAGACTGCTGAGTTAAGTCTTATTCTGCACATACAATTAATTTATATGGTTATGTAGCTATACATTAACCCCAATACTAATTGAAAGGAAGGTGAATAATTTGTCTGGTTGTAATAGGGCAAGAGGTGGATGCGCATGGAAAGACAGAGTACAGTATTTTTTTTCCAAGTTACAATAATTAGCTTAAGTCTATCTTTTGAAGAACTAGTTTTTACAATGTGGGGTATGAGCTGGACAATGTGCAGGCGGGAGATGGGTTCAGAAATACAAGGACCAAAAAATAAATAAAAGCAGCTTTGCCATAGCTTGTAATAAATCCCATAATGACATTTCACAAACCAATAAATCATTTTTGGGTGAATTTGGGGTTTTAATTTTACCCAATCCTTTATTTTGAATAGCTGTCAAAGTGTACGAACAATGTATTGTTTTCTTTATCAGTTACCCAATTAGCATTAAGAATTTTATTGTATCTCACAGTAATCCTTTATGTGTTGTGCTACCAAAAATGTCTGCTGATGATTCTACCTGGAAATTCTTTGGATCTATCCTGAAGACTTCATGTATGACAGTCGATATCTGTGTCTTTGGATAGCCTTTTGATTTCAGGTGAGGAGGAGTTACATTTAGCTCCACCTACACAATGTCTCATTATGTCTATACCTTTTCCATTTGTGGCCATCGTACTGCGGTTGACAGGTATTTATAACTAGGATATCTGAGTATTTCCTAGAACTGTATTAATTTTAAAAATAATAATCATGTCACAAAGGCCTTCCAGATTACTGAATAATCATTGGTCTGTTACGGTTTACATTTGTATATTCAAAATATATGTTACTTGCCATTTCAGAATCTTACTTAAAGTAATGCACTGAGCACATGGCATAAAAAGAGCCAAGCATTGGTGCAGAAGGAGGCCTCATCTCCCTGAGTTTATGGCTTTCTCCTTGTTCCTGATTTCCACTCCTGCCGTTCTGTTAAAGGAATAATTACTAAAATCCCTCAGATCCTGTTTATACAGCTCTCTGCTAACAATGTTATCACATGAAATAATAACTGGCTTCTTTCTAGATTCCAATAATAGCACTCAAGCTAGCACAGCTGTTGGCTGTTAGTCAAGAAACATGGCTTCTCACACAAAAACATATTTTCCTTATTGTACTCAAATAATGAGAAAATTGAGCACTCATCAAAACAAAACTGAAAAAAAACATTGTAATGCATATTTTGGAACGATACATATTTCCAATGTATTGCAGGATGACTATAATGTTCTTCTAATCAGGGACCATTTGAAAAGAACACTCTAGTCCACAAAATTGTATTTGTATGTAGTAATTTAGTTATTGGAGTTAGAAAATGGAACTTCTGTCTCATCTATCTTATTCCTCAGCTGCCTCTACTGAAACTAAGAAGCTTTTGTATGCACACTTCTGATCTTCATGATCAGGAGTGCTCCCGTTGAAATCAACTCCTACCAAAGCACTGCAATTCCTTCTAGAAATAAAAGGGTTAAGGGTTAAGGGTAATCCACTCATTAAGGTCATAAGACATTCTTGCTTTTAAGGATACTAATCAGCACATTACTAAGTAACCTTTATGGTCCACAAGGGTTTTAAGGGATTTCCTGGTTACATTTTATGCTACAAGAGCTTGCAGTCCTGAGTTTTAGGATTTCCTTCAACGCCGTTAATTAATTAAGGCTCAACAGCATAGACAGCAATGATAATTTACCTTTATTGCATTGATATCTTGTTTGGCTGGTTTAGCAACCCCCAATTTTAATATGGGGTTTCAGCATGAGTTTCCTCACCACAGGGAAATCCTCATCCCCATGCAGGTACCCATAATTATGGGCTTTCCTTTAAAAGAGAGACATGCAGCAAATCTGGGGTTTACCACCGTAATGTACTACAACTATTTATTCTGTCAGCTCATTCATGCCTAGACATTAACACTATAATTTCCTTAAACTAATCATTGAAACATAGGCATGTACCCTTTCAATAATAGGCATAAAAAAATCATGGGTTTAGATGTAACTTGGTAATTCTTCCCAAGTTATGCATTTGATGAAAACATAAAATATCTTTATTGACAGTGTTCAAAGGCTTTTAGTGGGAATTGAATAAAAAGATATATTTACACGACAGAGCCCTGAGGGAAAGTCTACACAGCAAGAGGTCAGCAGTTGAAATAGAGGGATAAAAGTAGTCTCTGAAGTAAGGTCAACCTCTGTCACCTCCTTGGAGACAGAGACATGCAGACAGCTGAGGCCCTAAAGACTACACAGTGGGCACAAGTCTGTGCATTATTATTATTATTATTATTATTATTATTATTATCTTTTATTTATATAGCGCCAACAGTTTACGCAGTGCTTAATACAATACATATATTCAAGGGGTCTGACAAGATGAGAATTGACAGACTAATTCAAACCGAAACATTAGGTGGAGAGAGCCATACAAACAGTGTTCCTACCTCTTGGTACCACATATCTGGCATGGCAAGTGCTTATTATTTTCCCATATAAATATTGCTATGGTTTTACTATGGGGATATAGAATCAATATGCATAGATGTTATTTATAATAATAAATAACTGCACTGGCCTTGCCATCAGTGCATATTGTAAAATGCTAACTAGTTATAATGAATAACAATTTTCAAAAAGAAGGCCAGACTGGCAATGAAGAGGCAGCCATGGCACTTAACACTGACATTAATGAGGCCAACATCCATAAAACTAAGCAATTGAGCGTTTAAGAAGCCCTCAGCAGACTAGAAACCTACAGGAGCCTGTGACCTCCAAATCTGATAACCATACCAGGGAACTTCTTAGCTCCGGCTACCGGGAGCCTTCCCTTGCGGGACCCAGCCAGGACTGCCCACTCACATCGGTGGGCAGTCCCGCTGACGTCGGGGCGTTCCCAATCATGTCAGTGGGCATCACGGGAAACACGTCCATTTAAAGGCGAAATGGGCGGGCGGCGGTGCGCGTCGAGACCCTGCTCCCGTGACGCGGAGGATTCGGGTGTTGACCCAGAGAACCGGTGCTTCATCCGGAGATCTCCTAGTCAAACATGGAGTCCCCAGGTATGCTGATATCAAGTCCTAAATGTGTACAGCTAAAAAGGATGGCTTGCTTTCACTGAGGAATCCAGGAAGGAGCTTCCCTGTGAAACGTGTTAAATAATGCTTTGAGTTTTCTGGGTTAAGCCAAGTATCTAACTTGGCAGCTAAAACTGAGGCTTAATTAACAGAACAGAAATTGTCCCTGTAGGAAAATGTCAACCACCACTTAAGGAACTAGCAAATAATTTGTAATCTGGAGCAAATGAATGCGGAAGACGGCCATAAACATATTGTACGTTGTGTAAAATAATGTTTCCTTGGTTTCCTGTAATTGTTGTTGTGTTCTTACTAGACACCTCAAGTGAGATAAATCTTAAATGTGTATGTTAACCTTTGCTTTCCAAGAAATGTAGGAAGTGTTTTGTTATTTTTCGAAAACTGATTATATATATATATATATATATATATATACATATGAATGGCAGTAAACTTAACAATTTACAACTACATAAAAAGAAATCCCCAGCAAATGAAGTTAAAGGCATAATATCAATATGTCACATACATTATCCTGGACTGATTTAAGGCAAGGCCAACCATGTCATATTTTGTTCCAAAATGGGATTTTTGTTTTATTGCATTTATTTAAAGAGCGCCAACTCTTCCTTACCAGTGGAACACATTCCACACCATATTATAGCACATAACAACAACCCCCAGCTATGGAGTCTTTTGGGTCCAGTAGGCAGTTCTCGTACCACGTGCACCAAAGAGTCTTAGACCGTCCAATGCCATCAGCCATCTTCAGGACATGCCTCCCCGAGCCCATAAGGCAAACTCCTGAATCACAAACTCATATAAACAGTGGCCAAGAGGAGAAGAACACTGATGCGGTGACAATAGACCAGAGAGAAACACAGACAGGACAGAACAACTTGACCGTACAACTGACCCATAAAACTAAGCCAAACTGAGGGGTGGGAAAAATCCCTGATCCCTCTTCACCTCCCTCTAAACCCTTTGAACCTGCAACAATGTTGTAAGACTCATCCAATAAAAAGGATGATGCTGGAAATACTTGTAGGCCTAGGCCAGCAGTCATGCCCCTTCCTTATTGGTCCAGGGGGCTCCTATAGCATTAAAATTGATAATACACAAATGAACAATAATGTTAACACATTAAGATATAACGGTACAGAAACAGAAGACGGCCCTGCTGTTGTGAGCTTACAATCTTTTAGGAATCAATACGTTGCCTGAGTTGTAAATGCATTAGCTATGGAATATGATAGTAGTATATAAATCAGTAAAAAAATAATAATTTATAAAAGGCTTCAGGGCATTTGCAATGTACAATTCAGTCTTGACAGACCTTAAAATACATTAGGAAACATTCATTATTTATGTCACATCACAAAATGCAGGCATGCCAAATGAAAGTTATTACAGCTTCTGTCTGGCTGACTCTATCCCCTTGAGAATTGCAATTTTAATGTTGATCAATAGACAAATGAATATATATATACACTTTAAGGCCAGCGAATGCCTGGTGACATAAGGGTGTGTGACGTCTGGATATGCTTTTTTATGCCTGCGTAGCATGCAGCCAGGCATATCCAGCCATTGGAGTGGCAGATCAGGTGAGTGTGTGGAATTTTTTTCGGCCAAAGGACCACCAGCCATTTACCCTGCCTGACAGTCGTGGCCTGAATATACTGTACTAGCCATAGTGGTGTAACATAGACATGCGATTTAATGCTTTGCATGGGTATAACTTGCAATGTGTTCTTTAGTTAGGCTCTGTGGTGCTGAGAGACATTTCCCAACACCACCATGAGTCCTTGTTTTCAGTAAAGTCGACTTTCAGCGAAAACAGACAAATCCACTCCTAATGGGAGAAGATCACTTTAAAAAACAATCTCCTAGCTATTACAAAACAAGGTACAGTAATACTGCCAATGCATCTGAGAGCCGCTGAATTCAAAAATACTGTGTATCCTCTTGAAGGATAATATTTTTTTAGAAGGGGTTTATACAGGGTTAACCCAGTAACGGTACGCAGTAGCTTTGGTGCCAGGATTTTAAAGGCCCGAACAGCAACTCTATTTGTCGTCGGCAGGGGCCTCCTCTGGGTCTGGGGCTAGTGCAAAAAAATTAAAAGTGCTTGAAGGATCCAGAAGTGATCACCGCGCCTACAAACGTGTTCAAAAAACATAAAAGTTGATGTGCTTACCTCACACACCAAATACTTGAACATGCTCCCTGCCTGAATCATAGCTTAGTAGCCTCTGAAGAACCTTGGGTCTCCAAGATACCCAGCTTCAAGGCCAGAGAACCAAGCTTTCCCTTTCTCACAGGTACACACTTGATCTTAGCTAAAAGGAAGAGCTTGTGACGTATGCACAATATTGGCACCATGAAATATGGGGCTTGTATTTAGTTATTTCTATGGCTGTTTTTCCCCAGCAAAGCCCTGAAAAGACCTGGCAGTCAACCTGGCATGACCTTGCTGAAAATGAGTCCTGATGTTATTTTATTTAACTGATTATCCATTCACATTAATTTATTCTGCCCTTTTGTGGATGCTAAATTTTATATATATATATATATTCATATAAGACTAACATAAGGCGAGCTGTTGGGTTGTACAAGGGACCCCTCCAATGTATTATTATATATTTACATACTAAAAAAAAAAAGCTGGCACCTGTAAATCACATTTATTCATACCATATGCCCCATATAACATCAGATATTAGTGTTTTTTTTTACTTTACACTTTGGGGGAGGATGATTAAAAAGATCTAGCCCTCCTGCAGGCCTTTTGGGTGGGAAGGGAAAGATGTGGACACATATGCCCTTTGGAGAATGTGGCTCCAGAAGATGACGATTAGGAGTCCTGTGGGCCACTGTGGTATTAGAACAATCGCTTGCTTTACTGATAACACAAAAGCCTTGGGCTTCGGCCATTAAGTCACACATTCCTCCTAGAATCGAAAGATGCGTATGCCTCTTCTAGGTCATTGGGCCAAATTTGATAGCTGAAACAAAATCATATAATGAAGCAACTGGCAGTGCACTAGTTAATACTTTTAGAAGAAAGTTTAAATCCCTCTCCTGTACTGTGGGAAAGATGTTGTAAGCTTAGAGAGAAGGGAGTGGTGGGATTGGATTTAATTACCGTTCCCAGAAATCCTTCCAGATAGACTGATGATTATTAAATGCAGAATGAAATAGTGATCAGCCCTTGGGTGTGTGAGAGAGGTGTTTGGACACAGCTTGCATCTTAGGCCTCTCTAATGCCAGGGCATCTTTTTTCAGTGTGTTAACCTTCTCATTTTACACACTTGCTGAAAACCAGCCACATGCAGCTTTGCCCTCAAGTACTTGGAAATGCATTGCTTACCCCACTTAGGTTTAAAAATGTAATAAAATCTAAAATAACAGAGATTGTTATCTAAATCAGTGAAAATAAATTACATCATTGCTATTTGCAAACTGATTTTATTTGGCTTTTACTGTTCAAGTAAGTGAATGTGCTATGGAACTTGTCCAGTATAGCAAACCACACTGTCAGATGTTAAACTATGGTAAATGCTAGAGTTTCTTTAACATACGTACAGCAAACTTGCACAAGTTGGACTATAATCAGATAATAATCTGTGTCGGTACTGAGGGACCTGGGTGGTAGGTAGTGAGGTTTTTTATGTCAAAATAAATTTATATTGAAAAAAATAGTCTTAACTTCCCTCATCCGACAGGACCAGGCATGTAGGGAGGGGGAGAGGCACAGATAGGCTCCATGCCTATCCAAAGAGTTAATTATCCCAATGGGCATTGTTAGGTGAAGGGGGGCAATCTTTGACCCACCTTGGTTAATGGGGTGAACGAGGGACCCATGTTGTAATGTGAGTTTGACACCTAAATCATGGATATATACCTCTTCCATCACATATTGCATATAAATTGCATATAAAGATATAGTATCACAAAGCTGTGTATACTTGTCAGTGTATACTTTCTAAATGTTGTATCATTCATCATATCTTCCTGCTTTTTACAATCAATATAACTTTCAGATGGAAAAAGCGTCCTACTGAGTGGCAAAAAGAATGGAAAAATGAATCTTCTCATCATGCCACATGATGGAAGTTGAGTCTGGCTGAGATCTCAGCTTGGTCCTTCTTCCAAAGATATACTGCATATTTAAGACAGATTAAATGTTTTCTTGACTCACCTAATGACTAAGTACATCCACCTTCCCGGCAGGAAAAGCATTACAGTTTAGATCAATGTACCAATGTGTCCTCTGTCTAGGGGAGACAAAGGAGGTGGAGTGAGTAGTAAAGTCATGTGAAAGCCCTAAGATTAAAATGATTTGCTGCATTATGTGGAATGGTTTGGACCGCCAGCAGTGATCAATAGTATCTGCAGTTCTGCATTCACACAGTCGTTAAATGTAGGGCTCCTTTACCATAGGTAATTGTGCATGGGCTCGATCATTTAAAAGTCCAGAGAACACAGTGATGGATTCTGTGTTTCAGATTTTTTTTAGTTCATGAAGTCATTTTAAAAGTTAACTGTTGCCAAGGAAGATTGGCCACTATCAAAAGAGTTGTTTCAAGTCAGTTGGCCCACAAAATACTACCCAGTCCAATTTGTTAATGCAGCGCATATGTCAGAAAGTGGCAATAAAAAAAGTCAACACAGTGAATCCAAGAGTCTATCTGTGACAAATAACGTATTATATGTTTTTTCAGATGTGTAGGAACCTTAACATAATTTATTGTCCCTTACCTTTAGAAAATGCTAGCCTTCAGGCTCAACTTTACTCTGCAGGTACCCCAACTTCATACAGCATAAAAAAGGGAAAAGGGGAGGATGGCATAGAAATGACATAGGAAAGATAGTAAACTAGGTAAACTTGGAGCATTAACACTACATGGCAACCTTTCAAAAAAGGTATCCTACACACATACAATGGAAAAATCAGATACTGGTTGCCCTAGTAGCAATAAGTAAACTGTGCCTTGATGTGACCGATAAGGTCTCTCAATTGGAGACTTAATTGGGCTAAAGTAGACTATCCTTATGTAATACATTTCCATCGGATGCCGGTGGCATAGAAACTGTGGTAAGAAGCACAATGTGTGTCAATAAAGGGAAGGTAGGGTAGGTTAAGATCAGCAGTCCCTGAAACTGAGGAACTCTAATATTTAAAAAACACACATAAGAATTCAAAATGGTAGGTTTCATTCCCACTGTCTGTGGTTACTTAAGAGAACTGTAAGCTCTTTGAAACACAGTTTGCCATTTACAGGGAAATGGCAGTCATAGCTTCTCTGCTAGTACAGTTTAACATTCTGATGGGTGTTACTAAGCATCTGTCTTACTTCTGATTCCTGACAATGTTTACAAAATAAGTGCGGGAGAATGTAAATCCCAGATCCCCAGCCCATGAACTAATACACCACTCAAAGCATGGTTCTGCAGTTGTTAATACTGTATTATTTTTTTCAAACATAGCACTCTATAGCCTATAGTCTATCATACATCTCTACTGTCCCTTCTTAATAGAAACACGTCCCCTCTTTTACATTTTTAAATGTACATAGTACGTAGTCTGTACTGGAAACTTTCAGACACTCCTGGCTTCTAAGTAAATGCTCTGCTCTCAAGCTAATGGAAACTGGCTTAAAGCACGAAATATTATTCCTGTCATATTTCACTGTATGTGCAATGAATAGGGTCCTGATTTACTGAGTCTTCCATTCTTATTTACTTTTATAAAAGGTCTAATCATTACTACATTTTATTAGATGTTTAGGCATAGGCTTGTTTTCTCTTACAATTGCGTAAAAAAGTTCTTGTTCAATGTCAGATTTTCTGCCTTGTCACATAATTTCACATAAATTTTGGAAAGATCATCCTGTGGGTTGTGGTAAAGTATTACAGAAGCCTAATTTTTCTAATGTGCTAGAAAATTAAACACAAAGCTCTTTCCAAAAAAAGGGTATTGCCCATAATAAGCTCAACCCAGTGTAATGGACTATTTAGTCCTAAGTGTTTGATGACCTTGGTAAACAATTAAGCCTGATTTTATCCAACCCTGCCAATATCAAATTGACAAGCATTGGACTATGCCATCAGATTCGAAGAGATGAATCGGGACAGTACTACTGTAGTGATTTGTTCCAGGAGTGACATGGCTAGTCAAAAGCACACTAAAACATTATACAGGAATATACAGGCCTCTCAAATCATAGTCCGTGTTCATGACTTCACTATGAGAAAAACATGGAGAAAACTAAGTTTGAGCCTCCTCCCTACAGACTATGGGCCTTGGGAAGGGGTTCTGTTTTTGGGAAGGTGGGTACAAGGGATCCCCCTGGTACAGAGTACCACGTTCCCCATTTACCAGAGACTGTGGAGCTCGGACACAGATTTGGAGTACCTACATTTTGGGGGGGGGGTTTATGTGTGGTTTGTTACTTTCCATCGGGTGAGCACTTACAGAGACCTCCATGGGAACCGCCGTGTTTACCATGCTCCCCACAGACTACAATAGTGACTCTACTGGTCTGAGGTAGGCCAAGTGCAAATACTGAGCATTGTGCAAAGAAGGGCCTGATGGAGAACTATGTGAGGTTTGCTGTGACTATTGTATGTAAATTACTCCTTTGTACCGTTTGTACCGTTTAAATACTAGTGTGTCATAAAACTTAGTCCTGTTTTCACCTTAACATTGGTGCTGTCTAGTGCTTGGGGTGCGCTGCTGTAATAACTCACTGTCCTTTTCAGGGCAGTACATGCGCTGAATATGCTAAGCTATGGCTAGCTACAGTGCCAACGCAGCATCCCCCTGAAGGATTAACCACTGGTGTCTCGGCAGAAGGAAGCGCAGCTTGGCAGGAGTACCCAGTCGGAGTAAAGGGCTTCCAGTCACAGGTATATATCCACCATTCTGTGGATGCTCATAGATATCCCAGTTCATCTCATTGCAAAGATGCTCTGTGTTTAATGTTTTCGCTCTAGAGATAGTTGACAACTGTGCGATTCTGCATTACACTTGCATTTTTCCTATTTCATAAATAACTCTGTTAATTCTTCCTCATACCATGTTTACGTTGTGCATGAAAATGAAAATTACATTATTATGATTATTATATTGTTATTATTATTATAACTACGATCATATGATATTTACAAGCTTGCCACTGCTGCTACTATAACACATTTGTCAGTAACATGAAATAAGAATTAGAAACTTGCTTTCCAGAGTTTATTTTTCTTATTCCAAAATTAATTTCATTGATGCCAGAGGGAAGCTTAAACAATTGTTACCTTTAAGGCACACAGCAAGTCAACAAAGTGATTTGAGCGTGTGTGATCTAACTTGCAAGCACCCGTTTGTAGACACAATTCTTATCTGTCTTCCTTTCCTAACAGGAAATCCTAGAGATAGCCCTGAAAACATTGTTCCTCTGTATCCCCCTTTCCCTTGTTGCCTGTTAATAGAATATATTTTGCAGAAAGAGAACTGATAAAGTTAGATCACGCTGTACTGTTTGGCTGCAGCCCATATTGTATGTGACTGTTCTCACAGTATCTCCAAATTCTAAGAATGCTTATGTGAAGAGAAACATCAGATTTCCCCCTCTGCATCGACTGACACGATCTTTGTCTATTAGACAAGACTTCTTGTCTTAATTTTGATAGCCACATCATTGAGCTGTCAGACTTATCTTTTTTATGTTCTTTGTCAAATTTGGGAATCCTTTGAGCCATTTAATCCACTTCAGATTCATTAAAGAATATTTTAAGTCTAAAGACATTGAGGGTTGCAACCCAAAGTATCAGATGAACGTATGTGCATTGCGCATTCTTAAACAGGGAAGTAAGCCTTTATGTCCTGTGTTAAACTAAACATGGGGTTTGGCCCTTTAGCTTAAATTAATTGAGGGCTTTTTTGATTTGTCGTACACACAAAAAAAAATATCTTAATTGAAAGTGACAGTTTTAGAAGTTGATACCTTAGTGAACCTGTATAGCTACTGTACCGCCTTATGTCATGTCAACAATATAAAAATATATATGTTTATTCTGTGCATATATACAGTATTGTGCAAAAAGTTTTAGGCAAGTATGAAAAATGCTGTAAAACAAAAATACTTTAAAAAATTGACATGCATTTTTTATGATTTAACAAAAGGCAAAGTGAGTAAACAATAGAAAAATCTAAATCAAATTAATATTCGCGTGAACACTGTTTACCTTCAAAACAGCATCACAGGTTTTTAAGGAACTTGGCACCTAGGTTGTTCCAAGCTATTTGGAGAACGTACAACAGTTCCTCTGTGGATTTAGGCAGGCACAGTTGCTTCTCTTTCTTTATGTAATCTCAGACAGACTCAATGATATAGAGATCAGGGGAGAGGCATACCATCAATCTTTATTGTTCTTTACGCTGAAGATAGTTCTTAATGACTTTGGCTGTATGGTTGGGGTCCTTGTTGTACTGCACAATATATAACGTATTGGCTTGAATATAGGCCGCACACGATTATAGGCCGCACCCTAAAAGCTTGGTGCTATTTGAAAGAAAAATTTATTTTTAAAGAAAAAATACAGATAAAACAGTATTTTATCTAGTGAACAGGATTTCATTTATTTTAACATTTTTGGTATCTATTATGCAGTTAGTCAGCATATGTTATATACAAACAGAAATATGGAAAGCCAATAGCCCTTTTAAGGTCCCCCCTTAATTCATAATGCATCTTACTGATAGATATGCCCCTATGTCCCCCTGATATGCCACTCTGAGCCCCCCAGATATGCTTTATGTCCCCTAGAAATTCCAATATGCCCCTGTGATATGCTTTATGTCCCCCAGATATGCTTTATGCCCCATAGAAATACCACCCTGCCCCCCTGATATGCCACTCTGCCCCCTAG
The DNA here is from genome assembly GCF_027358695.1 of Spea bombifrons. Lineage (NCBI taxonomy): Eukaryota > Metazoa > Chordata > Amphibia > Anura > Pelobatidae > Spea > Spea bombifrons. The sequence continues at coordinate 116,669,007 of NC_071088.1, forward strand.
ATATGCCACTCCTCCCCCAGACTTACCAATGCAACCCTAGACTCCCTTGTGTCTATCGGGAGTGCGATGCGCTCAGACAACCTGCGCTGCTTTAAAGTGGGGGGGGGGAGTGCGGCCTATATTCGGGCAAATACGGTATTCTGGGCCAATCACATTCACCCGTGATGGTATAGCATGATGGATAAGTATCTGCCTGTACTTCTCAGCATTGAGGAGACCATTCATTCTGGCCAAATCCCCAACTCATATGAAGAAATGCAGCCCCAGACCTGCAAGGAACCTCCACCATGCTTCACTATTGCCTGCAAACACTCATTCTTGTACTGCTCTCCTCCCTCTTTGGTGAACACATTTCCTGCTGCTACAGCCAAATATTTTGACTCACCAGTCCAGAGCATCTGTTGCCATTTTTCTGTTCCTGTGTTTTCGTGAATAGTTGATTCGCTTAGCCTTGTTTCCACATTGGAGGTATGGCCTTTGGCCCCACGTCTTCCATGAAGAGCACTTCTAAAAAGACTTCTCAGAAAAGTAGATGGGTGTACCAGGATCCCACTGTTTTCTGCCAATGCTGACCTGATGGCACTGCTTGATATCTTACGATTGTAAAGGGAAGTATACATAAAAAGTATTTCATCTGCTGCAAGTTTTCTTGACTGACCACTGCGTCTAGAGAACATATCAAAACTTCTGATGCAGTATAACTACCTTTGTGTCTTGTTCCTGTGCTCTGTCTTGCCATGGCCTTGTTTGTCTGTTCCTCACTCAGTTTTACTCCTATTACACAGCTGTTACTGTTTCAGTTGATGATTGTGTTTTAACCCTTTGGTATAATTGTCTAATCGTACACCTACCTGTATGCAAACAAAATCCCTGATTTTGTGCAAGTGTCCCTTGAAGAATTGACGCTGTTTTGAAGAGTAGTCACACCAAACATTGATTTAGGTTTTTCTTCTGTTCACTCACTTTGCATTGTGTTAAATGATAACAATATACTATGAATATATCCATTTTTTTAAACATTCTTACTCTTACAGCATTTTCTCACAACCTAAATATTGGTAATCCCAGCGCCAAATGGTGTGCACCAGCAGCAACAAAAACTGATTACCACACACACACACACACACACGTGAAAAAGAAATATTACAGTCAAAAATGTTAACTACTTATTGTGCAAGAAAATGTTTGTTAAAATCAGATAACCTGGTAGAATGTAGATGAAAGTCTTCTTACAATTTCTCACAACAAATTTGTTATAACACAAAAAAACAACAATATCATAGTATTCTCTGTGTTAAAACTCTATGGGCTTAAGAGTATACAGCTATTTCACAAACAAAGAAGATATGGCAGACTTATTGAAAGTGTTCTTCATAAGGCAGATCCTCACAAACTTTAATCATATAAATTTTTAGAATATCAGTCCGGTAATCGGGTAAAAAGTTTGCAATGATCAAAAAGTCCACAGATAAAATTAAATCACCAATCCACCTTCACCCAAGACGAGATATACCTTGTTATGGAGTGATTGAGACTTGTATATTACTCCTCTTGTTAACTGAGTTGCTAGAGACAATCAATGATCTAAACGTAAGTGTTAAATTGGAAATATAATGTAGTCTTGCGATAATGCGATAATGCGATAATGCGATAAAGTGATGATAGACATTGATGATTTAAAGAACCACCATCCAACTTGGAAGAAGCCGCTGGAGGTTAAACATGCCGCAAGTGAATGTGGGTTGATTTTTTATTATTGCAGACGTTTACAGGGCCCTTTTAACCCGATTAAGACATTTTTTGTAAGAAATTGTAAGACATTAACCTACATTCTACCAGATTATCAGATTTTAACCCCTTAACGACAATCCACGTACATGTACGGGGTTGCCGTGCAAGGGGTTAACGACAATGCCCGTACATGTACGGGCTGCCGTTAACTAGCTGCATCGCCGCGATCGCGGCGTTTTCGCCGCGATCGGCGGCTTTGCAGCATCCACGGAAGCCTCCCAAGTGAGGCTGACCGTGGATCCGGGGAGGGCAGCCCTCGGCAGCCCTCCCCGGAAGAAAAATGGCCGCCGCCGCACCGATCATGAAAGATCGCGGCGGCGCCCGGCTAAAACAGCTTAGGAAGCGATCGGAATCGCTTCCTAAGCATAAATGGTGTTACTGACATGCCTCGATATCGAGGCATATCAGCAACACTAGCCCCCGACCCCCGATCGCCTTGTGATTGCTCCGAAGAGCAACCACAAGTGCCATCCTGTAAATGACGTTGCCGTCATTCACAGGATGGCATTAACAATAGATCTGAGTTCAGAGGGTCTATCCAGACCCTCTTGTGAACTCTCGAGCTCCTCCTGCAGGTTGAATGCAGGTACTGCATCCAACCATGCAAGGTCAATGGAGCCCAGCTCACTAATGAGTGATTAGTAAAAAAAAATAAAAAAAAAATTTAAAAAAATTTTACAAAAATAAAATTTTAAAAATGTTTAAAAAAATAAAAATAATATGGTAACATATAAAAATCCCCACTGTCACCAAAAAAAAAAAAAAAAAAAATTAATAAGCAAGTCCTAAAATTCTTTATCTTTACAAAAATTCCAGCATGGAAAGAGTTAAAATATTGGCATTACAAATGCCCATAGGGTGTCTCGTATTAAAAAATGCATGAGTGGATGGGGTAAATTGAATTGGCCGGGTTCAAAGGTGTCCCAAATATGGGACATGGGGGCAGTAGGATCAGATGTCTGAATGGCCAAAAAATACACACCTCACAAAGGCGGCCTTTTACCTCCCAAATAACCCAACAAACCCATGCATGTGGGGTATCACTGCGCTCAGGAGATGTTACTGAACACATATTGGGGTGTTGTTTGACAGGGACATATACCAGGAGCGATAAATTTATACCTGAAGTACAACGTGTGTGAAAAAAATACAAAAAAATTTACTACCATAAAGTTTCACAAAGGCTGGTGGTAAAATTAGTGCATGGAAAGGGTTAAATTACCAGCATGTGAAATACCTTGGGGTGTCTAGTTTTTAAAAATATATGACTTGATGGGGTAAATTGCATTGGCCGGCTTCAAAGATACCCGAAATGGCACATGGGGGGAAGAATTACCAGATTTGGAAAAAAGGTTTTGAAATAGCAAAACGCTACCTGTACTTATTGCCCCATAACGTGCAGAAAAAAGCAAAAAAACATAAAAACATTGGGTATTTCTAAACTCAGGACAAATAGTAGAATCTATTTAGCAGGTTTTTTCATTCGTTTTTGCAGATGAGTAAAAGTTTTTTGTTTAAAAAGTGAGAAAAAGTAATTTTTTAACAAAAAATCCCCATATTTTATCATTTTTTTTATAGTAAATTAGATGATATGATAAAATTAATGGTATCTAAAGAAAGCCCTGTTTGTCCTGAAAAAAACAATATATAATATGTGTGGGAGCATGAAATGAGAAAGAAGAAAATCACAGCTAAACAGTAACACCGAAAAATGTTAAAATAGCCATTGTCCCACAATATACTACGAGTAATAACCCCTATTGTCCTTAAGGGGTTAAGAAACATTTTCTTGCACTTTAACATTTTAATTGTATTATTTTTTCACACCTGCCTTAAAATGTTCCGTTTTTTGTCTTAGCCCATATTGTCCATTGTAAATACAGCCAGCTACCCATGTCTCAGGCCTTGAATATCTGGGGTCCAAATGGGGATTGGGGTTCAGTGACCTCTTTCTGGAGATTGGGGCCTGGTGACAACTTTCCAGGAATTGGGGTCCAGGGACATTGTGAGCTTGAGGGCCTTGTAGCCCTATTGACAGCAAGGGGCAGTGGAATGAGCATTGGGTAGGGCATCAGAAGCAGCATGGGGTTGGATGGGGCAGGGGGTCCCTTTTTTAGGTGTGTACTGGACCCCAATATTGCTGATGGTGGCATTGTATCTGCATTAAACTCTACCGAAGCAGCAACCGGTCATGCTTTAACTAGGTCTTGTCTGGGTCACGATTTTGCTAAATAGATTAGGTAGATTTCTGCCAGAGCAATGGAATGTGTTGGCTGTACATTAATAAGTATAACTTTATATTGCAATAAAATATGTATCAGTTATTCCATTATAAACATTCAAATATATTTCAACTGGTTGTGTATTGTTTCCATTACCCTTGTAGTAGTATGATATACAGAATTAAGAAGGCAGAGCATACCCCTTACGTTAATGAGGATTGGTCCTTCCAATCCTGTGCATTGGTAATGGTGTTTAAAAATAAAAATGAATATATATCAGTATATGTAAGTAATAAATAGTAAAAACGACCCTAGTTTTACAGCAGTGAGAGCAATTGCCTCAATGTACCAATTCTCTGGATTTGCATTGTTTTGTTATTATTCCCAATGTGTGAATTTTGTATCTTTAGGAATGGAAATACATTAGTTATGTTATACTTATTGGAAACCAAGCTAAATGAACTTACTGATAACTTCATAAAATGTAACATTTAAGAGTTGCTTTACCGTTCTTTCACTCTCTCTAAATTATAGTGATATACTATTACAAAAACTAAAGTTGGATTGGCGGGGTTGCAATTCTCGTATTGGCTCCAGTTAGTTATACTAAACAATATTCTACAAATTCATTGTCTTAGATCAATATGTATACAACAAAGATTTTTGTTAACATTTTGACACAAACCATTTAATTTTTAAGAAACATTAAAATAAATTAACCTACTGTAGACAGCTATAACAGAAACTGCTTTAGTGTCATTCATTTCAGCCTTTCTACCTTTACAATGGTTTCCCTGAAATAAATGTCTCTCACAGGAAAACATTTTTTATGGATTTAGGCTAAAAATGTGATAACGACTTATCCCTTAACCTTCTTCACTCTTAAAGTCCACAAAAATTTCTCCCCCAGGATGCCCTTAACAACTTCAAGCTGTAACAAGTTCACAAAGGACAGCATGGCTTCAGTAGAAGACTTATACTTTCTAGCCATGTGTCACCACTTTTCCTCTGCTCTGACATCCTGTCCCTAGAGGGCTTTCATATTGTACAATGTCTCGATCTCAAACTTCCCTTAGTTGACCTAGCAATTAGGAAACATTTTACCTCTTGTTAGAGAGCCAAGGGTGGGTCACTCACTCCATTAGGGACTAAGTAAAGTTATTGACAACACATGCGTTAGACTTTATCGCCAAATTAAGAATATGCCTCTATCTTTAAGGCAAAGCTGCAAGGCTATTATATCTGAGTGATTTTATATATATTTAATGAGTATTTCTGCATGTTGCAACTACTTCTGCTGTGTAAACTGTTAGAATTAAACACTGTAAGGAGCTTTAGGCCCAATGATCCCCAAAAGCCATTTGTCAACAAAGTATGCATTTCTCCGAAGGCCCTTACATTTGAGTTTTATCTATTCTGAGGTATTATGATAAAATGTTAAGTTTGTCATTATTTGGAGTTAACTTATTATTGTCTCTACTCAATACTGTCACACTCAAAATATGTAATGGTGGGGACAAGAAAGGTGATGAGAAACCCCTACACCTAAAGACAAACAGACCAGGGAGCATTTACCATTGGTTTTCTTCCAAAAACGGTATATGATCAAAATATTTAGCAGGGTAAATGTAACAGCACTATTATGAGCATTTATTCAATAGAATAATAAACTCTAGTGGAAAGATCTTCCTTGGGGCTTTTTTATCAAAAGCTATCCTAAAGTATGTGCGCAGGCTAAAGAGACTAATGTGTGAATCTGTTTTCAATGATAGATGCTTATGAAGTAATCAACAGGATAATCAGCTAATCACTCTGCAAACATCAATCTGAACCATTTACTTCTGATGAAAACATTACATGGTTGATGATGTCTGATGATGACAGAATGGTTGGATGGTCTTATGACACCAGGCATAGGCAGAACCTACTTAGCAGAACTCAATTGCTACCCTCTAATTTCTCTGAACATTTTAAAATAGTAATTATACCCAAAATATTGCCACGTGGGGATTTTTGTTACCTGTTATAATTAAATATGATTTTTAATTATTTTAATAACCCTAGTTTTCAATTCATGCCTAGCATTAGTATGTGAAATCTGATTAGCAGCAAAATGCAGTTTGTTCTCTCTTAATAAAAGTTCTTCTGCTCGTCACAGGAGTACCACATTGTTGACGGTCAGTTGCAACACTGACACCTCTCTGATTTGAATTTCATCCCATCATAATCAGCAATGTAGGGAACCACTCTACTAAAAGAACCTCATGCAGGCACCATCACTGTTAAGTGACACTTCTGGTTTCACATACCCGTAGATTGACATTTACTTCCTTATTATGCAAAACAGTCAGATACGGTTATGACTTGCAAATTCAACCTATTTGATAGGCTTGTTACACAGTCAGGGTTTCCCAATACTGCACTAGGGCACCCTATTATGGGACAGAGAGGCAGCCGCCCCACGCCGTCCTGCCTGTGCCTAGTCAGTCTAGGCTAGATTACAACTCTATTAGTTATACCTTATCATGCATATGTCATTATTATTATTGTTATTTATTGTTGTATTGTGCAATGGATATGTTAAAGAAACAGGAGATAGAATCCAGCGATTTTGGGTTGTGAAGGCCTACATCACACAAGATACGTAAGCAAAGCATTAGCAATTTGAAATGCATTGTTAATCCTTCAGCTTTCTGTCTCCTATTAATCCACAAAACAGACTTCTTCCTCCCTTTATTTTCACTCAGCATTGTTACTCACAAGGAGTGAGGCAAATTGACAAGTCTGCATTGTTCCGGAGAGCTTAAATGTGGTAGGCAGATGTGACTACATTACTGCTCATATTTATTCAGAAAAATGTTAACATCTGTGACATGGTGACATGTTTAAAAGCTCCACCTTGTGGGACATTAGGGATTAACTGCTGCCAACTGGACACTGCAGCATTCATGGAGCAGAAACAGCAAAATGTTATAAACTGCCTGTTTTGGCTTGTCTATCATCACCTGAGAGTTAACATCTAGCAAAAAAAAGTCAGAAATGTACAGAACTGCCATGGAAAGAGGCATATGTTAGTATTGTAACTAATTACATTAACGTTGGATTCTTTTAATTTATGGTTGCAAACCCAGTACTGGTGCCCATCACTAGGTCACCCAAGGGGTCCCACTCTGCCCTCTCTGTACTAAGTAACAGGATATGATCACTTGAGTGTTAGCATCTAGCAAAAAATGTCAGAAATGAACAGGCACAGAAACTGCCATGGAAAGAGGCATATGTTGGTAGTGTAACTAGTTACATTATTGTTGGATTCTTTCAATTTATGGTCACAACCCAGTACTGGTGCCCATCACTAGGTCACCCTCGGGCTCCCACTCTGCTCTCTCTGTACTGAGTTGTAGGATATGATGTCAGTTGTACGTGTGCAGAATCAGGGGAACAGTGTGAGGGAGGTGCCACAAAATGAGTGAGTGAACTGCAGGAATACGCTTAAATAACAGTTGCAAATCTAAAGTGGAGACATGAGAGTTACCTCATGTTGGTTATACTTGGAATTGCTATAGTGAGGTAAGGCCATTGTATGTGCTGTTACAAATAATATACCGTATTGGCTCGGATATAGGCCGCACCCGCAAATAGGCCGCACCCTAAAAGTTAGGTGCTTTTTTAATGAAAAAGGTTTCTGCCCCCCCCCGAGATATACTGCCACTCTGTCCCGAAGATGTACCCCCCCGAGATATGCTGCCACTCTGTCCCCAAGATGCCCCCCAACCACCACCAGACTTATCGGTGCAGACTCCACCGGCAGCGGCGATGCGAGCGGAAACAACCTCCGCTGCCGGCACGTCTGCACGATGTGCTTTTAAAATTGTTAAAGCACATCGTGCAGACGTGCCGGCATCGGAGGTCGTTCACGCTCATCGCCGCTGCCGGTGAGCGTCTGCGCGATGAACAGGGGAGGCTGTCTGAGCGTATCAGAGAGTAGGATACAGGTCCCCTGCACCGCTACGGGGGATCTGTATCCTAACCCCGCTGCCTGCCCGGCGCCCGTGACTGCATGTCCCGGGCGTCGGGCGCTAGACCCCGAATATAGGCCGCACCCCCACTTTAAAGACTTAAAGTGGGGGGGGAAAGTGCGATCTATATTCGAGCCAATACGGTAATTACATTAACATTACCTTAAATACACAGCTGTATAGTTGTTATTCTGTGAAGGCTTCACAGTAATGTTATTAGTCTGTATGTTAAAATATAACTAGTTTGTACTATGCCATTTGCTTTAGTGATCTCCTCTGTTGTTTCATGGATAACACCATGTCATGTATATTCCTAAATGTTTATGTATCATAATGTCAACTAATGTGATTGTATGCATCATCAGTGTGCATCTAAACAACATAAAGTTTAAAACAATATATATAAAATAACTTAGCACTGTCATTACTGTTACAAAGAATTTATGGAGTAATGAAATCGAAATCAGAAAGGATGAGATTCCTCTGGTGGTTTGCGGTCTTCCAAGTGTGTATCAAGCCCACAAGCACACAAATATTATTGTACTTGGTCAAATTCAATGAAGCCCACACATACTTCTCCATGTGCCTTCCACCCCATGCCCAGTGGCATGGGTCATAGCAAACTCCTATTATACTCAATTGAGGATGCAATGCTTCCTCCAACCACTTGGTGTCACTAGTATGTGAGAGTATATGTATACACACTCCCGCAACAATTTTAGTATCTGCTACTATTGGTTATGGGATGGCTGGGTTCTAAGCCCCTTGAAGTGCAAATCATTAGCCCCAACCCACCATGCATAAAAACCTCATCTATTTCACAATACATGTATTGCATGTGATACCAGAAACAATAAATTAGAGTTGAATAAATTACACCATAATAAATGCCAGTCTCAAATCCCATTAGATGTTTGATTCATTTTAATGTTAAAGGTTATATAATGGAATAACTTTGGGTGCAAAAAATAACAGGAAGGACAAAGTTAAAGAGATGACTTCATGCATTCTAACTTCTTAAATTTCTAGCAGTTTCCTTTCATGAAAAGTAAACATTTTTATCCCATATCAGACTCCTTTATCTCTGTGCAGTTCTGTGTCCCCAGCACCATTCCCCCTCCCAACAACATCTTTGTATGTTCCAACTATGGTGGGCTCCGTCTGTTTAAAGCCATCTCTGTTTGTTTTCGGATGGCAGGCGCGACGCAGGGGCACTTCCTGTGCAAGCAGGAAGCAGCCATTTCCCGTCAATTTCCTGTTTCTATGACAACCAGACCTCAGAAGCAGGAAACCTTGACCCTGCTCAATTGGTTGACTTTTCAAAGGAACATTTGGAGGAATTCATTGACCTTTTTCACAGTGTTTTATTTTGGTAGCTATAGAATTCAAAATGTTTCAGGTTATGTAGTTCTTGACAGTGTTTGCATTAATATTAAGTCAAGTATTTAATTTACTTCAATCAAGAACATATTACTTCTTTACTTCATCCAAGCACATATTATCTCCGATTCTATTATATCTCACACCTAAACCCCATTTTGTTCTAATCTTTGAGATGAGCCATGGTTGATAGGTGGTCAGATATATTGTTACATTACGTGTAATACTATAACAGTGTCTTGGTATATATGCTCAAGCTACACATTAATTTCTGAGGCATAATACCACATAGCTAAGCACAATAGGGCGATCATTCATATTATGTTGGTATTTGTTTTTGTTTTCCATTGTAGATCTGAAGATTATAATTTTATTCAGTACTACATGCTTAAATTTTATTAGGTTTGTGGATATATTATCAAGAAACGTTGACTGGAGTTGACTTGGTTGTTTCATCATCCAGTACAAGTAAATAAATCTAAATAATGTGTGACAACATAGGCCTAGCTTTGCGCCCTCTTTTTTATTCTACTGTCCATGTGTGGGCATTTGTCATCATACAAAAGATAAGAAGATGGACACTTTCAAGTTATGTGCATCACAACAAATTTACTAAATATTTGTTTGTGTATTTGCCTGTGGTTTAACTCTAACACTGAGTTGTGTGTCTCTAAGTTTTATTTCTATCTGAAGTCCTGAAAGTTAATGTAACTTTACATCTTTTTCTATGCTGATACAATAATATATATAACATTCAACTAAAGGCTTAATTTTCTCTTGGGCTAACATGGATATATTTATTTTCGAGGTCCAAAAGAGGGACCAACTTTCCTAAAGGGAGACACTTGGGAAGAATGCACAAGTATTTATGTGAAAACATGCTCGAAAAGCTTCGTAAGGAAGACGACTGTTTCCTGTTACTTTATAATCGTGATTTTTTTTTAAAAAGACAGTAAGCATATAACCAGATATGACTGGAAAGACTATTCATTTCCTTCAGCTATTTTAGTTGCAAAGAAGCTACACTTATTTTAATCCCAAATTCATAAAAGAGTGGTGTTCAGTCAATCTTAGTTAGCTCTTTTAAAAGTAACTGCAGGTTACCCCTGTTGAAGGATCAAATCCAGAGACATTTATGCAATCACTCCTCCAGGAATTCAGCAAGGATTAACATTTCTGACACTTGGGAATCACATCGTTGGGAAATATGCAGAAGGTTGCCAATACCTTCTGATTGGGACCAGTCCAACGGAAATGGATTCTGGGCCAAAACTGTCTCCCACACAGTGATGCAAATTTAGCAAGGGAGCACATCACAAATAAATGATTAAACATATGGTTAATATGTGAGTTTTTTGTGCCTTTTTGTTGACTGAATCCTAAACTATCACTTATTTCAAATAAGTAACAAAACATTAAGTTGCCCTGTATCTTTTGGTTTCTTTCTGAAGTTAGAATCAAGTGAGCTTCTCTTGCTTAATGCCTAGTTAATGTGGGGAAATTCCTGGTCACCAAAGATATTTTATTGCATAATGCATAATAACGTAGCGGGAAATAATTGTTCAACTCTCTCGTAAACTCACAGGTTACTGATTACACATAATGCTTAGTTGTATAGAACCCAATGAGTTCTGATCATTGCTGTGATCAATCTTGATTCAACAGATTTAAGATCAACCAAGAATCAAAAACCTTGAAATATTTGGTAAGATTTAGGTTCAGAAAGCAGACGACATTATGTCTTTTTTAGGAATTGATAGGTACTCCCAAAACTTTACAACTCAGTTCCTTTTAGGGGCATTCTGGCAAGAGTTACAGTTGGAGATCATCACCTAGAGATTCAGATCTGCTCCACAACGAGTGCAAGACTTTACTGTGTATGGGAAATCTAAAATTAAGACCAAGTCGGACAAAACACGTTAGGTGTATGCTTGATGCTGACACGAGATACATTGTCTCCAAAGACATGATGTTACCATGTTTCTTTAACTTAAACGGCAAATACATGGGTCCAAGTTTTATTCAGTTCCAAATCTCAGGATTGATTTTGACAATCGTTTGGAATTGTGTTGTACTGTGTATGGGAAATCATCACAGAAATTAAGATACAAAGCATGTAAAAACTGAATCACAGAATTTAGAGATCTGGTACCTTGTTGTTTAGAAAACTATCTCTGGCTTAATATATAACTTGAAAGGACAATCCATCATTTATCCAGACCTACTTTTTGAAATAAGCTTGTTGCTTGATTGACATTTAACTTGTTGCTTGGTTGCCATCTCCTAGACTCTCAAAGGCACAATTGGCGTTACTCCTAATTATCAGTTCATAGTTATAGTGTAAAAATAGATTTAAAAAAAAAAAATTTCTATGCGATTTTTAAAAAAAAAGTCAGATTTACAGTTAGTCTTGGTGTTTTAATCTCATCTCTTGGTTCCTTTCTCACCATTCTGTCTTTGTGACCTCTCTGGGTTGCCATGGGAAAAAATGACTTGTCACAACACCAGCTTGTGACCTAATACTGCGTCTGAAGAGGAAACGGGTTTTAGATAGTGCTCAGCTCTGCAGGCGACACAAACAGTTGTGCCAAAGGAAACAAATCATATAAGAATAGGTACACCGAAACGGAAAGATTTTATGACACATTTTGTCTGCTTAGTTTCACCTGTAATTTAAGGTGACAACACAGTTTAGTCACAATCCCCACCTAGTGTATTTACAGCAGCAACATGCTCCTGTAAAACTAATCACGAACAACAGATTTCATGGTACTTTTTCCAGGTCCATGAAATTTCTAGGCGTAGAATGTCCCAACAACCCTCAGAAATGTGCATGACATAGATGGGGAGTGGGTAAAGTATAAATAAAACTTGGGGAACATTTGCAAAAGTGGTCAGCTATGCAACTAAATCTATTCATTACTGCCCTATTGTGTTTAGCTATTACCCCTGGTCTGATAGCTAAACACAATAGATAACATTAGTATAATTTAGGATCACTATATTCCTAAAGTTTGCACTAAATCCACAAATATGCCAGGTAAACCATTAATAGGCACAAGAAGGTTGGCAGCATTCGGTTCTGAGGCCACATGCAATAGTTAGTAGTGTCTTAAGCATATTCAAGACACTTTACAGAAAGAGAATGTATAGAATGTCCATGAAAGGTGCAGCCCTCACGGAGAAGCTATCTAACGTCTTCTATCAACACCGTGGTGGCTGTATGGCCGGAGGGAAAAAGCTCCCAGCTTTCACAACAAAAAGGTCAAAAAGAAATAGTGCAGGAATTGTATATGTGTTTAGTTTATTGCATAAAATATTACATTGTACTACACCATCCAAAAGTCATGAACTAAAAATAGAAACAAGTAATGAACTAATATAAAATGAAAAAAAAAAATCTTTGGTTAAATGTAACGAGAGTATATAGAAAAGTTGTCCAAAAAATGGCTGCAAGTAACATTAGCCAAACTCTTATACAGAGCAACACACTTCTACCCGGTCTCTCTGCTCATCTAGTGCTCTGATTTCTTGTTCACATGCACGCTTACAAAATGTTTTAAGAGCTGCCCCTGTCCTCTGGAATGCCCTTCCCCGGCATTTCCATGTTTCCCCTTTAAAAAATCCCTCAAGACCCACTTCTTCAGGAATGGCTATGACCTTACCCAATTAATGCTGTTCCTCCCATCTTTCTTTAACTTTCAGACAATACTTATACTAATGTGGCTGGTCCGTCATTAAGAGTGGCACTTTTACCTCATGTGCAATATACCCCAACTCCTAGATTGTAATCTCATTTGAGCAGGGCCCTTCTTACCTCTTGTTTCTGTAAATCTGTAAGGCTCAGGGCCCCCTAGGCATGTACCTACTGTACCTAAAGGACAATCTGCCACTGATTTTTCTCAATTGCGAGCCATGCTTGTAAAATTCTTATCTTTATGTTAGCTCCTTTAATTTTAAAAGACTTTAATTCCTGAATCTTAAATGCCTCCAATTTTTTGGAGGAACCGAGTGGGCAGGGAAGGAAATTCGAATGGACCAAAAACTAACTGACAAATTGTCTGAATCGTTTTTGGCCGATTTGCACATGTCTATAGAATTGCCAAACATGTTTAGCCAAAGCAATATTAATACACAGCTGTGTCGGGTTAAATATGACATGGATGACATGGGGTTTTTAGTGATGCAAGGAATAAGCCCCTAACTTTAAGCAATGCATAACAACACCTTGTGGTGCCCTATCCAATATGTATTTATCTAAGCTTTCTAATAAAAGAACAATATACCATCCAATCCTACCTTCCCACTCTATGCCCCCTTACACTACTCTGCTGCTCTCAGTTTTCCAATATATATATTTAAAACATCAATTACTTACACAAAATAGATAATTACAGTATGTGGTTCTTTCTAGTTATAACACTGTGACCGACCACAGAATTGCTTAATATGATATGATTGTGCTGAAAACTAAAACATAGAGATAATTCAACAAAACAAACAGAGAAAAAAAACAGATAATTGATATGGTGGCTTCGACGCCTTTCACATGAAATGTTAACTGTCCTGAGCAACAATGCTTAGCTTAATTTTTTTCTTCTCTCGTCCCTATTTCTTTTCATTCCCTACTACCCAATCCCCTGTTGCTGATAGGTGTTGCTCCCCTCCCCTCTTTGCGTCTTGTGTCCCGTACCCCCCCCTTCCGGACCCTTATGCTCCCCATGACCGCTTAGCTGTACTGTACATGCGTATTGCTAACAGTGGTTGTACGATACCCCTCGCACTACACACGGGCAGACTACAAGAGTTACATGTAGCCCCTGCTCTAATGAAAATACTCCCTCATCCTTGCGGTTTGGTACGCGTGGACGCGTTGGGCTCGACTTTCTATGAAGTCTTGCTCTTTCTTCTTGCCCCATGGACTTTCTAATGCTGTATATCTCGTGGAGTCTCTAGACCGGAGTGATGTGTTGTCCACCGAAGCTATTGTAATGTTCTGTGTTGCTCATTTTGTCCATTGAGCTTTATTCTGTACTAATTATTATTTGATTCAATGTACCCCGCTGCGTCGGGGATTTATGCTTTTGTTCTGATTTCCCCCCACTCTGTTCCACCCTTCCCCCCATCCCCTTACTCTCCCTCCTTCCTGATATCTTTGGAAAAACTCAATAAATAATTTACAAAAAAAGAAAGCACAAGCTATACATACTTTTCATAAATGTACTTAAACTTGACGGTTCTCCTTTTACTGAGCCTACCATCGTTCACACTTGCCTTGTGAATTCTCAATAACTGATTGTCCCATGTGAAACCTGCTTTGCGGGGTTACCAGGGCCCTGTACAAATATGACCACTATTTCTGTTTGTTGCAAGAGAGTTGTAAAGTAACCATTGTGTCCCTTCAGGGATTGTTATTGGAAATGAGCTCATAATACTTGTGAAATAGGAATTTGTTTGAGAATACTATAGTCCCAACATGTCATTGAGATAAATATTTGTACCTGTGAACCTATGTGTGGCAAGTCTGCCTTCTTACCTCTGACACACTCATAAAACCATGAGGAGAACTCTAGGGGGCCATCTCTATGAAATTCCCATGTATTATATTTGCAGTGATCCTGAATATTGTCTGCATGCCTATTTTCCCATATTATATTACATTTATTTATAAAGTGCCAGCAGATTCCACATTGCTGGTTGTTGTGGCTTTTATTGAGGGGCTGTGGCAGAGATTCGTGTGAAAATTGTAGATCTGGCCTTTTTATCCCACGCACTATCCACATTGTTCATGTTCTCCTTACTTCTTATATACATCTTACCAAAAAAATAGTTCATATTGCTGTGGAGGCATCACTAGAATCTGGGCCTAGGGGCACCTCATAATTTCAAATGCCTGCACCAGGTGCATAACTTGAATCCACAAGTTAGCTCCATTGTCACAGCACCACGGAAATATTACTATATACGTTTGTGAGGACTATAGCATTACTGTAAAGTTCCTTAAGTTGGGACTTTGCTCCAAAACCAGTCTGTCATGGACCACTTTCTATACTTTGCAACACTTTTTTTCTTTGGAAGTAACTAAATCCCTACTTCTATAAAAGCTCAGCATTTTTGACTTCTAAGCGAATAAAGTTAATACCAAATAGATTTTTTTTTTTGGAAATGCTAACAGTGCACTTTGTGGTTTAAATTTATCACATATATTTAGTACAATACAGCCTTTCATGACTTTGATAGGGCTGCTAATTATGTCATTGCTTTGATGTGTCTGTAACTTCAGGGACTCTCCCACACTTATTAGTACGGGAAAGCTATGTTTGTACTGCAGAACTCAAGAAGTTTGTTTCTTCAGAAAAAAAAGAGAAATTTAGCTCTTGCATTTGCTCACCCAGAGAGTCTCGACTATCATGGGCACCCTGCCACAATATAATCTTGAGGCAGTAAACAATAACCCACGCCAACTTTTATTCGGAAACTAATCTGGTAATTGCAAGGCAAACACATAGAGGCCGCCCACCAAGCACAGACTGTGTTCTTTATTTCTCAGTGGGAGGGTTAAAAATAGTCTCTGGATTTCAGTTAACGATTGCGGGGGCAGGCGTAGAAGTGCTGTGTTTATCAGCACTTGCATTGGATCCCCTGAATTACGGAAATGACTAAGATCAGAGCTTCATGCACAGGCTTGTGTTACATTGTGTAAATTAGGCTTGTGTTTCATTGTGCAAATGGCCTACATTAAAGTTCCCGGTAATACAGTACATCGTTGCCAAAAATTTGACACCTTACCCTAACAATTGGATGAACTCATCCACCAACTGGGGAAAAAAAATAGTTACACCAAAATATGCTTCACCCAGGGGTGGCGCTACTGTATAAGCATATTAAGCAGCTGCTAAGGGCACCCATTGGTGTAAGGGTCCCACTTGATCATATGGAAGGTGTGAGCAGGGCCGGACTGGGACTGAAAAGCAGCCCTGGAAAAATTTGGAGACCAGCCCCATATAGTTTATCTCACGGTGAAGCTCTTATACCCACACACACCCCTTATACACACCCGAGTCACACTATGTGCCATTCTTTTTATCTCATTATTTGTATTAAAATGCCAGAAAGCAAAAGTGTTAAAAGGCCCTAATAAATGAAATACATTACACAGAATGGGATCAAAACATTTACTACTGCGAACATTTTTAGATGAAAGAGTTCCATTTTAATCAGTGGAACAAAACACTGATCACATTATTCTTCACAATATTCTGGTAAGAAACTTTTATTTCTTTATTAATTCATGTAGACTATTTTTTTCCATATTTAATAAAAGCTATGATTGAGGGGGTTAAAAGGCATATCATGGGACAGAGTGGCATATAGTGGGTATAAGGCATTCATGGAGGCAGAGTGGCATGAAGGGGGTTAAAAGGCATATCATGCACTCTGCCTCCAGAAAAGCCTTATGCCCCTATATGCCACTCTGCCTCCCTGATATGCTTTATACCCTCCTATATGCCACTCTGCCCCATAATATGCCTTTTAATCCCCTATATGCCACTCTGCCTCCAGAAATGCCTTTTACTCCCCATGTCACTCTGCCTCCAGAAATGCCTTATACCCCCCATATGCCACTCTGACTCCCTGATATGCCTCAACCCTCCTATATGCCCCTCTGCCCCGTGATATGCCTTTTAATCCCCTTTTTGCCACTCCACCTCCAGATATGCCTTTTGACCCCCTATATGTCACTCTGCATCCAAAAAAGGCCTTATACCCTATATGCCACTCTGTCCCATGATATGCCTTCTAACCTCCTATATGCCACTCTGCCATATAGGGGGTTAAAAAGGCATATCATGGGACAGAGTGGCATATAGGGGGTATAAGGCATTTCTGGAGGCAGAGTGGCATAAAGGGGGTTAAAAGGCATATCATGGGGCACTCTGCCTACAGAAAAGCCTTATGCCCCTTATATGCCCCTCTGCCTCCCCAATATGCTTTATACCCTCCTATATGCCCCTCTGCCCCATGACATCCCTTTTAACTCCCTTTATGCCACTCTGCCTCCAGATATGCCGTTGACCCCCTATATGTCACTCTGCATCCAGAAATGCCTTATACCCCTATATGCCACTCTGGCATATAGGGGCTTAAAAGGCATATCATGGGACAGAGTGGCATATAGGGGGGTATAAGGCATTTCTGGAGGCAGAGTGGCATAAAGGGGGTGAAAAGGCATATCATGGGGCACTCTGCCTCCAGAAAAGCCTTATATCCCCCCTATATGCCACTCTGCCTCCCTGATATGCCTCAACCCTCCTATATGCCACTCTGTCCCATGATATGCCTTCTAACCCCCTATATGCCACTCTGCCATATAGGAGGTTAAAAGGCATATCATGGGATATTTTTGTTTACTTTATATGGCAAGCCGATCCAGCTTGCCATATTAAATAAAAAATAATATCTGCCACTCTGTCCCATGATATGCCTTCTAACCCCCTATATGCCACTCTGCCATATAGGGGGTTAAAGGCATATCATGGGACAGAGTGGCATTTAGGGGGTATAAGGCATTTCTGGAGGCAGAGTGGCATGAATGGGGTTAAAAGGCATATCATGGGGCACTCTGCCTCCAGAAAAGCCTTATGCCCCCTATATGCCACTCTGCCTCCCCGATATGCTTTATACCCTCCTATATGCTCCTCTGCCCCATGATATACCTTTTAACCCCCGTTATGCCACTCTGCCTCCAGATATGCCTTTTGACCCCCTATGTCACTCTGCATCCAGAAATGCCTTATACCCCTATATGCAACTCTGGCATATAGGGGGTTAAAAGGCATATCATGGGACAGAGTGGCATATAGGGGGGTATAAGGCATTTCTGAGGCAGAGTGGCATATAGGGGGACACACTTACATACACACACATGCCGATTTTTTTTGTTCTTAACAAATACAAAAAACATACAGTACAAAAAATACATTATTTTACTCACCTTCTACTTCTCTTGACTTCTTGGCAGCTGCACACTGTTCTACTCTATGCTGACAGGATGCCACTGACCTGACATCCGGTGCTGCAGCAGTCTGAGCGCGAGGGGGCGGAGCTTCCACCTCACGCTGCTCCTATCACTATGCAGCCATCAGGCTGCTTGGAATGTAATCTAAACGGCCGGTGCGTGCTGATGCCGCCGGCCGGAGCTACTTTAACACTTTTTTTTATTTATATGGTAAGCTGGATCGGCTTGCCATATAAAGTAAAAAAAAAAAAAGTATTAAAGCAGAGGCGGCCGGCGGCATCAGCATGCATCGGCCGTTCAGATTACATTCCCAGCAATCTGATGGCCGCATAGTGATGGGAGCAGCGTGAGGGGTGAAAGGTCAGTGCGAGGGGGCGGAGCTTTCACCCCTCACACTGCTCCCATCACTAGACGGCCATCGCACACGGCTGCTGGGTGCTGATGCCGGCCGGCCGCATCAGCACCCAGCGGCCGCTTTGATTAGATTTCGGGCAACCTGGGGGGCAGCTCAGCGGCTGTCTTCATGGCCGCCCAGCCCCCGGACCTTCCGGCCCACCGGGAAATTTCCCGGTATCCCGGTGGGCCAGTCCGGCCCTGGGTGTGAGACACACATTTGTCTCAAGTTTATAATCACTACAATCTATCTTGTTCAATAACAAACTTGCGATCATAGGTAAAATGCTCTATTGTTAATGTGTAATTATCCATTTTTGTCAGTTATATTTAAGTGGGCCTCTGAAAACCTGAACTATGTTCTCTTACAAATTATGTTCAAATAAAACACCGACATATAGGCATGTGGGCAACACATCAATTAGATAAAATTAAAAATGTCAGGCTGTTCAAAGTACAGAAAAAGGCCCGAAAACGTAACACCTTTTTTTTCTCAAAATAGCACAATGTAACCTTGGGCTGCTCTGTTACAGTTGACCTTGGGCTGAAAGTTGCCAGCCCTCACCTAGATGCACAGAAAGATCTGTGTCTCCTAAGGGAACAGCCCAGTTTATTTGCAACTTTATGAGCCAGGCAAGGGTCTAGCTACACCCCACCTTTGCTTATGTCTCACTATAGTCAGCCCACCCATCTTTACCTACAACAAGCGCTACATGTAATGTGAATGACTGTCTTTCTCTGGTCATTGAGTGAAATACTGAGTTGGGACATCACCACTAAAAACATTCTGTATCATGTAAAGTATAACATGTGGGGTATATAGGACACATGTAGGTCCTTGTGTTCTGCAATAAAGCAAAACTTACTCAAATATATTTTAAAGTGCACCTGATGTATAAGTAGTCTGGCAACCACATATGTTATATCACATTAATTTCTTGAGAATTGAAGTGCATGTGTGGGTTCCTTGGAACATCCTTATCATCACTTTACTGAAATATTACCATAGTTCTATACATTTCAAACCTTTAATTGTCTCTGTAGTGTACCTACTTTTGAAGTGGTCTGGGAATCAGACCAAGGAAAGCTCTTGTATACTAATATACTGTATTTGATTGCCTGCTCATGTTTCTGTGCAAACGGAGAACTTAGCAGACATAAATATGCTTCATTTTATTCAAGTATAAACTCACCATGTTCTAGAATGAAGTATGTATACAGGAGGCATGAAGATGATCCCTAATAATGAAAAGTAAAAAGGAAAAAAAACAGTAAATATAAAAAGAAAGAGAAGCCTGTGATTGTAATGCATGGCTACATTAAAAGGTTTGTTTCCTGTTATCAGCAACATGTAATTACTGGATAACCATACCTACGTTAAATATTTGTTTATAGTAATCGTTTGATTTCTTGTCAAGCAGGCACACCCAAGCGTCTAAGACCAGTGGCATATTAAGTCAATGGAAAAAAAACACTTTGCACCATAATGTCGACAGATTTGGGCACGTTTTCCAGACATGGTTAATGTGCTTTGACTCTTGAAAAAATATTAGATAAATCCTGAAGCACATTCATGAAAGACATTAATTGTGGAAATAAAAGTGGAACAAAGACCTTGAAAGCAATATCTGAGCAGCAGATTCAATTTCCGATGAAAGTCCCACAATCTTGCATACTCTTCAAGACCGGTGCTGAGCCAACCCATGAGACACATACAGAATGCCTCAACGGGTGGTGCATACATGGAAGAGCAAGTTTAGGCCTAGGCCCTAGATAGGTACTGCACTGAGATGAGCAGCAAAATGTTATGCGGTATCCCACCAATATAGACAGGTCTGCTAATTGCAGACATACTGTTGGAACACCATTGTGTAGCCACTATTCAACTATTCAAAAGTTTAAATAAAAGGTCACAGTAATCTCCAGCTTTAAGTGGACATATAACAAAAAATGACACAAATAGCCCAGACTTTACAGACAGGAATTTTTTATGATTATGTTTACTTCTGCCTTGTGCTTCACTCTTGGGAGGTATGCTTCTGCAGGAGTTACTGTAACAACAGGTGAAAAGTGCTATTCTATTCACCCAGCTCTAATAAGCATGCTAATGTAGCATATTTGCACAAAAGAGCATAAGGGATAAACCCTTACACATATACATACCTAGAAACTTCCCCCTCCCCACTCCAAGCTCTCCCCCTCATTCTTTTGGGTAATTAGGACATGAAATGGGCATGAGGTAGATGGGCCTAAACATTTCTAGGTTCAATACACCAACTCAGCGGTCAAAGTAATCGCTTCTAAATTTCAGAGCCTCTGGGCGAGATCTCTGGAGTTCCCAGGTGATATACCAGTGGAAAAACTGAGCCTGATCATTTGCTAATTTACCCTAAAATACTAAGATTGTAATAAAAACCCTGAGACTTTGTCGCAAACTGACACTTACCTGATATCTACATTTACCTTGGCAGAGGCTTTTGCTTAAAACTTTTTCCACTCCAAATTATTACCAGCATGTACCAGTTTATTGACTCTTTGTTCATTTTGTGTAATATTGAGCAATATCTATGTTTGTAATATTTGGTTTTATGAAAGAGATATTTGCTGAGAAGTGTGATAAGACATCATACAGCAGCTGGTTAAATATATTATTAAATACATCATAATATTTATATGCATTAAACATAAATTGTATTTTTAGGCACTCTCCAATGTAAATTACACTCTGTCGTAATGTTTCTATATGTAGCTGTTCTCACCTACCATGATGTATAGTAGAATAAAGTTTAAATAAAATGTCATTTTTCTATATTATATTCAATGGTAACGGTTACAGTATATACCAGCCAGCACTTATGTTTTCTGTAAACATGAATTCTTATTGGTCAAATGTATAACAATTCTTGTATGGCATTGTCCCAGAGTCTTTGGGGTTTTTAAGCATATAATCCGAGAAGAAATATAACTTTTAATCTTCTCAGTCAAGTTTAAAGTGTTTCCCTTCCAATAAAATAATAATATAAAAAAAAACCCTGATGAAGTGTCCGGCCTGTGCCATTGAAGCTGTTCATTAGCATACGGGGCTTCACTATGATATTATCATACCCGGGGAACTGTGTGGGTTTTTTTTATACTGAGTCTCCGGTTGAAGCTTTGCTTCCCTGGGTCTCCAGGTGACCTTCTTGGTTCCCCAGGCAGAGGATAGGGGTTTAGTCATGCCTACTCCCTACCCACGTCACTCCTATTGAAGGATATCAGAACTACCCCTGTCATATATGCCCTACCCCCAATTGACTCACATCTACCCTTCAACCCATCCATGACAAGGTTAACCCCGCCTTCAAATCTGGCTAGCTCCACCCCCTCAGAAAGCCATTCCCTCATAAGAGGAAAGGCTCTGTGTAGCCTGCACTGGGATATTCCCAGGTATGGATATTACCAGGAGATATTACAATAGAAAACAGCTGCATTTTTTACTTTGATCTATTGTACCTCCTGTTCTACATACATATATTTAACCTTCTTAGTACATTATTGGCTTTAAGCTATTTTTATCTTCCACAACTGGTTAAATTAAAGGACTGAAAAAGTACATATGGTATTAAAGTTAACGTTATGAGTTAAAGGACCACTTTCTTTCTTAAAATGATTTGCTAAAAGTTCTATACAATATCGTCAAGCAATGCCTAAGATAGTAACCTAGAACATTTATTTTTAGTGTTGCATTATGTCCCCGGGACTTAAAATAGGCCACTTGCATCTGTTTGTCTTTCTACAAGTAAGAGTTCAGTTTCAGTTTCCTGCTTGACTCTAGCCTGACACCCCTTTTGAGTCATTTCGGGTATAAGGCGGCCCTACTGTGCTCACGCAAAGGGCTGTTTACAATTAGACGGTACTGGGATTCCCAGAAAGAGTCATTACCCTCGCAGTTTGTATCCGGACATCCTGAAGCAAAATGCCACAGGTGTCAGGGGTTAAAAATATCATTTCTCTCCATGAAGTGGTTAACTAAATGAAACCGGTAAAACAGACAGTAAGAAATAAAGAAACTCAGCCAGAGAACATTTAATTATCTAATATTATAAAGGTTGTTGGGGGTACATATTACCTTGCAGTTGTGATAATTCTCGGGAGATAATTATAATAGAGATGTATGTAGTAAAAACACAGTACTTTGAGTTCATGCAGTGTTTTTATCCATTTTAATATCCGTTTTGTTGGAGACATTTTCTTTGGGTTTTTTTTTTTTACTTTATTTTTTAATGTGTGTGTGCTTTTAATTATTGAAACACTAGACATTTATGTTCTGAAAACCCAAGGTTAGGGTAACCTCATGATGAATTATTAGTTGCCAATGTTAGTAAGCTTTTACTGCAAGAATGGCTAAGCTGACCCTGCATGATTGGTAACTTCACATATCAGCAAAGTTGCCAACAGCTTTGAGTTTGCCAATGCAGTCCTGAACGCTAGACTAAGGCAATCCAGACAAGCGTCCTGTTTATTGGAAACGCAAGCAGCTGAAAATGTCAGCATGCATGTAAACACTACATTCCGTGGGAGCAACAACACACTTGACCTGCGCATGATATCATCACCAAGGAGTTTCCTGGCTGTAGGGACAAACTGAAAAGTTGGTAGGTTTTAGAAATCGAACAGATTTAACTATCCATAATACTGGGCCAAGTAGTCCCTTGTTTAGTTGAGAGAATAAGCTCACAGGTCCAAATGTACTGTTGTTGGTATGCAACATGTAATGCCCTTACACACTTTAGCTTACTTGACCAGGGCGAGCAGATATCTTGGGGATATGAAAAGGAGACGGATATTCAGTTTAATTATATATTTATAAATCTACCACTAGCCATTAACAGTTTAAAATAATACATACCGGAGGTCTGTAAACTGACTAACTTACTTTCCTGTTCATTTGCTGCTGTATGCCCATACATACACTTCATATAGAAACAGTATCCATGCGTCCAAACCCAGGACATACAGAGGCCTCTGTGCTGTATAAATTCAGCCCTATAGAAAAATATGGTCAAACCATGGTCATTACGTATAACAATTTTTAAAGTGTTATGGCTTTAAAGTGCATGCATTTGTATTAAATTCCATTCGGAATGAGGACAAATAAATCTCCCTTATCATCAGAAACCATTATGATTTACAGCGTTTGGGAAAATGTCAACCTGATTAGTTACCGTTTAATGATGTCTCACACTCCGTCACACCCTATGGCTCTTTGTTAAGCCATTTTGCCTTTGTTTCCATCATATATAGTCTATTTATATTTTTCCAGGTACTTCTGAAGTGCTGTTAAAACATTCATCAAGATGGACATTATGGTTTTATTAAAGTTGCCCTTTGAACGTGCATTCATTGAAGAGATTTAAAGTCCAACTTAGTTAAAGTTTTCTTAATAGCACAGTAAATGAAATTCTGTTTTTGCTGCTCTAGTTGAAAAGAAAAGACAGCATAGACACAGACACCGTAAGATACATCAAACACTTTCCTTCTGCTGATGCCCACGGGGAGGCCAGCATGGGCTATAGTGGGCCCTGACTGTTGTGCAGAGGAGGGGTAGGCTTTTTTTGGCGGGAAATTTGGGGGTGGAGTTGGGGGTAGATTATTTAAGTGGCTGTTTTCCCGGGCTTAGCAACCATTCTTGTGGTCAGTTTACCTGGTTGCAGAAATATAGATGCCAGCCAAATGCTGATATCTGGGAACTATTTTGTTTGATTTTAAGTCTCTCCATCTCTGGGTCAATTCCCACTTCAAATAGTGCAAAGAAAGATGTGCTCTTCATTAATCTTTCCTTTAGATCTCCTAATTCCCACTTCGCACACAAGGTTAGCCCCCGCTACACACACCACTAGCTCCTCTCATGCATGTCTAGATCTGCCCTCCATGAGCCTCTAGCCCAGAAGAAGGAAAACACCAGGTATCCTACCCTGGTAAAATCCAGGTATCCCCAGTGATGCCTGTGCAATCTCCCCTAGTGGCTGGGCTTATGATCTAACTAAGTCACTACCAGTTGTTGGGCTAACTTTCTTTTTTCAATACAAGGAGCCAAGCTTTGGTGCTCTGGAGAGTGTTTCCTTGAGAATGTATGTGATTAAAACAAATACAACAATATAAAACATTTTATGTTTTTTATATCTATATTTACTTAAGTTCCTTCTCCTGACAATATACATTTTGAATATATATTTGAATCTGCTACATAGTCAGTGTTTAACACTGTTTCCCTTCTCGCAAGACAGTGTCTACTTTACCCTAGTTAATGGTAATTTCCCACATTCTGCAAACTAGTGCCGATATATGTATGTGTTCTTGTGAACAAAGGAAACCATAATGTAGACATGAAGAAAGTAAGAAATCCCCTGAGAACAGTTATTTACACTGAGTAATTAACCTTGGCCCGTAGAACTTAGCTGGACAGACAGGAAAACCATACCAAATGCCAAAACCAGCCAGACGCTGCAAACCGAAGCTTCAGTTCATTCTTGGTTATGATTCTGTCATTGTCAGATGGACATGTGTCTGGAAAAACCCTAGCGAAATTTGCAAGCCTATTACATTCGTTAACAAATGTGCTCAGGAAGCAATATTTTCCACTTTTTAAAGAAACTATTTTAATAAAAACAAATGTATTAATGTGTGTGCAAAACTAGTCACAAAATAAATGAAACACATTTATGCCCACAATTATGCTTTGGTTTTTTTAATTACTTAGTTTAGCAATTTCTGATTTGGAGCAAAGCCCCCTCAAAGACTGGTGCAACTGGAAATGTAATTCTGCATATATATATATATATATATATATATATATATATATATACAGAAATATCTTGACACATCATCGGGTATTCATATTTTATCTCAATACTAAGTCATTGCTTACATTGCAATGTATAGTTTTACAACACAAAGCCATGTGTTTCCAGGCTATGCAACAGGTTGGGGCTAACAATTTTGTATGTTTTCTGGATGTAAAGATGAACAATTTTCTATATAGATACAAAAGTTCTGTTAAATCTGTTCTGCTGAATAGAACATTTTTTAACTAAAAGTATTGGCTAAACCCTTTGAAATAATTAAGAGTTATTTATATTTCTTGGCATATACTTGTCCTGTGATACAAAAGCAGGTACTGCAGGTTGTTGCCATAGAAAAAAGTTTCTGGAAAATGCCTATGTTGTTTTATTCATTAAACCATTTGAGTAAAGAATGCAATGACCCATTTACTAAGGTTTATTTGCTTAACACTTTCACAAATGTTGGCATACCAGACACATCACAATTCTATGGAACCAGCAATATGCCTGGTACCTCAGGTAGAAATTGGCACTCCATTTCACTGAGCATTACTGGCGCTAAGCTGACAGATTCAGTGTAATTCAGTGTTTCAGTATGAGAACCAATCACAATGGAAGTGTTTAAATGCCTGAACCTCCACTAGGGC